>NW_027185340.1:22337366-22779866 GCF_022577435.1 Embiotoca jacksoni | reverse complement strand
TGTTGTTCCACTTGAAGCAAAAATATGTTTAATACACATACCCCGAAGAATTAACAGTAAATAGAAGCAAAGGAAAACTAAGTCATTTCTGTTTGTAATAAGTCTAGTCAGTTGTGCAGTTTGGCAAAGAAAAAACTGAACTGAAGAAGCAAGGTTGAACTTTAGCTTTGTGGCCAACTTGTCTGTGTAGATGTCTATAATCACAGCCAGTTACTTCATACGAGCTTGCTTTTTGTATTACATGGCTGAGTGAACAGAACGATGACTCCATTGTTTTCATGTTTATGTGTATGTATTATATATGTATAACTATTTTATATTATATATTATGTAGTTTGAAGGTCACATTTTTACACTTTTTACTAGATTGTTTTTAAATCCAGTTTTAGTTCCCTCACTGTAATGAAATAGTTGTTTACAATAAATAATATGCTATGTTTTAATCTACTGAGATTGTTATCGGAGGTTCAAGAAAAAAAGCTTAATACAATTCAGTGGAACAGACAACAACTGAGCTTTCATCTAAATGGAGAGAAAATTTTAACTAAATGTCAGGAAAAATCAGCAAAATAAAATGTGAATTATTACTTCCTAATATTATGTGAATATTAAGCTTATTTCTCCAATTGGGTGCCATTGAAGCAGAAGAAGCATCACAGACAAGATAACTGAAGGAGAGCCAGGTAAAAATCTGATCTGATGTTTTTACATCTCATCTTTACATTGTTGATGTAAATGTTGAGGTCACATGCTTTGTGTAAATTATGTATTCACTTACTCTGTTTCCATTGCACTTTCATTTCGCTTTTATAGATAATTAAATATTTTTTGAGTTACTTCAATAACTTTTCAAATTGCTGCATTTTTACTAGGTTTGTTTTGTGGTCAAACGTGTGGATGAAGACACTTTGTGCTTCTAAGAACTTAACAAGATGCAGTTCTACTTCTTCACATGTCGTACAATACAGACAGAATCTGAACCTGCACCAGTTACAACACAGCAAAAATAACTTTCTTTGTCCCTTCGGGGCTAGTCAGCACATCTTCATCAGAATCATCATCAGGGAACCTGTCAGTTCCTGCAACATGAACCGAGTTGCCCCAAAGATAAGAATGACATCACCACCTGGCCTTTATTCTGCTGTGCTCGGTGTTTTCTGGAAGTCAGTTTCCCGTTTTCACTGGAAGTTTTGGATTTCTTTGCACTTAAGTTTGCAGAATATATAACACAAGAAAAACATTTGACTTCAACAGTGACAGCGAGGGGTCTATGCTTGGCGCAAAGCAGCTAACACAGGTGTATTTGCTAGTATCAGAGCGTCGCTGTTGTTCTCTTATGCAATACTCACGCTGTTTAAATAGCAGATGTACCGGTGCCTATCGGAACTCTCATGAGCATGTTGGTCTTAAAATGAGGTGCGGTCAGGCGCATGGTTATCTCTGAAAGCTATTACACAATTGACCATCAAGTGGTGCCTCGGCAATGGTGCAGTATTTTAGTGTTTTTTCTAAGGGAGCACTATTGAGATGGTAATATCCGTCTACGGGTGCACAACACACTTTTTACAAATATAGGGAACCGCAGTGCATAAACATGAAAAATACAAAAAATAAAAAGATTGTAATACGAAAGACTATTATTGTTTTCATCAATCTGTTTACAAGAAGATGTGTTTCCTCTGCAGAGAAGAGTTCTTTCCAACTACTTGGCAAATCCACCGAGATGCAAGCACACCTGGCTCTTAAAGGGAACGGCAGATGACACTGTTTATTTCACGCCACACCCAAACGCACCTGTGATTGATTAACATACTGAGTTCAACCCCTTTGAACCACGCGCCTTATTCTGCACTGAGATATTTTGACGTTAAACTTGCAATAGTGAATTTCTAAACACCCTAAATGTACGGTTTGCTTTAGACTGTGTGATTAGATGATGTAAATACAGCCCCTTCTCTTAAAAACTAAATAAAGGCAGCCGGCAGAAGTCGTATATCAGTTTGGGTTGGTTAGGAAATCTACAAGTCCTGTCTGTCAGTGAGTGTAGTCATCAGTGGTGCAGAAATAATGCAGCTGCTGTGTTTCACTGGAGGATCAAACGTGTTTTGAAATATTACCTTTCATACTTTGTGCACAACCTGATTATCTGAGCTGAATCTTTATTGTGAGGCAATATTGTCCACACCCAGCGAGACGGTGATGAACCAGCAATAAAGCAGCTGAATTCACTCCCTGTACTCTCCAAACTCCAAAACAGTGCCGCTCTACTGGCCTGCATTACATTCAGAGGTGTTACTCTTTCCAATCTCGTGTATATTTACGAATGGTAAAGACAACAAATTAGAAACACCTGTCAATATAATGCAGACCAGTACAACAGCACCACAAGAGAATAGAAAGCAATTCCACTTCATTAAGTGGGTGATGTTTGGCATGTAATGCTACAGAATACAGTGTAACACTGGAAGTAGAGCGAAATCAGAAATGACACAAGTTCTCAACTAGACATGTTGCACTGTTGATGTCCAAACAAAGTGTTGACAGTTTCCCTCTTATTTGCGGAGAACTTCTGCAAATATGCATCTTTTTCCTCAAATGTTGTCAATATTTACACAAGTCTGAAATGTTTGTTAACTACTGCATTGCAGAGTAGTTATCTCACTTTGCAAACATAATCAGTCTTATCTTTCGTCCTCGTAGTAGCGTCAGAGGGAGGCTAACTAAACAGAGAACATCTGTGAAAAGTTGAGGTTTGTTGCGTGGGTTTATGGGATATGTATTCTTGAGAATTACATTCCAGTTGTAAAGGATTGCACTTTGTTTTTGTGCACATACAGTATCAGAGTACATTTTATTACTGCCACACTTAGGCTAAACACAGCGATCGATTAACATGGATTCACTGCTGGTTTGACGGAGTCTATGAAGCCAGTAATAGGAAGGCCGCTCACGTTATCAACAAAGTGTAAATGTCACTGTAATAATATTTACAGTGAAACAGTGAAGCCAGAGTAATCCTCTGCGCCAGACTCCTTTCAAAATAAAAGGAGGAGACACCTTTATTATCACTGCTGGAGAGAGATGTTTGCACTATGAATACACAGAAGAGCAGGAACAGAAGTTTGCCTACAGACACAATCCACAGACGAGTCCACACTCCTCCTGCTTTACCACACATTCCTGAATGTGTCCTGACATGAGGCCCTCAGTATCCAGTTAATGACACACTGCTATTGCAAACTGTGAAAGCTGCAATGGTCTCTGATTAGAAATGAACACGACCAAGTGGATTTCAGTGACAAACTGTCCTATCAGCATTTTGTTACTTATTAGCAACTCCTGCAAAGCACTTTTTACAGTTTAAATAATCGGATAGGTAGATTGCCTTCACACACAGAAGGGATTGAGAGGAACCGATGTGTGGAAGCCAGCGTTGCTGTTTGTGATTTGAACTTCACTCTACTGCTAATTAGGGCTGGTGAGCCTTTAAAAAACGTTAATTTGTTAGATATTAAATTAAATCCAATTCAACAAAAAGAAATGACTTCACAAATCACAGTACAAACCTTGTAAAGATTGTAACCCAGGTTATATATGGACGCTACAATTTACTGATGTTCCCTAAACGCCTCAAAAGCATGCTATCAGTAGATGTTAGCAAGGCGGCGCCTCCAGTCTTGACTTACTCAGATGTGTGTGACCAAAAACTAGTTTGGAAACAGTGAAAAAAGGTGTTTTAATGTATGTTGCATAATATGCATTTTAATGCAAAAGTATTTTAGTGTAGATGTATCCTAAGCAACTAATTTATGGAACTAAATAACAAAGCATTTTTCTAAACTAGATGACATCAAAGCTATTTGGTCAGGTTCTAACACATTTCCTGCTGCTGCTTCACATTTACACACTTACAGCACACAGAGGCTTTTATTGTGAAGCGGCCACATAAAAGCAAAGTATTAGCTCACTGTCAAGGTCACGGTTTTAATGTGAGCAATTCACAAGTCTGGACCGAGCCGACTCACACAGCGGAAACTAACTATTATTAAGTCCTCTGTCTGGTAACAGAAGAGAAAAGACATTCACATTTACTTCCCAGCATGTCTTCACAGACCCACAAACGTAAAGCATCAGTGGGCGTTTGTTGTACCTGAGATGTCGAACTGCAGCTCCTGGCAGGCGGAGGATCTCCTCCAGGGGCAGCGGTACACCGCTCCTCTCTCCGTGACGCTGCCCGACGACGACGCGTTGGCCCGGGGAGCTCCAATCAGAACGCCCGTACTGAGGAGAGGAGAGGAGAGGAGAGGAGAGGAGAGGAGAGGAGAGGAGAGGAGAGGAGAGGAGAGGAGAGGAGAGGAGAAGCCGTTTCATAACAGAAAACAAAAAAAGGCACTGAATCATGCAAAAAGGCCACATATGGTGCCAGTTGATAAAGAGGTGCATCCGGATGTCTGATTGAACTGAGGTGACAGTAACTGATCCTTTAGCACTTTGTTATCTGCGTTTTCACCCAAGTCTAAAAAGTCCCATGAACAAATTAGTCAGCAATTTTGTTTTCTAAAAGCAACAACTGCTAGACTATGTCTTTTTTTCTGGTAGAACATATCATAACCTACGGCCTGGAGTTCATCATCAATCCTTGTCCCGTAGGATTTCCTCTGTAGCTTCATGATGTTGTGTCGAAAGACAATGAAAAAAGAAAACGAAAATAAACGTGCTTGAAGTTGCAGGTTAATCAAAAAAAGTTGGTATAAAACGGCAGCATATCTGACCAATTAGCAACGTTCAGCACTGCAAGCACCAGCGATAAAGTTTTACTGTACTTTCAGAAAGTTCTTTCAGGGGCAACCAACAAGTTCTGAGACTGATCATTTATATCCCGACACACAACAGCGGGATGCAATAACGTTTGTACCTTTCCCTTAAACAGCATCACGACCTGAGTTACACGCGTGTTTCTGACCGATGCTACATGCACATTTGGGATTTCACCACGGACCTGAAACTTGAGCAGCGAGCGCACATTGAATCCTGTGTAAAAGTTTTGAAAGGACAGAGGACAGTCGCAGGGAGCCACATACGGCGAGTAGGGGTGTCGGCGCAGTGCCATGCTGTACAGCACAAGTGCCATCGCGCCACAGTTCAGGTTGCTTGCACCGAATCTTTTCCCTCAGACAACTCGGCACATCACAGTTGAACTCGGTGTTGAACTCAGCGTGACCCCGGGAAACAAATTCACCGCAAACAACAAAGGAAAATCCCCCGGTGTCACTCCTAAGGTCAGCAACATCTGCTGCTGGGACTTCCTGGGGGGGTAACAGTGTCTCCCTGTGACTTCAGACACTCTCCCGCTGCCTCCATAGGCTGAGCAGTAACACCTATGACTGCTTCTTTAGATGTAAAAATGGCGGAGTGTCCCTTTAAAGACCACAGAGCCGTGGCTTTGCCTCTCCGAGTGCTCCTCCAAAATATCACCAGGGCAGGCTGCTGAACATACGAGCAGCAGATCAGATAATCGGTTCAAATCAACATCAGTGCTGAAACAACAAGTTGATTCTTTGATCCATCAATTGACATAAAATGAGTCACTTCTGATTTAAGCTCTGGATATGACTAAACATAGAGATGTTACGCTGTATCGTTATGAATTTATCACATCTTGGAGTAAAATCTAGCGCTGCTCTGGAATGTAAAACAGGATTTGGCTGCGTGGAGAGATGTTGTTGGAAACAGTTTTCATCTGCGTTCAGAACAGGAAGTCTTTGTTCACAGAGGCTTGTTCCAACTGCAGAGTGAAACAGGGTTTAAAAAGAAAGAGCCGTTCAGTAGATTACGAGTCACTAGAGAAAACGTTTTCACTTCGTGGAGCTACAACTCTGTTGACACGCCGTCATGTTCACAGGACACCGACTCATTAACGCTGGAGCGGTTTCATTGACTGACGTTGTGATTTTGTAGCCTGTCAGGAAGCAGTCAGTGGAAAACTGGACAACTGGAAAACAGCAAATCAAGCGATCAATACCACCACTTACAACGGTCTTATTTTCCTGCTTGTCTGCGTTGTTAAACTTCCGTCAGTGTGAGTCCTGATTGGTTCATACAGCCGAGTTTCTCAAAGCTGGAACGAGTTTCACGAAGACGGACACGACAACATCCACTGCAGATATCTGATGAACACAGACCATGTTGGGTCGAGCCCGACTGATATATAGGCCAGTCGATTTAATTGGCCGATACTGGCCTGTCACGCACGTACATTATATATAGTTATTCAATTCCTAGTGAAGTTTATTGTGAAATATCCTGCCTGAAATAATGCAAAAAAAATGCATGTTTAGACTGTCTATAAATACATAAATAACATCAGATGATATATCGATATAGAAATTGTTTTACGCCCTAATGTCCTGAAAGGCATCAACCCCAAAAATGCAGTAATGGTGGGGCTCTATAATTTCATACAAAAGCATGAACTAGCCTACACAGAGCTCAACATGCTAACTGTGTTTTCCATCAGCTTCATGTTTGAAAGTGAAAAATCTCCAGATCCTCGATGCTGAACTTATCAATTCAATGACGCAGGTTATTGTTAATAACTCGACTTAACATTATTCATCGGCTGCCACAAACTCTCACCAAACCTGATTTCACACTTTTCACCCAACTACAAAATATAATGAATAGTTTATCGATAATAGCATTTGTATAATTAGCTTGTTAGCTTGACACCTTCAGACAGCTTCTGTTCTGATATCATATTATTAAAACTAAAAATATGTTCATATCAGTCACCATGACGATTATAATGGTAGCATTCAAAGTGGATTTCAGCTCTGATTTACTTAGCGTCACTAAATGGCAGGGGTTGTTTGTCAGACTTCTGTTAAGGAAAGTCTGTCATTTTCACATATTTGCAGACAATGCAGGCGCGAGGTTATCACAAAAAGAGAATGTCAATTTACCCGAAAGTTCACAGTGTTGACATGTCTGATGCAGACAGGAAGTTAAAAGACAAGATTATGGCGTCAAAACATGTCAACAGAACAGTGCTGCTTGAACGAGATTATTTCCAGTGAAAATGTATTTTACTGAGTGCCACTCAGTTTATTTTTAGCAGAATAAAGCCAGCAATCTGCTTTTTAAACATGGACAATGCACAAAGACTGAACCAAGTAAACACATTCGAAAAGCCGGATAAAATAAGGATTAAGTCTTGTATCTTTTTTTCCCTTTCTTTTACTATTCTTCTGGTTTACTTTGTGCTACAGGATTGTGTTTTCTATGTCTGATAAATAGCTGTGTTTTGTATTTATGTGTGATGGGCCAAATGCTTTGAACCACACAGAAATAACAGGTAAACTGTAAACTCATTACTGTGCAACAGAGACGTGTTTTAAAAGCTGCTTTGGGGACTCTGCTGAACAGTGTTGGAGACATTTTTTTCTATCCGATAAAACATAATGTAACTATAACAGGAAACATGAGCAGAGACCACAGAAATGTGGCCGTTCAAAAAATGTTTCACACGCTGCATGCCATAACCTTACAGAGTGGAAACAATAACTTCAGACACATTTAATCATCTTTTATTCTGTAAACACTTAACTTAATATGATATCAGGCTTCCTTAAATCACTTTGCATTGCTCAGTCTTCCCTTAAGATCACAAGTTTAGGGAAGACACTTTTTAGATACACCTTTAATTGACACACACTGTGGAGCATAGGTAAGGTTTTGGGACTAAATCTTCCTCTTTATGATATGAAAGGCTTTGATTATACAAATATAGACTTAAATAACTGGATGTAGACCTGAAATTCTGGATTATTTGCATTATTGATAAATCTGTTGATTATTTTCTTGCTAAATTAATTTTCTGTATACAGTGGTGTGAAAAAGTGTTTGCCCCCTTCCTGATTTCCAATTTTTTTGCATGTTTGTCACACTTAAATGTTTCAGATCATAAAACAAATTTAAATATTAGTGAAAGATAACACAAGTAAACACAAAATGCAGTTTTTAAATGAAGGTTTTTATTATTAAGGGAGAAAAGAAAATCCAAACCCACATGGCCCTGTGTGAAAAACTGTTTGCCCCTCCTGTTAGAATATAACTTAACTGTGGTTTATCACACCTGAGTTCAATTTCTCTAGCCACACCCAGGCCTGATTACTGACACACCTGTTCTCAATCAAGAAGCCACTTAAATAGGACCTGCCTGACAAAGTGAAGGAGACCAAAAGATCCTCAAAAGCTAGACATCATGCTGAGATCCAAAGAAATTCAGGAACAAATGAGAAAGAAAGTAATTGAGATCTATCAGTCTGGAAAAGGTTCTAAAGCCATTTCTAAAGCTTTGGGACTCCAGAGAACCACAGTGAGAACCATTATCCACAAATGGAGAAAACATGGAACAGTGGTGAACCTTCCCAGGAGCGGCCGGCCGACCAAAATTACCCCAAGAGAGCAGCGACGACTCATCCGAGAGGTCACAAAAGACCCCACAACAACATCCAAAGAACTGCAGGCCTCACTTGCCTCAGTTAAGGTCAGTATTCATGACTCCACCATAAGAAAGAGACTCGGCAGAAATGGCTGCATGGCAGAGTTCAAAGACCAAAACCACCGCTGAGCAAAAACAACATTAAGGCTCGTCTCATTTTTGCCAGAAAACATCTTGATGATCCCCGAGACTTTTGGGAAAATACTCTGTGGACTGACGAGACAAAAGTTGAACTTTTTGGAAGGTGTGTGTCCCGTTACATCTGACGTAAAAGTAACACCACATTTCAGAACAAGAACATCATACCAACAGTAAAATGTGGTGGTGGTAGTGTGATGGTCTGGGGCTGTTTTGCTGCTTCAGGACCTGGAAGACTTGCTGTGATAAATGGAACCATGAATTCTACCGTCTACCAAAACATCCTGAAGGAGAACGTCCGGCCGTCTGTTCGTGACCTCAAGCTGAAGCAAACTTGGGTTCTGCAGCAGGACAATGATCCAAAACACACCAGCAAGTCCACCTCTGAATGGTTGAAGAAAAACAAAATGAAGACTTTGGAGTGGCCTCGTCAAAGTCCTGACCTGAATCCTATTGAGATGCTGTGGCATGACCTTAAAAAGGAGGTTGGTGCTGGAAAACCCTCCAATGTGTCTGAATTACTACAACAACTCTGTAAAGATGAGTCGGCCAACATTCCTCCACAGCTGGAAAAGACTCTTTGGAAGTTATTGCAAACGCTTGATTGCAGTTGTTGCTGCTGAGGGTGGCCCAGCCAGTTATTAGGTTTAGGGGGCAAACACTTTTTCACAAAGGGCCATGTGGGTTTGGATTTTGTTTCTCCCTTAATAATAAAAACCTTCATTTAAAAACTGCATTTTGTGTTTGACTAGTATTTAAATTTGTTTGATGATCTGAAACATTTAAGTGTGACAGACATACAAAAAAATAAGAAATCAGGAAGGGGGCAAACACTTTTTCACAGTGTGACAAACATGCAAAAAAAAATAAGAAATCAGGAAGTGGGCAAACACTTTTTCACACCACTATATATATATATTTTATCAGAAAGGAGAGAAAAATGTTGACCAGTGTTTCCATCTGTCATGTCTGTTGTATTTTTAAGACCTTTGAAAGGTGGATTTAAGGACGTAATGTCATTTTGAAGTCTTTTTAAAACGATCTGCAACCAACCTGTACTACTTAAATATGATTTAAATATATATTATTTATTGAGAAATTATCATGCGATATAATATTACATGCTGATGCATCAATCCACCATGCATGTATATCTAACTGTTTTAGCTGATCACGTTTTAACTGCTTCATTTGCAGTGATCATTTGTTAACACTGACACAACAGCAGAGAGCATGAGATGCATTTGTGTGGCCGCTCCAGGTGGAGCAGGTTTTCACTCATTTATATTCTGCAATGGTTCCCAACTCGAAAGAGTCGCCAGATTAATGGGAGAGGAGACAGACTTCTGATGCAAAAATTTTGATAAATTTTTCATACGTTCTTTTTTTTTTTGGGTGGTAGTGCCAAGAAGACACAAGTTGATGGTGTGTTTATGTAGAGGAATTACAAACCAAAGAGGGAAAACACTGGTTTCATCTTTAACAGTGGGTTGATTTATAAACTAAACACATGTATTTGATCTGGAACTTGAATCTTAACAGTAACTAAAGCTGTCATATAAATGTAGTAGAGTAAAAAGTGCAATACTCCCCCCTAAAGTGTAGTTGACTATTTATATAAAGTAATGCAAAGACTCAAGAAAAGTACAAGTACTTCAAACTTGCACTTAAGTGCAGTACGTGAGTAAACACATATATAAACTAATATAATAACTGAGAATAAACCTGTTTGAGGTAAAAAAAAAAAAAAAATTAAAAAAAGTTGTATTAAGGGATAGACGTCCATCCTCTAGTATCATCATCATCTCTATGTACTGTGAGAAAAACCTTACTTTGGGTCGTTCGAGGGCTTAAAGAAGTCCACCGAGAAGCCGAAGTAGCTCCCCTCGGGTCCGGAGTACACGGAGGGTTTGTCCACATCCAGGTTGAAGGAGCCGCTGCGGTGGAAGTGCAAACACACCAGGGCGAGCAGCCCGACAGCTGTCCGTCCTCCTGCCATGGCTGCTGCTGGAGACCTCCGCGGCTTCACCCGGCAAAACACCGACGAGGGAGATGCTTTCGCTTCGTTATCTCGCTCGACGTCCTGTGGTTCGTCTCCACCCACAGTGTCACTTCAAACTGCCTCAAAATATCAGCCCTCCAAACAGGAGCTCTCCCCCGCAGCCGCACAGGGAACAAGTCGTCATGTAAGTGTTAAATAAAAGATATTCCCGGCTCGGACCGGAGCTACCGACCGTTAAAGAGCGAGCGAGGCGGCAGCACGGAGCCTCGAGTCAGCCCGGTTCTCGCCGGCGGTTCGTTTGCCTGTTTTGGCCGATTATAACCGAAGAATTGCGGAAACGAGCCTTGGGAGGCCGCGACTGATCGTGGAGGATGTCTGTGTGGAAGTGTGTCAGCGCTCGCTTCTCCCAACCAGCTAAAGTCAAGATAATTCACATGAAAACCCAACTAACCAACATCCGGATAAATCCTTTCAAAACTAAAGCATCACTGCTGGGTGTGGGAGATGTTTTGGTGATGATCTTTCAACCTCACTCAGTGACTGGGACGTATTTTAGTCAAACAAAAATAGTGCAGGCTTTTTATTCTGCAACTTTAATATACTATTTTAGTTTTTCATCAATGTCATCAGAGCATATTTAATTTTTTTTTTCAAACAACCCCCTGTTTTTTTTCAAATTTGACAAATTTAACTTTTAGAGGAATTAGCTTTGTGACACAAATATCCTGCAATAGATAATGGGTACAAACTGAGGATGATTTCGTAAACTGTGAAACAACCAACAGTCAAAACATGTTCTCAGTTACTACTTTTTTGTATGTCTCAAAATAATAAAATTGGAAATAGGTTATTAACAGGAACTGTAAAACAGACACATTTTTATTTGTGGGTAAACTGCCCACATGCTGCTAAAACCAACAAAAACCACACTGGTAGCTGTAGTCTGACCCATTTGTGTATCCCATGTATTTGCATTACATTCAAGCACGGTCACATTAACCTCCTGAAGGAAAAAGTGGTCGTTGGGGCCCCGAAAGATCGTCACTGTACATGTCAGTTTTTATGATTTCCTTAGACAACCAAAACTGTGCAGAGCTGAATGAAGAGTTGATCTGTTCACTGTTCATTTAAGAGAAACCTACTTATCAGTTTGATGATAGCTTAGTTTCCTAATTAAATTGTTAACTACCCAGAAATATGCAGTAGCAGAATTTTTAATGTGAATGTTTGGTTGTTTTCAGTTTTTATACGATAATAAATTCAACACTTTTGGTGTACTGACTGTTGCTGACACAAAACAAGACATTTCAATATGTTCACCTGCCGTCTGGGAGTCCTGATGGGCAGTTTCTTACCTTAATTTGACATTTACCAACAGTTACAGCCGTTATTTCAGACATGCTAAACGAATATTTATATAGTTCGCAGCAAGCTCTCAAGTTAGATTCTGATTCCTGGAGGGAATGAAAGTAAGTCATTTTTAACGTAAATATAACAATACAGACAGCTGGAAATAAAAAGGCTATTCTATGTCATGGGGTTCAAATTAAGCCATAGACATTGTGTGTATTAGGAAACAGGTTTAACATAAAGCCAATTTAATGTTGGCTTGAATGGCTCTTTCGGTTTTTAAAACACCATTTGCCTTTTTTTGGGGCTCTGTGACTTGGGTAAGATGTCAACACAAAAGAAGTAAAAACTGGGACAAGGGATTTGTTGGAGGGAGTTTACATTCTATAATTGAGAACACAGAGAGAGGTTGTTTTACAGGCTGATTGCATCTTAATCCATTCTGTAATCCATCAAAGATGTCTGGACTGTTTTTTTTCACACAGTATGAGCTGGACTTTCAGGAATGTTCAGACTCAAGCCAAAAGTCTGAAAGTGCTGCCGTATCTAAACCTGTTATTCAGAATTAATATTAGTAATGCGCATTAAGAAGACTGATATTGGTAAATATAATTCCACTAAATGTATATAGGTTATCTATTCGGCCTTCATCATACTAACTCTGAACTGGGACACACTGGTTTCTGATACTTCCTTACTGGAATAAATTGCAATACATCAGGAAATCAGAGAGACCCATTCCACTACTTTAAAACTTTATTATCTTATTTGTTTGGTGATAAATGTGACTTTTAATCAGTGTGATTTTCAGTTTTTTAAACTTGTGTTAGGATTATAACACACACATCAGATAATTGGGTTCCTAAATTAATTGTGTTTTGTATTTACACATATTCATGATTTAAAGTTTATTTAAATTCTTTAATAGGACTCCAATAAATCAAGTGAAAACACGACAGTACATGTCATGCTTTTATTCTGAAGACCAAACCGTTTCTCTGTGTTATTTCCAGTCTGTCTGCGTCGGCTTTGACGCAGCTGACTCACGATGCACAACAGGAAGTTCATCCCGCCGCATCAAGGAGCACACTTCTGCGAGACTGACAGGCGACGCCAATGACAAGGAATTTTTTTATTATCACGTCCCCTTTCCTGTACTGTCATGGATCACTCCGGGGCATCAACTAATGTTAACCAGCAGTGTCAAAAAAAAAAAATCCCCACAATATTATTTATAGCAATAAAAGTTGCAGTAACCGTTGTAATACATTTGTTTCGTTTTGAATGAAAAGGAAAAGGACCTTCTGTATGTGTCAGAAACTGCTGCAGTTCAAAATAATACACAAGCTGCACCTCTGAAAACTGAACTTGTATCAATGTGGACAGACAACACAGCATGGAGGTTTTCCTTTGTCTCTTTTGTTACTGATGATGAAAACCTTGAAGGCTACTCTATACTGTTTAATCCGTTCACTTTGTGCTTAACCACTCCAATGACATTTAGACCCTGCTATGTCTTTGGGCCCCAAGACACTGAGCTGATGGAGACATCCATTATTGTATAGTATTGTATATACTGTGCATTTTTATATTTAAAATGTTTTCTGTTATTTTATTTATTTCCTGTATCTATAAATTCTGCTGGAGCAAAAACATTCCCCCTTGGGGATTAATAAAGTAACTATCTATCTATCTATCTATCTATCTATCTATCTATCTATCTATCTATCTATCTATCTATCTATCTATCTATCTATCTATCTATCTATCTATCTATCTATCTATCTATCTATCTATCTATCCATCCATCCATCCATCCATCCATCCATCCATCCATCCATCCATCCATCCACCCACCCACCCACCCACCCACCCACCCACCTATCTATCTATCTATCTATCTATCTATCTATCTATCTATCTATCTATCTATCTATCTATCTATCTATCTATCTATCTATCTATCCTCTTAAGTTGTCTCGGCATGCTGCCTTTCAAAATAAAGTTTATATCCTGAGAGGTTTTAAAATAATTTCCTCAACAGTATAAGTTAGAAGTTTGAAATCTCTCAGGTGAAAAAGTCAGGCGTCCATACAGATATTAGAACAGCTTGTGGGCCCATTCATTCACAGGAAAATGTGCCCCTTTGTTTACAATCTTTTTCCTAAGCTGCACTGGAGGTATAGCAACAAAAAGGGGTGATTTTGTACGAAAATATTTTAACTCTGGGATGAGTCTTTCTTGATTTGACCAAGTAAGACTGCTCAAGCTTTACACCTGCTTCAGATCAACTTTGCATGTTTTTTTTTTTTTTTTTTTACTGAAAAAAGGACTGTGGATTTTGTTTCCCTGCATTAAAACTGATTTGGGAACTGACCTCTTCAGTGCCTGTTTGAAAAAGACAAATCAATACAGCAAGCACGGCCTGTTTCATTATTCATACGGGAACCTTTCGATTGTTTTAAGACAGACTCATCCTTTTACAACTTGGTCTAAGACACGTGAGTCTCACGATTTCCACATCAAGTTTCAATTCAGGAAAACAGAGTTCCATAAGTCTCTTGCAGAGTACCAAGTCAAGTCACAAATCAAGACAAGCAAATCTCCAATCAAGTGCAATTAAGAACATTATAGGACATTGAGGGCAGACCAATACATGTCAAGTCCAGGCCAAATTAGGACAGGCAAGTCCCCCAAGTTCAAAGTCTAGTGCAAATCAAGTCAGGTCAAATCAAAGTCTCAAGTCTTGTTCAATGTCTGGAAAAACGAGTCCTAAATCTAAACTGGCAAATCCCCATTCAAGTCAAGTCCCAAGTCACAACATGCCACTCCAGGTCAAGTCTAATTCAAGTCCTAAAATACATCTGGAGTTATTGCATGTGATGTGATTATCTCTTTTTCAGCAGTACAAGCAATACTGTCTTATTGAGGGATAATCTTTTATGTTTCTGTACATGTTTTACCATTCAAAACTACGAGATCTTTTACACGAATCAGCATTTGACAATGCATCCAGCTCTCGCAGAGTTACACCCCAATACTTTTCTTCACTGTCTATAAATCTACAGGCAGTCATGTCCGAGGACAGGAACAGCCCAAATGCAGACCTAGCGAGCGAGCTGAGGAGTTTTCGTCTTATTTGGCCATGAGCTGCTCTGAATCACTGTTACAATGAAGTGTGCTCTCAAGAATGTGTGGCAGAACTCCCATGAGATTCACAAGAGGGGGGAGGCGATGTGTTTGTGTGTGGGGTTGAGAAGGGCGGGTGGGGGTGGGTGGTGTGATACATACAGTGTTAGACGTCTGATGATGGTGTAAAGCATTAAGATAAACATTTAAGCCTGGTTTAGATGCTGTGATTATGTATGTAAAAGTGTGTTACGGTGAAATGAACAGGAGCGATAGCATGCTGTGTATTTGTGTAAGGCAGAGGGAGATGGTGTAATGGACATTGTGGAAGGCATAACTTTGCAGATTACGTACCACGGAGAGCACAGATGCATGTAAGCCTGGTTTCACTGTTGTGTAAAGCTTAGTGCCGTCTCCTTTATGAGGACCAATTTGAGCTTTAGATGGGGGGGGGGGGACATTTTTGTAAAGTGAGGACACTTTGGCAGGCCCTACCTTTGGAGCGGACCTTTAAAGAGCTGTTTGTGTATTAAGACTTGGTTCTTCAGGTGAAATCAAGGTTTTGGGGTTAAGTTTGTTCCTGTTTTCTTTGGTCGCTCGGTGGCAGCAGAAACAAGTTATGACCACAATGCTGACATATTGTCAACTTGTACGCATGCAGTTCCACATTCAACAGTTAAGGAAAAACATGGTCCGTTTTGTAGTTACACTTGTGTTCACTTGATTAATTTATAAGCTGAAACGTGCTCAATGAAAGAACATAAACTCTGACGCTTTAAGCTGCACAGAATCAATTTCATGAACAATGCTAGGTTGAACTTGGTCAAGGTCAAGGGATGCTCTAAAACTCACGAAACTTGCTACATGCATCAGACAAGGGCGGAACATACACCTGATACGTTTCGGGCATGGGCATGACAAAATGGCTCGCTAGTGCCCTCTCAATTGGAGCCTCGCAGCTGCTTTCACCTACATCTACTAACACAATGTAAGCTTGGACGTGCACCCTGGGCCTGTGGATCAAACCAAACACTCCCTCCAACGTGTTCCTGCACGACACCCACCTGAGGGGTGTACTACAAAGCAAGTTCAACATACCCAGGCTTTCTTTGCCTGAGCTGGCTCAACAAAGCGGAAACTGGCAGTCAGAGATAATCAACACTACGACGGTGGTGATCAGCTTTCTCTGTCAGGCTTTCTGCTTTAGACTCTAAGCGCGTTCACATAAAAGAGGATGTGTCTGCAGCATCTGACCAATCACAAACATGGAAAAGTGTCCTGACAGCAGAGCGATATATTTTAAAAATGAGGAAAGAATTATCATTTTTGAAAAATATGAAGTTAAACACATCATCACGGTTGAAAGCAGCTCAGCTGCAGCCGCTGAATGATGGAAGGATGTACAAAAAAATTGTAGACTGTGGGAATTTCTAGCCTAAGTCTTCCTTTATGGTAAAGGGATATTTTATATATATAAGTTAATGTATTATTAGATGTATTCTCATGACGTGTATGCACGTTTTAGTCTTATCCTTTCACCTGCAGCGTGTACCTCAACTGCGGGGGATAGCCAAAGAGGTTTGTCGCTCTCTGAACTTTAGTGTTTTCTTTGTTTGTATGTTTGTTTTATATTATATATGTTGCATATGTGGATTTTCAGAGAATTTCAGTTGTTTGTGCTTTCCCTCAATATATGCTTTGCCCTTAAAAGCCAATGCACACACCTCTCCTATTTAACTTCAGATTGGGGCTACAGCCAACACACCTACACCTTCACCAACAGCAGGGACATCCTTTCAAAAGAATTTCTGCCACCAAGTGGTGACACAGGAGACTGCAGCACAGCAGCTTTTCTTTCAAGGCTGGTGCTAGACTAGATCAGTGGGAAGAACGGTGCTAGACTAGATCAGTGGGAAGGACGCTCTGCCTTTAATTGTGTTACATAGTGGGAGGATGAGGTCAAGTGCTTCCACCATCTCTCTGTAATTTCCAAAGAGCAGAATCACTTTAAATGTGCATTGTGAACATCAGTGAATTTCTTGTCAAGATACATTTTTTTTTAGTTCTGGCCAAACAAACCAACACTTTTACACCACATCTTATACCCTGGTTGTCACATTTGTCAACCCCTGTGTTGTTGTTTTTAAATTAAGGACGAATTTATGGATGCTGAGGTTCCTGTACTAAATCCACAGCTCAAAATTATAATGTTTTTCATATTAAAAATATGTTGTTTGTTTGGTGTTAAACCTCAGAAGCCAGTAGATGGGAGCATAAGCAAGCAATGTTTTTGTGGGCCCGGACTTCCATAACCTCTGATCGGAAGAGTTGCAAGCAGTATTGAACCTCTCTAAATAAAGTGGAGGACCACTAAGGTTTGTTACGAGGTAAAGGTTTTGTTTCTTAACTGGAATAAAAATACATACTAGTGCTTCCAAAATTTAAGTATTTGCTAGATTATTACCCATTTATTCCTCGGAGGGTATAAAGGTGTATTTTCAAATAGTGTCAAATGAGCCTGCTCCTTGTCTGTATTCCACTGCATGGACAGTTACATGGCATAGACATGTACATTGTAAAAGGCCCCTCTCCCTCCTGCATAAAACCCCCAGATCATAAGGTCCCCCAGCTTTTAAACTGCACACAATTTATTGATATTACACACTGTATATTTGCATTGCACACAACCAGTCACTTTGTGTCTCTATAGTCACTAAGTACGTTTTTTTCTTTTGGTCATTTTATGCCAAAAGTCACATAACTCAAGATTTCATACACTACTTTTGACAGAAATTTGCACAAATACCTAATTAGATGAAATGATGACTTCATCATCAAACATTTCTAAAAAGCATAGTCTGTGAACACAGTTTATTGCTGCTGTGAAATGCTGGTGAAAACGCGACCATGCAAAGAAGAAACCAGATATATACATGATCCAGACACATCGCCCCTTTCTCTGGGCCCGAGCTCATCTAAGATGGACAGAGGCGAATTGGAAAACTGTCCTGTTGTCTGATTAATCCAAATTTGAGACTCTTTTTAGAAATCATGGACGCTGTGTCCTCCAGGTTAAAGAGGAGAGGCACCATCCAGCTTGTTATCAGCACTCAGTTGAAAAGCCAGCATCTGTGACAGTATAGGGATGCATTAGTGCACATGGCATGAGTAGCTTGCACATCTGGCAAGGAACCGTTAATGCTAAATGATAAATACAGGTTTTGGAGCAACATACGCTGCCATCCAGACAATGTCTCTTTCAGGCCTTGCTTATTTCAGCAAAAGTGTTAAACCGCATTCTGCACACAATTCAACTGCGTTGCTCTCTAGTAGAAAAGTCCGGGTGCTTAACTGGCCTCCCTGCAGTCCAGACCTGTCTCCAATTTAAAAAATTCGGCACATCATGAAATGATGGAGACCATGAACTGTTGAGCCGCTGAAATCGTATATAAAGCAAGTATGGCACCACATTTCAATTGAAAACCTCGAGCAACTGGTCTCTTCAGTTTCAAAACATTTACAGAGAGTTGTAAAAAGCAGAGGTGATGCAGAACAGTGGTAAGCTTGAATGGACGCAAACACTTTATAGATACAGAGGAAAAAATGTGAGTATTTTAGTGGAAGGTGTGGCCCCACAAAAGCTGCACTTGCATTACTCTTGTTCAGGGGACATATCTCATATTCTCATCTCATATTGTGGTGACAAAACTTACTTTGTGGACAAACAGCAAGCCACCAAAAAAAACAAACCATGATATTTTAGGGCAAAGACTGAAAATGTATTTAACAATTTAAAAAAACTTCAACAAACAAATCAGCCATTATAATGTTAATGCTGATATTTATTGCGTGTCAGTCGTAGAAAACATATCTAAACATCAAAGAATCAACTGAGTCACGTATCTTCATTATTACAGTGAAAACATTGATAAATCAGGTCATTTTCACTCTGATAAACAATCTCTTGAGGTGTTTAGAAATTTCTTTCATTTTTAATCCATATATGATTGGATTAAAGAGAGGATGATATATTACAATCTGTAAAGTCATGACCAAACGTACAGTCTTTGAAAAATTTGACTCCACACCAACTATAATGATATCACATGCACACAAACAGAAAAAGCTGATCAAAACAAACAAGTGAGGTAAACACGTCTGTGTGGCTTTTTTCCTAACTTCTCTATTACTCCTATAGGATATTATAAGTATCCTGGTGTAAGTAAAAAGTATGAAAAGCACCGGCAGAATTGAAACATGAACCAGTATGATCATGCTTTTTATCATTTCATCGCTTGACTGCACACATTGAAGTTTGAAAACTGTGCTGTTGCAAAAGATTCCTTTTAAAGTGAAGACACACATTTTTTTGTTAGCAGTCATTATAGTTGCCGCTGCAATTTCAACAGAGGGCAGAATCCAAGCTAAAACCATAAGACCAGTGACAGTGTTTTTTCTCATGATAGTTGGATATTGCAGAGGTTTACATATAGATACATATCTATCATAGGCCATGGCTGCCAACAGTAAAAATTCAGAACCACCTAAAGAGTAAAACACAAAAATTTGAAAGAAGCAAGCTGCAAATGATATGACCTGTCTCTCAGATAAAAAGTCAATCAAGAGCTTTGGGTAGATCACAGTGCTGAAAAGAACAGAGTTCAGTAACAAAGCTGCAATGAAAATGTACATAGGCTCATGGAGGCTCTCCTGAACCACAATGAGAAATACAATGGTGAGATTACAGCAGAGTATCAGGATATATATTATAAACATGATCCAAAAATATAGATATCTGTATTTGTGCACTTGTACATGACCATCAAAAGTGATATATGTTACATTTAATTCAACATCCATTTGAACTGTCAAAGACAAAATGTTAATGAATAAACAATGATGTGAATTCACAGGCAAATGTGGAACAATGTCTTTTGAACAGCATGTAACCGTTACTGACTTTTCTTTACTCACCAGATTCAGAACGTCAATGATCAAGTGTTGATCTCTGCGACTCGGAGAGTGAATGACTTGTTTTGTGGGCTGTTTTTATAAAACTGCTTCATCCTCTGTTGACATTATTCAACTGTCCAGAGTGCAACATGTAAATTCCTCCCTATGGAGACCCGCACAACACGTTCTAACTTGTTTACCTGTTTTCTACAAATACCTTTTAGACCCGTAATTTTCACTCTCCATGCACAATTTTTACATCAAATGGTCGGGAGTTTTATCAGCTTTCACCCAGTGTAACTGTCATTGTGATGCGACTCAGGGTTTTGGCCAAAGTATCGATAAGGTGAAATTCGACACCCTGATCTTTGCCCATCCTCGGCAGCTTAAAAAGATGGAGACTGGGGCTGATCATGCAGATTCGATTCTTCTATTTTTCTTTTGGACCATTTAGATTCGCTTTAGCTCTTCTCTCTCATCTTCGTTTCAAGACTCCTTCAAGTTAGTTTTCGTTCATCTTAGAGTTTTCAGTTATCTTTGAGTTTCATTAAGTTTTGACTTGGTCATTTTTATATCTGCCTTTTTGTTAAGCTTTTAGTGCACATAGTTAATCAAGCTCTTAGAGTACGTCAGCAACTTCACTGATTACGTACTTAATTCAACCCATTTTGATGAGCCTTTACCACTTTTAGTAATTGTGTTAACAGCGTGAGCAAGGCCAGCTCTAAGCGTCCATCAGAGTTATAAGTAGTGACATGACCCGTGTTCAAACTCGTCTCGTTCTGGAGGCTCTCTTTGGAGCAAGCTGGCGCTGAGGGCTGCATAATGATGAGGCTCTCGTGGCTATCGATCACCCTAGGTGTAGCATGTTGGTGGAGGGGAGGGAGAATGAGTTGTGCAAAGTCAATGTATTTACCCGAGATTATCTGTTGGCGGAAGTTTGCGGAGACAGGAGAAGATTTTTGGGCCGGTATGTTGGGTGGAGGAATCGCTGACGCCAAGGAAAAGTGCTGGGTGTGTGGTTGGAGGGTAGGTTCAGCGGGTGTGGGAGGGACCAGGGCCGTGATCGCTCTAGCGGTGGATTGTGGGCCCGGCAACCCGGTGTTGGGGACTGCTGCCAAAGGTGGATGGTAGAAAGAGATAATGGTTGCAGGATATGAGGTTGGCCACCCTGTACCACTGGTGGGAACAGGGGGAGGTTGGGATGTGGCAAGACTGGGTGGCTGAAAAATGTGGTTTCCGGTGCTGGCTGGGTGTAGTTGTTGGAGCGGGGGAAATGGAAGGAGGGGGGCTGGCATCTCGGTGCCAGTCGTGTGACCGTTGGACTGCTGGGTTGGAGGAATGGGAAAGAGAGGGGGTTGCAGCGCGGTACCGGAAAAGAGAGCATGAGATGGTTGGCGAGTAGGGAAGGAAGAGGTGGGAACTGGCATCCAGGTGCCAGGAATCTGCATGGTAGGTAGAGCAGAGGAGTAAGCCGCGGCCCTCGTCGTGCTGGGGAAGATCACTGGAGGCACCGGAGGTAAGGGGGCAGAAGGATTGGAAGCAAAAGTACAAACTGATGAATCCAAGCCGAAGAGAGTCGGCATCCCGGTGCCGCTGTGAAAAGTTGAGTTTGCCTAAGGTAGGAGAGGGGGATGAGAGGTGACACGCTGTGAACCTGGCAACCCGGAGCATTGTGGGTAGGAGGGCGGGGCTTGAGGGTGCGTGGTGGCGTCACGGTCGTTGACGTTACACTGGTGTGTTTTGGATGGTGGTACGGTTGTGTTTTTAGCCTGACTTTTTCTTCTTTTTTTTTTCTTTCTGTGTGGCGTTCTGGTTCCGAATGCGGAAAACGCAAACAGGCAGAGGCTTAGAGTGGATAGATATTTATAGGAGTGTGGCCGGAAGTGGGGGAGTGGTTGAGGCGTGGTCCTGCTCCTGAAATTAAGATAAAATGATTTCCAATTAACATCCAACATAAGTGAAATATGTCCTAGAAATGAGGGTGGAAGTGATAACATCTAGCAAAAGTAGCCACAGGTAATTTATTCCAGAATTGATATGGTAATGGTATTTGCAATTATCTGTGAATATGTGAATATATCTGAATACTTTAATCGGGATAATAATTAATATTGATTTTAGAGCGTTGATTAAATGGTTGGTATATTTAATATATTTGGTCAATGCATTAGTATATTAACGTTTTACAATATTGTCGTTTATCAAAATATTTTTAATGAATGCCATTTTAATATGCTAAAAGTGTGTGTTTACATTTTCTAAGACAGCCAGCCAGTCATCATTTGTTCGTACACCTGGTCTGAGGTCATCCTAAATTTGTTCAGTGTACAAACAAATTCAGGAAAGAAAATATTGATGAATCCCAGATTTGTGCATCAAACGTTCGTACGCATGGTGTAAGCATAGATTTAAGTCTTTGTTACCTGAACTCAGTCCCAATTATTGTCTGTCCGACTCATCTTCAGTTGCTGACCTGCCACTCATCCTATGGGAGTCTGCCTTCCCATTCCGGAGGATTTCCTGCCTGCCTACCTTTCTACACCTGTTGCTCCAAGCCCGCTAAGACGACACTCACCTCATCAAAACCTCAGATCCTCTGGACAACTGGCTCCAGGTCTGACGGTACTCACCTGCACTCATCTGGCCACCTGCATTCACCAACCTTGCCCTCTAGTCTGTTCCTAATCAGCAGTAACCCTTGTGGCCACCCTGCAAACAGAATTCCCAGCTGGTTTCTCCCGCTGATGACTCAGCCACTGACTCACTGCTGCCCTGCAGCTTCTGCTCGGTCACGCTACTGGGTAGTCCACACCAGGACTTGTACTGTTCGGACATTCTGTCCACCCGTCCCTGGACATGAACCAAACCACCACCTGTTTTTCAATAAACCTGGTTTTATCATTCAACTCTGTTCTGCTGTTGGGTCCGCTTCCTGATCCACCCCCAACAGGTGGAGTAAAGCGCATATGATATAATGAGCACAATTGAACCTGAGATATAGATTTGCTTTTATCATGTACAGTTCAAAATAGTTTATGGAATATTTATAGGTCACGAGCAAAAATGAGCCTGCTGGTTAGAATGTTAATGATAAAGTGGACCCATGTCCAAATAAGATGTGATATGAAGTGAAATTAAATGTGTGAGAGGCTTCGTTATACGTATCAAGTTGTCTGTCACATTTCAGTTCTACAATCTGGCTTCAATTCACCACCTCACCGTCTGTGTTGCTAATTTTCCCCAATGGTCAGAGTTTGTTTACAGGTGTGCACTATTTACCATCAAGTTTGTTTTTATAAATCCCGACTTTTGCGTGGGGAGTGTCGTACGCCTTTTTCAGGCCCTGTTGTGTGCGTACGCAACGGTTAGAAATGAGGCCCCTGATCTGTTCCAAGTCCTGAGTGATGCAGAAAAAGGCGGTTGAACTGTGTTTTCTCTGAAAGCTGGTTGCCCTGTTAGACATGGGTTGTACTGCCTCATACTATGTGTTTATTCTATTATGTGTATGTGCTGGAGACAAAGATCAGCTTATGACAGTTAACTGTTCAAGCAAAATAAACAGATCATTTTAACACAACAACATTATTGGTTTATTTGCTATGAATTTTATTTTATTTTTTTCTTATCAAAACTTACAACAAAACATATTATGAAATGTTAGAAGTTACAGTCCAAGCGACCACACACTGATAAACAAACAGTCATTGTTAAAAAGCTTAACATGCACATATTACAAATATAAGAACTTCAGTGCAACAAAATTATTAATATACATTTGTATTCTCTCATTCAAAGCTATTTAGATTTGTAATATTACGTATCAAAGATGGTGCACCTTATACTGATGACATATTCTGTATTTAAAATGTTGACACCTGCTAAAACTATTGTAAACTTCATTATTATTGTACCACTGAATATGATCACAAGTAACAGATCAAGCAAAACTTTGTGGGAAAATTATTACGGCGAATCGACGTGGCAAATTAATCCTTATATTAATTAAGCTAAAGACAGTATTTCATATGTATCATTCAATAAAACAAATATCACATATTTCCTCCAAGTAAATCACATCTCTGTGTAACTAGCACAGAAGAAATCATCCTTATTTAGCTTAGTTTGACGTGATGGAAAAGCTTTTTGAGGTGTTTAGAGATTTCCTTCATTTTTAGACCATATATAATTGGATTAAAAAGAGGATTATACAGAACCACTTGTAAAGTCATTATTAAACGCACACTTTTTGGAAAATCAAATTCTATTCGAGCTATACTGATATCATATATAATCAAACAGGAGAAGCAGATTAAAACCAACAGGTGAGGTAAACAGGTCTCTGCAGCTTTTTTCCTGACATCTCTACCGCTGCGGTAGGATATTATAATGATCTTTGTGTAAGTAAAAAGTATGAAAAGCACAGGGAGAAGTCCAAGATTTAGCAACACAACCAAACCATATACATATATTGCTTTTGACATGACACAGTGAAGTTTAAAGAATGAATTGTTGCAAAAAATCCCTTTCAAAGTGAAGTCACAGAGTTTTTTTTCAGCACTTAATCCAGTTGACACTGCAGTCTGCACGGCAGGCAGAAACCAAGCTAACAGTAGTAATGTATTAACAGTTGTTTTTCTCATGATAGTTGGATATTGCAGAGGTTTACATATAGAAACATATCTATCAAAGGCCATGGCTACCAACAGTAAGAAATCTGAACCAGCTAAAGTATAAAACATAAAATACTGAAAAAGACACGCTTGATAAGATATGATCTGTTTTTCAGATAAAAAGTCAACCAACAGCTTCGGGTAGATATTAGTGCTGAACAGAATAGAGTTTACTGACAAAGCTGCAATGAAAATGTACATCGGCTCATGGAGGTTTTGGTGAGCCCAGATCAGGTACACAATGATAGAATTACTGAAAATTATTAAAACATACAATGCACACATAATTAAAAAATAAAGATATCTGTATTTGCCCACTTCTACATACCCACCAAGAGTTATGTATGTCACATTTAATTCATCATTCATTTCAATATTGTTAGTAATTAAATAATTATGATTGAAATGGTAACAACAAAATTATATGAATCAAAATAAGAAAACGAGTGTAGATGTTAAGACTGCCTCGAAAGAATTACATTAAATTGTCTTATTGATTTCCAGATATCTGACCTTATCATTACCTTGACTGCTTGATCATCTGTGGAAATGAGAAAGTGAGGGAAGTTTTTATGAGATATCTTTATCCTCAAAGGATCTCATTAAACTTTCCATCAGCGTGACAAAAACAACATTAAAACTTGATGATTCGTTCATCCACATGAACTCTTTTCCCATCCATTTTACAAATCATAATTAACCAGAATGTTAATTTGTTGCATTACATTGCTATATTATCCTATTATATTTTTGCTTTTGCCTTCTCCTGTAAAGCACATTGAACTGAATTATTTGTATGAAATGTGCTGTACAAATAATGTTTATTATTATTATTATTATTATTATTATTATTATTATTATTATTATTATTATTATTATTATTATTATTATTATCATATAGCTAATCAATATATTACAACCCTCTTTCCACAAAAGTTGGGACGCTATATAAAATATAAATATTAACAGAATACAATGATTTTCAAATCATATAAACCTATATAATTAAAATAGACTAAAGATAACACATCAATGTTGATACTGAGAAATTTTAAACAAATTTATTGTTTTATAAAAAGCATATCTTTCAATTTGACGTGAGCAACATGTTTCAAAAAGTTGGTAGAAAATTACTGGAAAAGTTGTGTAATGCTAAAAAAAAAATCATTTAAAAAAAAATACTGATTAACTGAAGTTAGATGATTGGTAATTAAAAGAGCATCTTTCACCACTCATGAAGCACTACGTGAGCAAATAGTGTATCAATTTAATAATAATGTTCCTCAACGTAAAATTGTAAATAATTTTGGGGGTTTCATCATCTACAGTACAAATAATCATTAAAAGATTCCAAGAATCCTGAAAAATCTCTGTACGTAAGGAACAAGGCCAAAAACCAATATTTAAATGCTCGTGATCTTTGGGCCCTCATGGGGCATTGAAGAAAAAAAAAAGATATTAATCTGTGGGCTCACTTCCAAAAACATATACAGTGCATCCGGTAGGTATTCACAGCGCTTCACTTTTTCCACATTTTGTTATGTTACAGCCTTATTCCAAATTGGATTAAATCATTTTTTTTCCTAAAAATTCTACACACTACCCCACCATGATAACAAAAACTATCTTTTTTGAAATGTTTGCAAATCTATTAAAAATTCAAAAAGCACATGTACATAAGTATTCACAGCCTTTGTCATGACACTCAACATTGATCTTAAGTGCATCCTGTTTCCACTGATCATCTTTGAGATGTTTCTACAATTTGATTGGAGTCCACCTGGTAAATTCAGTTGATTGGACATGATTTGGAAAGAGGCACACCGTCTATATAAGATCCCACAGTTGACAGTGCATGTCAGAGCACAAACCAAGACATGAAGTCCAAGTAATTGTCTGTAGACCTCCGAGACAGGATTGTATCGATGCTCAGATCTGGGGAAGGGTACAGAAACATGTCTGCAGCATTGAAGGTCCCAATGAGCACAGTGGCCAAAATATGGAAAAAGTGAAGCGCTGTGATTACTTTCTAGATTCACTGTTTCTGCAACTTGATTGGAGTCCAATTAAATCTAGAAAGATCCAGAAATGTTCTTCCTTCTCTGGGGCTGAGCTCATTTAAGATGGACTGAGGCAAAGTGGAAAGCCGTGTTTTGGTGTGATGAACCAAAATTTGAAATTATTTTTGGAATTCTTTGACGCCACGTTCTCTGAGCTAAAGAGGAGAAAGACCCTGACATGCCAAGAAGAAACCTAAATATGAAAATGATCTAGAAACTCAGCTGCTTTCTCTGCACCTGTGCTGAGTTAAGATTGACCGAGGGAAAGTGGAAAACTGTTTTGTGGTCAGAAGGATACAAAAATTGAGAAAGCAAATAAAAATGGATAGGAAATTAGAATTACTGCAGAGTGGTTGCATGCTTCCGCTAACCAGTCAAGTTGTAGTTTATATGCATATGTGTCCAAACTAATATAGAGGATGCTGTAAAGAAGCTTATATTTTAAAAGTGGATGGTTCAGATCCATACGATCACCATAGTTTCTAAATGGACATCCCCAGGGTAATATAACTAATTTAGTATCTGTCATAAATGTGAAATATAGTCACAATCTCACCTACTGACCCTCAGTTTTGGTGTAATAATAATGAACAGGAAAGAGCAATAATCATGTTATTGTATTAGATATGTCAAATTACCAAGTTATGGACACAAGTTTTTGGGAGTTCAAAGTTACCTTTGACCACCAGATTGTAATTAGTTTGTCTTTGAGTCCAAATAAATGTCAAAAATAGTAATGACAGATATGACGGATGTGAGGTTGTATTGACATTTTGAAGACGACTATAATTACAACTCACTTAATCCTTGAATCTAAGTGAATGTTTGTGTCACACTTGAAGAAATTCAATTAAGGCATTCTTCAGACATCGTTCACCAGCATGGGTCAATGTGAGGTGACAGTGACCTTGACCTTTGACCCCCAAAATCTAAACACTTTATCTTTGAGTCTAAATGAATGTTTGTACCATATTTGAAGTGATTCCCTGAAGAGGTTTCTGAGATATCGCATTCACAATGGGAAATAAATGTGAACTCACGTGACCTTGTCCTTTTGACCACCAAAATCTCATCAGTTCATTTTTGAGTCCAAATGAATGTTTGAAGAAATTTTCTCAAGGCATTTCCGGGAGATTGTTTTCACCTTTGATTATCAAAATCTATATAGATCATCTCTGCATCCAAGTGAACATTTATGACAAAGTTGAAGAATGCCCCTCAAAGCATTTTTGAGATATTGCATTCACAAGATCGGGGAAAGACGTGTGGTTGTAGTGACCTTTAGCTTTGACCTTTTGATCGCCAAAATCTAACCAGTGGCAGAATTGTAACATTAACCAGTATGATCATGTCTTGTATCATTTCATCCCTTGACTGAACACATTGAACTTTGAAAACTGTGTTGTTGCAAAAGATTCCTTTTGAGGTGAAGACAACATTTTTTTTAGCATTCATTGTAGTTTGCGCTGCAATTTCAGCAGGGGGCAGAATCTAAGCTAAAACCAGAAAACCACAGACTGTGTTTTATTCTCATGATAGTTGGATATTGCAAAGGTTTACATATAGATACATAGCTGTCATAGGCCATGACTGCAAACAGTGAACATTTCAGAAGAACCTAATGAGTAAAACACAAACACTTGAAAGAAGCAAGCTGAAAATTTTGACCTTTCACTCATAAAAAGCATTTTTAGCATGTGCAGTATGTAGAATACATAAACTGTATACATTCATAACACAATACTGTTGTATAACAGCAATTGAAAAGAATGTGACAGTACTGTGTTACAAAATGTACTTACTATCGCCATAACTAAAGAATTAATCATATTTTGTAGTATCTTTAATGCATTGTTAAAGATGAAATTAGGCTTTAAAGTATATTTAGTCACACAAACACATTTTTACACGAAAGAAAAATCATCTTTGAATTTATGTTACTAAAGAAATGAATTTATATCCAACAGAACAGCCTCTTGACTTGACGTGTTTATATATTTCTTTCATTTTTAGACCATATATAATTGGATTAAAGAGAGGGTGACATGTTACTATCTGTAAAGTCAATGTTAAATATGCACTTTGAGAAAAATCTATTTCCACTCGAGCCAAAACTATATCAAATGAACACAAAAAGCTGATTCAAATGAGCAGGTGAGGTACACAGGTCTGTGCAGCTTTTTTCCTGACTTTTTTCCAACCGTCAAAATTCTGAACCACCAAGACAGTAACAACTAAAACCCTGAAACATACATAGTAGATAAGAAATGACCTGCTTATCAGATAAAAAGTCAGTCAAGAGCTTTGGGCCGATCACAGCGCTGAAAAGAACAGAGTTCAGTGACAAAGCTGCAATGAAAATGTACATAGGCTCATGGAGGCTTTTTTGAAATCAGATGAGAAAGAAGATGGTTAAATTACTGCAGAGTATGAGAATATATGCAATAAACATAATCACAAAACAAATCTGTATTTGTGCAATTCCACATGCCCACCGAAAGTTATAGATGTAACATTATAGTTGTCATTCATTTGATTCATAAAAGCTAAATGCAAAATAAAACAGACTAATTACAGAAGTTTGCCTTTGAGTGTTGCACTAAAATATAACCTCTCAAAGTGTCTAATTACATTCAGGAGAAATGTACTTACAGTGTGTTTGCCTTAGTGTGAATCATATGAGTCTTCACACATTTTTTTATACGACTGCTTTATCCTCCACAGATCTTATTAACCTCTTGACTACTAACATAAAAACAAGTTTATTAAACTCTAGAGATTTAAGCTAATGTATTCTTACTTTCTACGCCAAATCACAGTGGGATTCATGACACATGCATCCTGGCCAATTTTGTTCTTACCACCTTGCGTATGTACGGAGGACTTAAAGGGTCAGGGGTGGAAGATTTTTTTCAGATCAACATCGAGAAATGTCCATAACACGACAGCCTGAACCACAGCAGCAGTTCAAGTCCAAACAATAACCAATATAACCACAGATTCACCCACAGCAGACAGAGCAGCTGCAGCTCTGCTCACAGCAAGAAGCTGAATACTGTCGGGGATCGGCCTTTTAACATGAATGAGCACTAAATGCACAACTTGTCACATCATCTCTAATTCCTGTAGTATCTGAGTGTTATAGCTGACATGAACCAACACTTCTTCATGAGGACCAGAGCAGCTGAATGCAAACAGACATTATGGCTCAGAGCAAATGGCTGAAGAAAAGTATTGTGAGACCACGCAAAAGTAGTCCTGAAAAAAATCCTCCCCGTGACCCTTTCAGGGGCTCCGTACATTTGTTAGTGAATCAAAATCATTCTAAATTGACAGGCGCGTGTCCACGCTCTGCTATTAGCATACTGACATAACCCTGTGTCTCCATGTAAGGACACCCATTTGTCTGGAGCTGTCAAGACGAAAGCAGTGAAGACAAGTCAACAGAGATATGTGCAGAAAACTGATTTTTTAAACCGTGCCCACGCATACCTGCACGCAATGTTCACTTCATGAATCACAATGCAAGTGGAAATGTGCGCATGTACATCCGCCTCATATCCCGCCTGCAGTGATAGAAATTCCACCATGATGTCTCCATGACGCTGCATTCTGTGCATCTGAGAGCGCAGTGGAAACACTTTTACACACAACAACTGCATTAAACTATGTGTGCACAATATGAGAAAAAAACATTAAAAACTGACCCTCTGTTCTGCTATTCTTTAACCTAATGCTGTTTGATGTTATCTTGGATTTTTACAAAGGATGATGATAGTTTACAATGTAAATGCAGTGAAAATGAATGTGGTGGAGTGACAGCATGTCTGATAAAATGAGCACAATTAAATCTGAGATATAGATTTGCTTTTTTCATGTATAGTTCAAATTAGTTTATGGAATATTTATAGGTCACGAGCAAAAATGAGCCTGCTGGTTAGAATGATAATGATAAAGTGGACCCATGTCCAAATAAGATGTGATATGAAGTGAAATTAAATGTGTGAGAGGCTTCGTTATACGTATCAAGTTGTCTGTCACGTTTCATTTCTACAATCTGGCTTCAATTCACCACCTCACCGTCTGTGTTGCTAATTTTTCCCGATGGTCAGAGTTTGTTTACAGGTGTGCACTATTTACCATCAAGTTTGTTTTTATAAATCCCGACTTTTGCGTGGGGAGTGTCGTACGCCTTTTTCAGGCCCTGTTGTGTGCGTACGCAACGGTTAGAAATGAGGCCCCTGATCTGTTCCAAGTCCTGAGTGATGCAGAAAAAGGCGGTTGAACTGTGTTTTCTCTGAAAGCTGGTTGCCCTGTTAGACATGGGTTGTACTGCCTCATACTATGTGTTTATTCTATTATGTGTATGTGCTGGAGACAAAGATCAGCTTATGACAGTTAACTGTTCATGCAAAATAAACAGATCATTTTAACACAACAACATTGTTGGTTTATTTGCTTTGAATTTTATTTTATTGTTTCTTTCTTACCAAATCTTACAACAAAACTTATTATGAAATGTTAGAAGTTACAGTCCAAGCGACCACACACTGATAAACAAACAGTCATCATTAAAAAACTTAAAATGCACATATTACAAATATAAGAACTTCAGTACAACAAAATGATTAATATACATTTGTATTCTCTCATTTAAAGTTATTTAGATTTTTAATATTACGTATCAAAGATGGTGCACCTTATACTGATGACATATCCTGTATTTAAAATGTTGACACCTGCTAAAACTATTGTAAACTTCATTATTATCGTACCACTGAATATGATCACAAGTAACAGATCAAGCAAAACTTTGAGGCACAAATCATTATGGAGAATCGACGTGGCAAATTAATCCTCATGTTAATTAAGCTAAAGATAGTATTTCATCTGTATCATTCAATAAAACAAATAGCACATATTTCCTCAGACTAAATCACATCTCTGTGTATCTAGCACAGAAGAAATCATTCTTATTTAGCTTAGTTTGACACCACGGAAAAGCTTTTTAAGGTGTTTAGAGATTTCCTTCATTTTTAGACCATATATAATTGGATTAAAAAGAGGATTATACAGAACCACTTGTAAAGTCATTATTAAACGCACACTTTTTGGAAAATCAAATTCTATTCGAGCTATACTGATATCATATGTAACCAAACAGAAGAAGCAGATTAAAACCAACAGGTGAGGTAAACAGGTCTCTGCAGCTTTTTTCCTGACATCTCTACCGCTGCGGTAGGATATTATAATGATCTTTGTGTAAGTAAAAAGTATGAAAAGCACAGGGAGAAGTCCAAAATTTAGCAACACAACCAAACCAAATACATATATTGCTTTTGACATGACACAGTGAAGTTTAAAGACTGAATTGTTGCAAAAAATCCCTTTCAAAGTGAAGTCACAGAGTTTTTTTTCAGCACTTAATCCAGTTAGCACTGCAATCTGCATGGCAGGCAGAAACCAAGCTAACAGTAGTAATGTATTAACAGTTGTTTTTCTCATGATAGTTGGATATTGCAGAGGTTTACATATAGAAACATATCTATCAAAGGCCATGGCTACCAACAGTAAGAAATCTGAACCACCTAAAGTATAAAACATAAAATACTGAAAAAGACACGCTTGATAAGATATGATCTGTTTTTCAGATAAAAAGTCAACCAACAGCTTCGGGTAGATATTAGTGCTGAACAGAATAGAGTTTACTGACAAAGCTGCAATGAAAATGTACATCGGCTCATGGAGGTTTTGGTGAGCCCAGATCAGGTACACAATGATAGAATTACTGAAAATTATTAAAACATACAATGCACACATAATTAAAAAATAAAGATATCTGTATTTGCCCACTTCTACATACCCACCAAGAGTTATGTATGTCACATTTAATTCATCATTCATTTCAATAGTTAGTAATTAAATAATTATGATTGAAATGGTAACAACAAAAGTATATGAATCAAAATAAGAAACGAGTGTAGATGTTAAGACTGCCTCAAAAGAATTACATTAAATTGTCTTATTGATTTCCAGATATCTGACCTGATCATTCGTTGACTGCTTGATCATCTGTGGAAATGAGAAAGTGAGGGACGTTTTTATGAGATATCTTTATCCTCAAAGGATCTCATTAAACTTTCCATCAGCGTGACAAAAACAACATTAAAACTTGATGATTCATTCATCCACATGAACTCTTTTCCCATCCATTTTACAAATCATAATTAACCAGAATGTTAATTTGTTGTATTACGTTGCTATATTATCCTATTATATTTTTGCTTTTGCCTTCTCCTGTAAAGCACATTGAACTGCATTATTTGTATGAAATGTGCTGTACAAATAATCTTTATTATTATGTAGCTGATCAATATATTACAACGCTGTTTCCACAAAAGTTGGGACGCTATATAAAATATAAATATTAACAGAATACAATGATTTGCAAATCATATAAACCCATGTAATTAAAATAGACTAAAGATAACACTTCAATGTTGATACTGAGAAATTTAAAACAGATGTATTGTTTTATAAAAAAAACATGTTTTTGAATTTGATGTCAACAACATGTTTCAAAAAAGTTGGGCGCAAATGACGGGAAAAGTTGTTTAATGCTAAAAAATAATTGAAGAAAAATACTGATTAACTGAAGTAACATGATTGCCAATTAAAAGAGCATCTTTCACCACTCATGAAGCACTACGTGAGCAAATAGTGCATCAATTTAATAATAATGTTCCTCAACATAAAATTGCAAAGAATTTGAGGATTTCATCATCGACGGTATAAAATATCATTGTGTTGTTGTTACTCTGCATGAAGCGCTACATCCATCTCGCTACTCTTAATTGATTGATTCCCAAAGTCCCGATCACCTCATAACATATTGGATATCTAAATAAACAGCATAACTTGACCTTTCTGATGATAGCCATCATTTCTCTGTACAACAAAATGTTTTCAGCCAGTCCAGTTTTGAAATCACAGCTGACCTCTGTACTGTCTCCAACATAGTGCTGATATTACAACCTACTTTGTATGAATAATAATTATAATAACAACGTATTTATTGGTCTATAGTACAACTGAGGTATTAGCCAATATCACAGGACGTATACTGAATGGTTAGTCCCAATAATGACCAATCATGACACTGGCAGCAATTATGAACATTATATTCACTAGCTAGGACCCCGTCTCAGGAGCCGAGTGCAAACCTTCATTGATTATTTGTAGCGTTGAGGAATGGTTGAGGGAGATTAAGCCAAGGTGAGAGTTTAGCGGTTTGTGTAAGGCTTAGTTGAGGATCCACTGCAGCTCCCGGGGTTTGCAGATCCCCAAAAGAAGCCCTCCTAAGAAAGCAAGGCTGCCTGCCCTTAGCGCAGGTCGTCAAAGCTGTGGCGAGTGTAAAGTTGGAAGGCTTGGGAAGACCAGCAGCCCATGACCTTGATGAGGTGGTCTGGGACTCCTCTGCTTGACACAGTGGTGGCTGCTCCGACACTGAAGGAGTGGCCAGAGAAAGAGTCAGGATTAATCCCAGAGGTGATTAGGACTTCCCTGAAGTGTGAAAGGAACCAGGATCGATTGGCGACGTGGCCTGTTTCAGTGATGAACAACGGTTCATGGGAGGAGGTTTGCTGCATTTTCCTGAGCAGCAGATAGTGTATGAGAGGTTCATAGAGGCTCAGATGTGAATTTAGTTTAAAATCAAATATGGGGACTGGGTTACTTATCTGGTTTGTTTTGCTCTGTTTGAGCAAACAGGCTAAACAATCCTCGGAGATAGGATAAAGGTTGAATATGCAGGGGTGGAGACTAGGGTTAAAGTTGGCTGAAGAAGATGCGAATTCTGAGCATCGCAAGAAACCATAAAAAGTAAGTAGAAACATGGATTGCAGGGTGCACGCTAGGTGGGCGGAAAAGCGATTAGAGCGTAGGGTGACAATGCAGCGAGAAATAAGATCGGTGGTTAGCGGAAGAAGGCGAGGAGTCGGTGGAGGTGTTTGGTGCTGAAGGCCTTTAATAAGTAAAGACAACTGGGAGAGCGTTGAAGGGGAGCCAGTGAGTAATTTTGAGAAGAAATTGATACCGCTAAGGTAAACCTTAGTGGTGGGTATCTTGATGTGAAGAGTCGAATGGGCACAGGAGATGAAGCTGCATACGGAGGCCACGTCGAAGGAAGGGAACTGAAGGTTAAACGTGGTATAGAAGGAGCGGAAAGAGTTCCAGGCCGTCCAGTAAGTAGAAAGAGTGCTGGGGGTTAAGCTGATGATGATGGTTCATTGAAACAAAGAGATGAGTTCTGCGATGGTCGGTTTCAGATCAGGAATATCGTGTCTGAAAATGGTGGTAATGGGGTTGGATTCTCCTCCGCATCTGGAGCTAAGGTTCTGAAGATCTGGAAGGAGAAGCGAGACAGGGAGTCTGCGATGGAGTTATGATGGCCGGGAACATGTTTAACTCAATGAATTGATGAGTGACCGACTGCCACGTGAAACAGCGTATGAAGGGCAAGATCGTGGTAGAGTTTCTGCCTTTGTTAAAGATGCTGTGAAGTAGAAATGAAAATGAGTTTTAAGTTCATCACACCACACAGTTATGGGTTGTTAACTACCCATCCAAATTTGAATGAAAAAAAATACAGACACGTTTTTTTAAATTAGCCTTTGAAATTGTGAGAAAATCATCAGTCTTCTGCTCTGAGACTGAGGGGGCGTGTCCTGAAGGAGCTGAAGCTCCGCCCCCTCCCTGTAAGGTGTTCAGTGTCCTGTATGACAGTCCTGTGGCTGAAGTTCTTTTCCCCACTAAGTGGTCCGTCTGACATCCAACCTCTCGGTGACTTTATGCATGATGTCCCACTGGTCCTCTGTCTCTCTGGTGGACGGAGCAGCCTGCTTTATGAAAACAGAATAGAATCAGAATTTATTTGTCCAATGAGTGAAACATACAGATGCATATAAATCCAGCTTGTCCCCCTGAGCTGTAACAGGAGTCAAACTGGACACCAGAGACAGAAGACAGTGAGTCTCCAACTACTTCTAATGCACCTGCATTACAACAGTGGAGATAATAAGAGTGGAGGAGTTGATTTAGTTCTGTAACGACTGCAACATGAACAACGCTGCATTACATCACATCAATTCATTACATCACGTCAATTCGAAATTTGAACCTGTTCAGATGGAGCTGAAAGTCTTTCTCTTTCACTGATGTCCCTCCTCCTCCTCCTCCACCTCCTCCACCTCTACCTCCTCTCTGCAGCCTCCTGCACAGGTAGTTGGGCTCGTTTATCCGGACCGGTACCGGTATATTTAACTGAGCGGGTCGGTGATTGTAACGTTACACCGGAGTACAACAACAACAACCCTCATTAATCAGGAGGTCTAGATCTCCTCTGGTCCATGTTCACCATCACCCCGACATGTAAAACACAGAGTTACATATTTTATAGTTCCTTATCAGAGCTAGATGTCCATCTAACATAAAACAATCTGTTGTTATCGGAGCATTTTCCTCTGAACTCTGCTCGGCTACGAGCTCAATAGAAAAGAACCAATTTCACCAAAATAAAGTTATTCTACAACGAGTAAAATCACGTTAGCAGTTTGCACCGTGGACTAAATATAGCAGAGTTACTGTGGAAAAGTTATCAAGTCTAATTATAACAAGCACACAGAACTTCCACTGAGTGGTGGACTGCTGGCGGCAGGGGACGGTGCCAGTGCGACCGGAGGGTGAAGCTCGGATCGGCTCCACGCTGCTGCAGGAGGAGCGGTGTGTCCTTGAACTCCGTCCGTCTCCGGTCCAAGATTAAACTATCTGTCGTGAAATGGTCCCTGAAGAGGCGTCTGTTGGTGTTAATCCTAAAGTCTCCTTTAGCTCTTCATGAAATCAATCCTCCTCTTTTTCCTTTCTTCATCAGTAGGACATTTAAACAACGATGCAGCGCTGCTTTGGAGGTTCTTGCTTCCAGCAAAGATTCACTTGCAGGTGGAGGGAGACGTCCTGTAGCAGTTAGCTGATGTACAATAACTATCTGACTACAGCAGGAGTAGAACTGAAGTCCAGTGGGACGACCTCTTATGTAAATGAGCTGCAGGCTTTTATAGTGTTTCACCGTGTGAGAGGAGGAGCCATGCAGAAGGTTATAGAAACCGTCTGTCATCTGACGTAGATAGGTTGTAGTGATGTAGATAGGTTGTTGTGACGTAGATAGGTTGTAGTGATGTAGATAGGTTGTTGTGACGTAGATAGGTTGTTGTGACGTAGATAGGTTGTTGTGACGTAGATAGGTTGTTGTGACGTAGATAGGTTGGCTTTTAGCCCCGCCTAAAAAAACCTGAGCTGAAGACAGATGAGAAACTGTTCAACGGTCTAACTCCACATTTCAGTGTGACATAGTTTTCTAGCTTTGTAGATGCTTTCAGCAACTCATTTCACATGTATATAATGTACTGAGAAGCAAATCATGGAATTTGCTTTACAGCATCTTTAATGATGTCAACAACAGCGATATTATCTGAATGGATGAGTATAGATCATTTTGGCCACTCGTTCCCCCACAGGAGAGCAGCAATGATGATCGGATATACACTGCTCAAAATAATAAAGGGAACACTTAAACAACACATCCTGGATCTCAATGAATGAAATATTCCAGTTGAAAATCTTTATTCATTACATAGTGGAATGTGTTGAGAACAAAATAACAAGAATGATCAATGGAAATCAAAATCATTATCTCATGGAGGTCTGGATTCAGAATCATACTGAAAATAAAAGTGGAAAAAATCAGATCACAGGTTGATCCAACTTCTGTGGAAATTCCTCAAGACAAGTTCAAATGAGTCTCAGTAGTGTGTGTGTCCTCCACGTGCCTGTATCACTCCCTACAACGCCTGGGCATGCTCCTGATGAGACCACGGATGTTCTCCTGAGGGATCTCCTCCCAGACCTGGATCAAAGCATCAGTCAACTCCTGGACAGTCTGCGGTGGACGTGGTGTCGGTGGACGGAACGAGACACAATGTCCCAGATGTGCTGGATTGGATTCAGGTCTGGGGAACGTGCGGGCCGGTCCGTAGCATCGATGCCTTCATCATGCAGGAACTGATGACACACTCCAGCCACATGAGGCCGAGCATTGTCCTGCATCAGAAGGAACCCAGGGCCCACTGCACCAGCATATGGTCTTCAATGGGTCTGAGGATCTCATCCCGGGACCTAATGGCAGTCAGGGTACCTCTGGCTAGCACATGGAGGGCTGTGCGGTACTCTAAAGAAATGCCTCCCCAGACCGTCGCTGACCCACCGCCAAACCGGTCACGCTGGAGGATGTTGCAGGCAGCAGAACGTTCTCCACGGCGTCTCCAGACTCCGTCACGTCTGTCACATGTGCTCAGTGTGAACCTGCTCTCATCCGTGAAGATCACAGGGCACCGACGGAGAAGCTGCCAATCTTGGTGTTCTCTGGCAAAGTCCGATCACCCTGCATGGTGTTGGCTGTAAGCACAGACCCCACTTGTGGACGTCGGGCCCTCGTACCGCCCTCATGGAGTCTGTTTCTGACAGTTTGAGCAGAAACATGCACATTAGTGGCCTGCTGGAGGTCATTTTGTAGGGCTCTGGCAGCGCTCCTCCTGTTCCTCCTTGCACAAAGGAGCAGATAGCAGTCCTGCTGCTGGGTTGTTGTCCTCCTACGGCCCCCTCCACGTCTCCTGGTGGACCGGCCTGTCTCCTGGTATGTCCTCTGTCCTCTTGACACTGTGCTGACAGACACAGCAAACCTTCTTGCCACAGCGTGCATTGATGTGCCATCCTGGATGAGCTGCACTACCTGATCAACTTCTGTGGGTTGGAGACACCTCATGCTACCTCTAGTGGTGAGGACACTGGCAAAATGCAAAAGTGACCAAAAATTATCCAGACAGGATGAGGACAGAGAAATGGTCTGTGGTCACCACCTGCAGAACCGTTCCTTTATAGGGTTGTCTTGATAATTGCCTCATTTCCACATGTTGTCTGTTCCATTTGCACAACAACAGGTGAAGTTGATTCACAGTCAGTGTTGCTTCCTAACTGGACAGGTTGATTTCCCAGAAGTGTGATTGACTTGGAGTTACATTGTGTTGTTTTCGTGTTCCCTACATTTTTTTGAGCAGTGTGTATCAGTGCACAATATGAGAAAAAACATTAAAGACTGACCCTCTGTTCTACAGTTCTTTAACCTAATGCTGTTTGATGTTATCTTGGATTTTTACAAAGGATGATGATAGTTTACAATGTAAATGCGGTGAAAATGAACGTGGTGGAGTGACAGCACGTCTGATATAATGAGCACAATTAAATCTGAGATATAGATTTGCTTTTATCATGTACAGTTCAAATTTGTTTATAGAATATTTATAGATCACGAGCAAAAATAAGCCTGCTGGTTAGAATGATAATGATAAAGTGGACCCATGTCCAAATAAGATGTGATATGAAGTGAAATTAAATGCGAGAGGCTTCTTTATACGTATCAAGATGTCTGTCACATTTCATTTCTACAATCTGGCTTCAATTCACCACCTCACCGTCTGTGTTGCTAATTATCCCCGATGGTCGGAGTTTGTTTACAGGTGTGCACTATTTACCATCAAGTTTGTTTTTATAAATCCTGACTTTTGCGTGGGGAGTGTCGTACGCCTTTTTCAGGCCCTGTTGTGTGCGTACGCAACGGTTAGAAATGAGGCCCCTGATCATTTCCAAGTCCTGAGTGATGCAGAAAAAGGCGGTTGAACTGTGTTTTCTCTGAAAGCTGGTTGCCCTGTTAGACATGGGTTGTACTGCCTCATACTATGTGTTTATTCTATTATGTGTATGTGCTGGAGACAAAGATCAGCTTATGACAGTTAACTGTTCATGCAAAATAAACAGATCATTTTAACACAACAACATTATTGGTTTATTTGCTTTGAATTTTATTTTATTGTTTTTTTCTTACCAAAACTTACAACAAAACTTATTATGAAATGTTAGAAGTTACAGTCGAAGTGACCACACACTGATAAACAAACACTCCTTGTTAAAAAACTTAAAATGCACATATTACAAATATAAGAACTTCAGTACAACAAAATGATTAATATACATTTGTATGCTCTCATTCAAAGTGATTTAGATTTTTAATATAACGTATCAAAGATGGTGCACCTTATACTGATGACATATTCGGTATTTAAAATGTTGACACCTGCTAAAACTATTGTAAACTTCATTATTGTTGTACCACTGAATATGATCACAAGTAACAGATTAAGCAAAACTTTGTGGCACAAATCATTATGGAGAATCGACGTGGCACATTAATCCTTATATTAATTAAGCTAAAGACAGTATTTCATCTGTATTATTCAATGAAACAAATATCACATATTTCCTCCAAGTAAATCACATCTCTGTGTAACTAGCACAGAAGAAATCATCCTTATTTAGCTTAGTTTGACACCACGGAAAAGCTTTTTGAGGTGTTTAGAGATTTCCTTCATTTTTAGACCATATATAATTGGATTAAAAAGAGGATTATACAGAACCACTTGTAAAGTCATTATTAAACGCACACTTTTTGGAAAATCAAATTCTATTCGAGATATACTGACATCATATGTAACCAAACAGAAGAAGCAGATTAAAACCAACAGGTGAGGTAAACAGGTCTCTGCAGCTTTTTTCCTGACATCTCTACCGCTGCGGTAGGATATTATAATGATCTTTGTGTAAGTAAAAAGTATGAAAAGCACAGGGAGAATCGTGAGATTTAGCAAAGCAATCAAACCATATACATAAATTGCTTTTGACATGACACAGTGAAGTTTTAAGACTGAATTGTTGCAAAAAATCCCTTTCAAAGTGAAGTCACAGAGTTTTTTGTCAGCACTTAATCCAGGTGGCACTGCAATCTGCATGGCAGGCAGAAACCAAGCTAACAGTAGTAATGTATTAACAGTTGTTTTTGTCATGATAGTTGGATATTGCAGAGGTTTACATATAGAAACATATCTATCAAAGGCCATGTCTACCAACAGTAACATCTCTGAACCAGCTAAACCATAAAACATAAAAGACTGAAAAAGACACGCTTGATAAGATATGATCTGTTTTTCAGATAAAAAGTCAACCAACAGCTTCGGGTAGATATTAGTGCTGAACAGAATAGAGTTTACTGACAAAGCTGCAATGAAAATGTACATCGGCTCATGGAGGTTTTGGTGAGCCCAGATCAGGTACACAATGATAGAATTACTGAAAATTATTAAAACATACAATGCACACATAATTAAAAAATAAAGATATCTGTATTTGCCCACTTCTACATACCCACCAAGAGTTATGTATGTCACATTTAATTCATCATTCATTTCAATATTGTTAGTAATTAAATAATTATGATTGAAATGGTAACAACAAAATTATATGAATCAAAATAAGAAAACGAGTGTAGATGTTAAGACTGCCTCGAAAGAATTACATTAAATTGTCTTATTGATTTCCAGATATCTGACCTTATCATTACCTTGACTGCTTGATCATCTGTGGAAATGAGAAAGTGAGGGAAGTTTTTATGAGATATCTTTATCCTCAAAGGATCTCATTAAACTTTCCATCAGCGTGACAAAAACAACATTAAAACTTGATGATTCGTTCATCCACATGAACTCTTTTCCCATCCATTTTACAAATCATAATTAACCAGAATGTTAATTTGTTGCATTACATTGCTATATTATCCTATTATATTTTTGCTTTTGCCTTCTCCTGTAAAGCACATTGAACTGAATTATTTGTATGAAATGTGCTGTACAAATAATGTTTATTATTATTATTATTATTATTATTATTATTATTATTATTATTATTATTATTATTATTATTATTATTATCATATAGCTAATCAATATATTACAACCCTCTTTCCACAAAAGTTGGGACGCTATATAAAATATAAATATTAACAGAATACAATGATTTTCAAATCATATAAACCTATATAATTAAAATAGACTAAAGATAACACATCAATGTTGATACTGAGAAATTTTAAACAAATTTATTGTTTTATAAAAAGCATATCTTTCAATTTGACGTGAGCAACATGTTTCAAAAAGTTGGTAGAAAATTACTGGAAAAGTTGTGTAATGCTAAAAAAAAAATCATTTAAAAAAAAATACTGATTAACTGAAGTTAGATGATTGGTAATTAAAAGAGCATCTTTCACCACTCATGAAGCACTACGTGAGCAAATAGTGTATCAATTTAATAATAATGTTCCTCAACGTAAAATTGTAAATAATTTTGGGGGTTTCATCATCTACAGTACAAATAATCATTAAAAGATTCCAAGAATCCTGAAAAATCTCTGTACGTAAGGAACAAGGCCAAAAACCAATATTTAAATGCTCGTGATCTTTGGGCCCTCATGGGGCATTGAAGAAAAAAAAAAGATATTAATCTGTGGGCTCACTTCCAAAAACATATACAGTGCATCCGGTAGGTATTCACAGCGCTTCACTTTTTCCACATTTTGTTATGTTACAGCCTTATTCCAAATTGGATTAAATCATTTTTTTTCCTAAAAATTCTACACACTACCCCACCATGATAACAAAAACTATCTTTTTTGAAATGTTTGCAAATCTATTAAAAATTCAAAAAGCACATGTACATAAGTATTCACAGCCTTTGTCATGACACTCAACATTGATCTTAAGTGCATCCTGTTTCCACTGATCATCTTTGAGATGTTTCTACAATTTGATTGGAGTCCACCTGGTAAATTCAGTTGATTGGACATGATTTGGAAAGAGGCACACCGTCTATATAAGATCCCACAGTTGACAGTGCATGTCAGAGCACAAACCAAGACATGAAGTCCAAGTAATTGTCTGTAGACCTCCGAGACAGGATTGTATCGATGCTCAGATCTGGGGAAGGGTACAGAAACATGTCTGCAGCATTGAAGGTCCCAATGAGCACAGTGGCCAAAATATGGAAAAAGTGAAGCGCTGTGATTACTTTCTAGATTCACTGTTTCTGCAACTTGATTGGAGTCCAATTAAATCTAGAAAGATCCAGAAATGTTCTTCCTTCTCTGGGGCTGAGCTCATTTAAGATGGACTGAGGCAAAGTGGAAAGCCGTGTTTTGGTGTGATGAACCAAAATTTGAAATTATTTTTGGAATTCTTTGACGCCACGTTCTCTGAGCTAAAGAGGAGAAAGACCCTGACATGCCAAGAAGAAACCTAAATATGAAAATGATCTAGAAACTCAGCTGCTTTCTCTGCACCTGTGCTGAGTTAAGATTGACCGAGGGAAAGTGGAAAACTGTTTTGTGGTCAGAAGGATACAAAAATTGAGAAAGCAAATAAAAATGGATAGGAAATTAGAATTACTGCAGAGTGGTTGCATGCTTCCGCTAACCAGTCAAGTTGTAGTTTATATGCATATGTGTCCAAACTAATATAGAGGATGCTGTAAAGAAGCTTATATTTTAAAAGTGGATGGTTCAGATCCATACGATCACCATAGTTTCTAAATGGACATCCCCAGGGTAATATAACTAATTTAGTATCTGTCATAAATGTGAAATATAGTCACAATCTCACCTACTGACCCTCAGTTTTGGTGTAATAATAATGAACAGGAAAGAGCAATAATCATGTTATTGTATTAGATATGTCAAATTACCAAGTTATGGACACAAGTTTTTGGGAGTTCAAAGTTACCTTTGACCACCAGATTGTAATTAGTTTGTCTTTGAGTCCAAATAAATGTCAAAAATAGTAATGACAGATATGACGGATGTGAGGTTGTATTGACATTTTGAAGACGACTATAATTACAACTCACTTAATCCTTGAATCTAAGTGAATGTTTGTGTCACACTTGAAGAAATTCAATTAAGGCATTCTTCAGACATCGTTCACCAGCATGGGTCAATGTGAGGTGACAGTGACCTTGACCTTTGACCCCCAAAATCTAAACACTTTATCTTTGAGTCTAAATGAATGTTTGTACCATATTTGAAGTGATTCCCTGAAGAGGTTTCTGAGATATCGCATTCACAATGGGAAATAAATGTGAACTCACGTGACCTTGTCCTTTTGACCACCAAAATCTCATCAGTTCATTTTTGAGTCCAAATGAATGTTTGAAGAAATTTTCTCAAGGCATTTCCGGGAGATTGTTTTCACCTTTGATTATCAAAATCTATATAGATCATCTCTGCATCCAAGTGAACATTTATGACAAAGTTGAAGAATGCCCCTCAAAGCATTTTTGAGATATTGCATTCACAAGATCGGGGAAAGACGTGTGGTTGTAGTGACCTTTAGCTTTGACCTTTTGATCGCCAAAATCTAACCAGTGGCAGAATTGTAACATTAACCAGTATGATCATGTCTTGTATCATTTCATCCCTTGACTGAACACATTGAACTTTGAAAACTGTGTTGTTGCAAAAGATTCCTTTTGAGGTGAAGACACATTTTTTTTAGCATTCATTGTAGTTTGCGCTGCAATTTCAGCAGGGGGCAGAATCTAAGCTAAAACCAGAAAACCACAGACTGTGTTTTATTCTCATGATAGTTGGATATTGCAAAGGTTTACATATAGATACATAGCTGTCATAGGCCATGACTGCAAACAGTGAACATTTCAGAAGAACCTAAAGAGTAAAACACAAACACTTGAAAGAAGCAAGCTGAAAATTTTGACCTTTCACTCATAAAAAGCATTTTTAGCATGTGCAGTATGTAGAATACATAAACTGTATACATTCATAACACAATACTGTTGTATAACAGCAATTGAAAAGAATGTGACAGTACTGTGTTACAAAATGTACTTACTATCGCCATAACTAAAGAATTAATCATATTTTGTAGTATCTTTAATGCATTGTTAAAGATGAAATTAGGCTTTAAAGTATATTTAGTCACACAAACACATTTTTACACGAAAGAAAAATCATCTTTGAATTTATGTTACTAAAGAAATGAATTTATATCCAACAGAACAGCCTCTTGACTTGACGTGTTTATATATTTCTTTCATTTTTAGACCATATATAATTGGATTAAAGAGAGGGTGACATGTTACTATCTGTAAAGTCAATGTTAAATATGCACTTTGAGAAAAATCTATTTCCACTCGAGCCAAAACTATATCAAATGAACACAAAAAGCTGATTCAAATGAGCAGGTGAGGTACACAGGTCTGTGCAGCTTTTTTCCTGACTTTTTTCCAACCGTCAAAATTCTGAACCACCAAGACAGTAACAACTAAAACCCTGAAACATACATAGTAGATAAGAAATGACCTGCTTATCAGATAAAAAGTCAGTCAAGAGCTTTGGGCCGATCACAGCGCTGAAAAGAACAGAGTTCAGTGACAAAGCTGCAATGAAAATGTACATAGGCTCATGGAGGCTTTTTTGAAATCAGATGAGAAAGAAGATGGTTAAATTACTGCAGAGTATGAGAATATATGCAATAAACATAATCACAAAACAAATCTGTATTTGTGCAATTCCACATGCCCACCGAAAGTTATAGATGTAACATTATAGTTGTCATTCATTTGATTCATAAAAGCTAAATGCAAAATAAAACAGACTAATTACAGAAGTTTGCCTTTGAGTGTTGCACTAAAATATAACCTCTCAAAGTGTCTAATTACATTCAGGAGAAATGTACTTACAGTGTGTTTGCCTTAGTGTGAATCATATGAGTCTTCACACATTTTTTTATACGACTGCTTTATCCTCCACAGATCTTATTAACCTCTTGACTACTAACATAAAAACAAGTTTATTAAACTCTAGAGATTTAAGCTAATGTATTCTTACTTTCTACGCCAAATCACAGTGGGATTCATGACACATGCATCCTGGCCAATTTTGTTCTTACCACCTTGCGTATGTACGGAGGACTTAAAGGGTCAGGGGTGGAAGATTTTTTTCAGATCAACATCGAGAAATGTCCATAACACGACAGCCTGAACCACAGCAGCAGTTCAAGTCCAAACAATAACCAATATAACCACAGATTCACCCACAGCAGACAGAGCAGCTGCAGCTCTGCTCACAGCAAGAAGCTGAATACTGTCGGGGATCGGCCTTTTAACATGAATGAGCACTAAATGCACAACTTGTCACATCATCTCTAATTCCTGTAGTATCTGAGTGTTATAGCTGACATGAACCAACACTTCTTCATGAGGACCAGAGCAGCTGAATGCAAACAGACATTATGGCTCAGAGCAAATGGCTGAAGAAAAGTATTGTGAGACCACGCAAAAGTAGTCCTGAAAAAAATCCTCCCCGTGACCCTTTCAGGGGCTCCGTACATTTGTTAGTGAATCAAAATCATTCTAAATTGACAGGCGCGTGTCCACGCTCTGCTATTAGCATACTGACATAACCCTGTGTCTCCATGTAAGGACACCCATTTGTCTGGAGCTGTCAAGACGAAAGCAGTGAAGACAAGTCAACAGAGATATGTGCAGAAAACTGATTTTTTAAACCGTGCCCACGCATACCTGCACGCAATGTTCACTTCATGAATCACAATGCAAGTGGAAATGTGCGCATGTACATCCGCCTCATATCCCGCCTGCAGTGATAGAAATTCCACCATGATGTCTCCATGACGCTGCATTCTGTGCATCTGAGAGCGCAGTGGAAACACTTTTACACACAACAACTGCATTAAACTATGTGTGCACAATATGAGAAAAAAACATTAAAAACTGACCCTCTGTTCTGCTATTCTTTAACCTAATGCTGTTTGATGTTATCTTGGATTTTTACAAAGGATGATGATAGTTTACAATGTAAATGCAGTGAAAATGAATGTGGTGGAGTGACAGCATGTCTGATAAAATGAGCACAATTAAATCTGAGATATAGATTTGCTTTTTTCATGTATAGTTCAAATTAGTTTATGGAATATTTATAGGTCACGAGCAAAAATGAGCCTGCTGGTTAGAATGATAATGATAAAGTGGACCCATGTCCAAATAAGATGTGATATGAAGTGAAATTAAATGTGTGAGAGGCTTCGTTATACGTATCAAGTTGTCTGTCACGTTTCATTTCTACAATCTGGCTTCAATTCACCACCTCACCGTCTGTGTTGCTAATTTTTCCCGATGGTCAGAGTTTGTTTACAGGTGTGCACTATTTACCATCAAGTTTGTTTTTATAAATCCCGACTTTTGCGTGGGGAGTGTCGTACGCCTTTTTCAGGCCCTGTTGTGTGCGTACGCAACGGTTAGAAATGAGGCCCCTGATCTGTTCCAAGTCCTGAGTGATGCAGAAAAAGGCGGTTGAACTGTGTTTTCTCTGAAAGCTGGTTGCCCTGTTAGACATGGGTTGTACTGCCTCATACTATGTGTTTATTCTATTATGTGTATGTGCTGGAGACAAAGATCAGCTTATGACAGTTAACTGTTCATGCAAAATAAACAGATCATTTTAACACAACAACATTGTTGGTTTATTTGCTTTGAATTTTATTTTATTGTTTCTTTCTTACCAAATCTTACAACAAAACTTATTATGAAATGTTAGAAGTTACAGTCCAAGCGACCACACACTGATAAACAAACAGTCATCATTAAAAAACTTAAAATGCACATATTACAAATATAAGAACTTCAGTACAACAAAATGATTAATATACATTTGTATTCTCTCATTTAAAGTTATTTAGATTTTTAATATTACGTATCAAAGATGGTGCACCTTATACTGATGACATATCCTGTATTTAAAATGTTGACACCTGCTAAAACTATTGTAAACTTCATTATTATCGTACCACTGAATATGATCACAAGTAACAGATCAAGCAAAACTTTGAGGCACAAATCATTATGGAGAATCGACGTGGCAAATTAATCCTCATGTTAATTAAGCTAAAGATAGTATTTCATCTGTATCATTCAATAAAACAAATAGCACATATTTCCTCAGACTAAATCACATCTCTGTGTATCTAGCACAGAAGAAATCATTCTTATTTAGCTTAGTTTGACACCACGGAAAAGCTTTTTAAGGTGTTTAGAGATTTCCTTCATTTTTAGACCATATATAATTGGATTAAAAAGAGGATTATACAGAACCACTTGTAAAGTCATTATTAAACGCACACTTTTTGGAAAATCAAATTCTATTCGAGCTATACTGATATCATATGTAACCAAACAGAAGAAGCAGATTAAAACCAACAGGTGAGGTAAACAGGTCTCTGCAGCTTTTTTCCTGACATCTCTACCGCTGCGGTAGGATATTATAATGATCTTTGTGTAAGTAAAAAGTATGAAAAGCACAGGGAGAAGTCCAAAATTTAGCAACACAACCAAACCAAATACATATATTGCTTTTGACATGACACAGTGAAGTTTAAAGACTGAATTGTTGCAAAAAATCCCTTTCAAAGTGAAGTCACAGAGTTTTTTTTCAGCACTTAATCCAGTTAGCACTGCAATCTGCATGGCAGGCAGAAACCAAGCTAACAGTAGTAATGTATTAACAGTTGTTTTTCTCATGATAGTTGGATATTGCAGAGGTTTACATATAGAAACATATCTATCAAAGGCCATGGCTACCAACAGTAAGAAATCTGAACCACCTAAAGTATAAAACATAAAATACTGAAAAAGACACGCTTGATAAGATATGATCTGTTTTTCAGATAAAAAGTCAACCAACAGCTTCGGGTAGATATTAGTGCTGAACAGAATAGAGTTTACTGACAAAGCTGCAATGAAAATGTACATCGGCTCATGGAGGTTTTGGTGAGCCCAGATCAGGTACACAATGATAGAATTACTGAAAATTATTAAAACATACAATGCACACATAATTAAAAAATAAAGATATCTGTATTTGCCCACTTCTACATACCCACCAAGAGTTATGTATGTCACATTTAATTCATCATTCATTTCAATAGTTAGTAATTAAATAATTATGATTGAAATGGTAACAACAAAAGTATATGAATCAAAATAAGAAACGAGTGTAGATGTTAAGACTGCCTCAAAAGAATTACATTAAATTGTCTTATTGATTTCCAGATATCTGACCTGATCATTCGTTGACTGCTTGATCATCTGTGGAAATGAGAAAGTGAGGGACGTTTTTATGAGATATCTTTATCCTCAAAGGATCTCATTAAACTTTCCATCAGCGTGACAAAAACAACATTAAAACTTGATGATTCATTCATCCACATGAACTCTTTTCCCATCCATTTTACAAATCATAATTAACCAGAATGTTAATTTGTTGTATTACGTTGCTATATTATCCTATTATATTTTTGCTTTTGCCTTCTCCTGTAAAGCACATTGAACTGCATTATTTGTATGAAATGTGCTGTACAAATAATCTTTATTATTATGTAGCTGATCAATATATTACAACGCTGTTTCCACAAAAGTTGGGACGCTATATAAAATATAAATATTAACAGAATACAATGATTTGCAAATCATATAAACCCATGTAATTAAAATAGACTAAAGATAACACTTCAATGTTGATACTGAGAAATTTAAAACAGATGTATTGTTTTATAAAAAAAACATGTTTTTGAATTTGATGTCAACAACATGTTTCAAAAAAGTTGGGCGCAAATGACGGGAAAAGTTGTTTAATGCTAAAAAATAATTGAAGAAAAATACTGATTAACTGAAGTAACATGATTGCCAATTAAAAGAGCATCTTTCACCACTCATGAAGCACTACGTGAGCAAATAGTGCATCAATTTAATAATAATGTTCCTCAACATAAAATTGCAAAGAATTTGAGGATTTCATCATCGACGGTATAAAATATCATTGTGTTGTTGTTACTCTGCATGAAGCGCTACATCCATCTCGCTACTCTTAATTGATTGATTCCCAAAGTCCCGATCACCTCATAACATATTGGATATCTAAATAAACAGCATAACTTGACCTTTCTGATGATAGCCATCATTTCTCTGTACAACAAAATGTTTTCAGCCAGTCCAGTTTTGAAATCACAGCTGACCTCTGTACTGTCTCCAACATAGTGCTGATATTACAACCTACTTTGTATGAATAATAATTATAATAACAACGTATTTATTGGTCTATAGTACAACTGAGGTATTAGCCAATATCACAGGACGTATACTGAATGGTTAGTCCCAATAATGACCAATCATGACACTGGCAGCAATTATGAACATTATATTCACTAGCTAGGACCCCGTCTCAGGAGCCGAGTGCAAACCTTCATTGATTATTTGTAGCGTTGAGGAATGGTTGAGGGAGATTAAGCCAAGGTGAGAGTTTAGCGGTTTGTGTAAGGCTTAGTTGAGGATCCACTGCAGCTCCCGGGGTTTGCAGATCCCCAAAAGAAGCCCTCCTAAGAAAGCAAGGCTGCCTGCCCTTAGCGCAGGTCGTCAAAGCTGTGGCGAGTGTAAAGTTGGAAGGCTTGGGAAGACCAGCAGCCCATGACCTTGATGAGGTGGTCTGGGACTCCTCTGCTTGACACAGTGGTGGCTGCTCCGACACTGAAGGAGTGGCCAGAGAAAGAGTCAGGATTAATCCCAGAGGTGATTAGGACTTCCCTGAAGTGTGAAAGGAACCAGGATCGATTGGCGACGTGGCCTGTTTCAGTGATGAACAACGGTTCATGGGAGGAGGTTTGCTGCATTTTCCTGAGCAGCAGATAGTGTATGAGAGGTTCATAGAGGCTCAGATGTGAATTTAGTTTAAAATCAAATATGGGGACTGGGTTACTTATCTGGTTTGTTTTGCTCTGTTTGAGCAAACAGGCTAAACAATCCTCGGAGATAGGATAAAGGTTGAATATGCAGGGGTGGAGACTAGGGTTAAAGTTGGCTGAAGAAGATGCGAATTCTGAGCATCGCAAGAAACCATAAAAAGTAAGTAGAAACATGGATTGCAGGGTGCACGCTAGGTGGGCGGAAAAGCGATTAGAGCGTAGGGTGACAATGCAGCGAGAAATAAGATCGGTGGTTAGCGGAAGAAGGCGAGGAGTCGGTGGAGGTGTTTGGTGCTGAAGGCCTTTAATAAGTAAAGACAACTGGGAGAGCGTTGAAGGGGAGCCAGTGAGTAATTTTGAGAAGAAATTGATACCGCTAAGGTAAACCTTAGTGGTGGGTATCTTGATGTGAAGAGTCGAATGGGCACAGGAGATGAAGCTGCATACGGAGGCCACGTCGAAGGAAGGGAACTGAAGGTTAAACGTGGTATAGAAGGAGCGGAAAGAGTTCCAGGCCGTCCAGTAAGTAGAAAGAGTGCTGGGGGTTAAGCTGATGATGATGGTTCATTGAAACAAAGAGATGAGTTCTGCGATGGTCGGTTTCAGATCAGGAATATCGTGTCTGAAAATGGTGGTAATGGGGTTGGATTCTCCTCCGCATCTGGAGCTAAGGTTCTGAAGATCTGGAAGGAGAAGCGAGACAGGGAGTCTGCGATGGAGTTATGATGGCCGGGAACATGTTTAACTCAATGAATTGATGAGTGACCGACTGCCACGTGAAACAGCGTATGAAGGGCAAGATCGTGGTAGAGTTTCTGCCTTTGTTAAAGATGCTGTGAAGTAGAAATGAAAATGAGTTTTAAGTTCATCACACCACACAGTTATGGGTTGTTAACTACCCATCCAAATTTGAATGAAAAAAAATACAGACACGTTTTTTTAAATTAGCCTTTGAAATTGTGAGAAAATCATCAGTCTTCTGCTCTGAGACTGAGGGGGCGTGTCCTGAAGGAGCTGAAGCTCCGCCCCCTCCCTGTAAGGTGTTCAGTGTCCTGTATGACAGTCCTGTGGCTGAAGTTCTTTTCCCCACTAAGTGGTCCGTCTGACATCCAACCTCTCGGTGACTTTATGCATGATGTCCCACTGGTCCTCTGTCTCTCTGGTGGACGGAGCAGCCTGCTTTATGAAAACAGAATAGAATCAGAATTTATTTGTCCAATGAGTGAAACATACAGATGCATATAAATCCAGCTTGTCCCCCTGAGCTGTAACAGGAGTCAAACTGGACACCAGAGACAGAAGACAGTGAGTCTCCAACTACTTCTAATGCACCTGCATTACAACAGTGGAGATAATAAGAGTGGAGGAGTTGATTTAGTTCTGTAACGACTGCAACATGAACAACGCTGCATTACATCACATCAATTCATTACATCACGTCAATTCGAAATTTGAACCTGTTCAGATGGAGCTGAAAGTCTTTCTCTTTCACTGATGTCCCTCCTCCTCCTCCTCCACCTCCTCCACCTCTACCTCCTCTCTGCAGCCTCCTGCACAGGTAGTTGGGCTCGTTTATCCGGACCGGTACCGGTATATTTAACTGAGCGGGTCGGTGATTGTAACGTTACACCGGAGTACAACAACAACAACCCTCATTAATCAGGAGGTCTAGATCTCCTCTGGTCCATGTTCACCATCACCCCGACATGTAAAACACAGAGTTACATATTTTATAGTTCCTTATCAGAGCTAGATGTCCATCTAACATAAAACAATCTGTTGTTATCGGAGCATTTTCCTCTGAACTCTGCTCGGCTACGAGCTCAATAGAAAAGAACCAATTTCACCAAAATAAAGTTATTCTACAACGAGTAAAATCACGTTAGCAGTTTGCACCGTGGACTAAATATAGCAGAGTTACTGTGGAAAAGTTATCAAGTCTAATTATAACAAGCACACAGAACTTCCACTGAGTGGTGGACTGCTGGCGGCAGGGGACGGTGCCAGTGCGACCGGAGGGTGAAGCTCGGATCGGCTCCACGCTGCTGCAGGAGGAGCGGTGTGTCCTTGAACTCCGTCCGTCTCCGGTCCAAGATTAAACTATCTGTCGTGAAATGGTCCCTGAAGAGGCGTCTGTTGGTGTTAATCCTAAAGTCTCCTTTAGCTCTTCATGAAATCAATCCTCCTCTTTTTCCTTTCTTCATCAGTAGGACATTTAAACAACGATGCAGCGCTGCTTTGGAGGTTCTTGCTTCCAGCAAAGATTCACTTGCAGGTGGAGGGAGACGTCCTGTAGCAGTTAGCTGATGTACAATAACTATCTGACTACAGCAGGAGTAGAACTGAAGTCCAGTGGGACGACCTCTTATGTAAATGAGCTGCAGGCTTTTATAGTGTTTCACCGTGTGAGAGGAGGAGCCATGCAGAAGGTTATAGAAACCGTCTGTCATCTGACGTAGATAGGTTGTAGTGATGTAGATAGGTTGTTGTGACGTAGATAGGTTGTAGTGATGTAGATAGGTTGTTGTGACGTAGATAGGTTGTTGTGACGTAGATAGGTTGTTGTGACGTAGATAGGTTGTTGTGACGTAGATAGGTTGGCTTTTAGCCCCGCCTAAAAAAACCTGAGCTGAAGACAGATGAGAAACTGTTCAACGGTCTAACTCCACATTTCAGTGTGACATAGTTTTCTAGCTTTGTAGATGCTTTCAGCAACTCATTTCACATGTATATAATGTACTGAGAAGCAAATCATGGAATTTGCTTTACAGCATCTTTAATGATGTCAACAACAGCGATATTATCTGAATGGATGAGTATAGATCATTTTGGCCACTCGTTCCCCCACAGGAGAGCAGCAATGATGATCGGATATACACTGCTCAAAATAATAAAGGGAACACTTAAACAACACATCCTGGATCTCAATGAATGAAATATTCCAGTTGAAAATCTTTATTCATTACATAGTGGAATGTGTTGAGAACAAAATAACAAGAATGATCAATGGAAATCAAAATCATTATCTCATGGAGGTCTGGATTCAGAATCATACTGAAAATAAAAGTGGAAAAAATCAGATCACAGGTTGATCCAACTTCTGTGGAAATTCCTCAAGACAAGTTCAAATGAGTCTCAGTAGTGTGTGTGTCCTCCACGTGCCTGTATCACTCCCTACAACGCCTGGGCATGCTCCTGATGAGACCACGGATGTTCTCCTGAGGGATCTCCTCCCAGACCTGGATCAAAGCATCAGTCAACTCCTGGACAGTCTGCGGTGGACGTGGTGTCGGTGGACGGAACGAGACACAATGTCCCAGATGTGCTGGATTGGATTCAGGTCTGGGGAACGTGCGGGCCGGTCCGTAGCATCGATGCCTTCATCATGCAGGAACTGATGACACACTCCAGCCACATGAGGCCGAGCATTGTCCTGCATCAGAAGGAACCCAGGGCCCACTGCACCAGCATATGGTCTTCAATGGGTCTGAGGATCTCATCCCGGGACCTAATGGCAGTCAGGGTACCTCTGGCTAGCACATGGAGGGCTGTGCGGTACTCTAAAGAAATGCCTCCCCAGACCGTCGCTGACCCACCGCCAAACCGGTCCCGCTGGAGGACGTTGCAGGCAGCAGAACGTTCTCCACGGCGTCTCCAGACTCCGTCACGTCTGTCACATGTGCTCAGTGTGAACCTGCTCTCATCCGTGAAGATCACAGGGCACCGACGGAGAAGCTGCCAATCTTGGTGTTCTCTGGCAAAGTCCGATCACCCTGCATGGTGTTGGCTGTAAGCACAGACCCCACTTGTGGACGTCGGGCCCTCGTACCGCCCTCATGGAGTCTGTTTCTGACAGTTTGAGCAGAAACATGCACATTAGTGGCCTGCTGGAGGTCATTTTGTAGGGCTCTGGCAGCGCTCCTCCTGTTCCTCCTTGCACAAAGGAGCAGATAGCAGTCCTGCTGCTGGGTTGTTGTCCTCCTACGGCCCCCTCCACGTCTCCTGGTGGACCGGCCTGTCTCCTGGTATGTCCTCTGTCCTCTTGACACTGTGCTGACAGACACAGCAAACCTTCTTGCCACAGCGTGCATTGATGTGCCATCCTGGATGAGCTGCACTACCTGATCAACTTCTGTGGGTTGGAGACACCTCATGCTACCTCTAGTGGTGAGGACACTGGCAAAATGCAAAAGTGACCAAAAATTATCCAGACAGGATGAGGACAGAGAAATGGTCTGTGGTCACCACCTGCAGAACCGTTCCTTTATAGGGTTGTCTTGATAATTGCCTCATTTCCACATGTTGTCTGTTCCATTTGCACAACAACAGGTGAAGTTGATTCACAGTCAGTGTTGCTTCCTAACTGGACAGGTTGATTTCCCAGAAGTGTGATTGACTTGGAGTTACATTGTGTTGTTTTCGTGTTCCCTACATTTTTTTGAGCAGTGTGTATCAGTGCACAATATGAGAAAAAACATTAAAGACTGACCCTCTGTTCTACAGTTCTTTAACCTAATGCTGTTTGATGTTATCTTGGATTTTTACAAAGGATGATGATAGTTTACAATGTAAATGCGGTGAAAATGAACGTGGTGGAGTGACAGCACGTCTGATATAATGAGCACAATTAAATCTGAGATATAGATTTGCTTTTATCATGTACAGTTCAAATTTGTTTATAGAATATTTATAGATCACGAGCAAAAATAAGCCTGCTGGTTAGAATGATAATGATAAAGTGGACCCATGTCCAAATAAGATGTGATATGAAGTGAAATTAAATGCGAGAGGCTTCTTTATACGTATCAAGATGTCTGTCACATTTCATTTCTACAATCTGGCTTCAATTCACCACCTCACCGTCTGTGTTGCTAATTATCCCCGATGGTCGGAGTTTGTTTACAGGTGTGCACTATTTACCATCAAGTTTGTTTTTATAAATCCTGACTTTTGCGTGGGGAGTGTCGTACGCCTTTTTCAGGCCCTGTTGTGTGCGTACGCAACGGTTAGAAATGAGGCCCCTGATCATTTCCAAGTCCTGAGTGATGCAGAAAAAGGCGGTTGAACTGTGTTTTCTCTGAAAGCTGGTTGCCCTGTTAGACATGGGTTGTACTGCCTCATACTATGTGTTTATTCTATTATGTGTATGTGCTGGAGACAAAGATCAGCTTATGACAGTTAACTGTTCATGCAAAATAAACAGATCATTTTAACACAACAACATTATTGGTTTATTTGCTTTGAATTTTATTTTATTGTTTTTTTCTTACCAAAACTTACAACAAAACTTATTATGAAATGTTAGAAGTTACAGTCGAAGTGACCACACACTGATAAACAAACACTCCTTGTTAAAAAACTTAAAATGCACATATTACAAATATAAGAACTTCAGTACAACAAAATGATTAATATACATTTGTATGCTCTCATTCAAAGTGATTTAGATTTTTAATATAACGTATCAAAGATGGTGCACCTTATACTGATGACATATTCGGTATTTAAAATGTTGACACCTGCTAAAACTATTGTAAACTTCATTATTGTTGTACCACTGAATATGATCACAAGTAACAGATTAAGCAAAACTTTGTGGCACAAATCATTATGGAGAATCGACGTGGCACATTAATCCTTATATTAATTAAGCTAAAGACAGTATTTCATCTGTATTATTCAATGAAACAAATATCACATATTTCCTCCAAGTAAATCACATCTCTGTGTAACTAGCACAGAAGAAATCATCCTTATTTAGCTTAGTTTGACACCACGGAAAAGCTTTTTGAGGTGTTTAGAGATTTCCTTCATTTTTAGACCATATATAATTGGATTAAAAAGAGGATTATACAGAACCACTTGTAAAGTCATTATTAAACGCACACTTTTTGGAAAATCAAATTCTATTCGAGATATACTGACATCATATGTAACCAAACAGAAGAAGCAGATTAAAACCAACAGGTGAGGTAAACAGGTCTCTGCAGCTTTTTTCCTGACATCTCTACCGCTGCGGTAGGATATTATAATGATCTTTGTGTAAGTAAAAAGTATGAAAAGCACAGGGAGAATCGTGAGATTTAGCAAAGCAATCAAACCATATACATAAATTGCTTTTGACATGACACAGTGAAGTTTTAAGACTGAATTGTTGCAAAAAATCCCTTTCAAAGTGAAGTCACAGAGTTTTTTGTCAGCACTTAATCCAGGTGGCACTGCAATCTGCATGGCAGGCAGAAACCAAGCTAACAGTAGTAATGTATTAACAGTTGTTTTTCTCATGATAGTTGGATATTGCAGAGGTTTACATATAGAAACATATCTATCAAAGGCCATGTCTACCAACAGTAACATCTCTGAACCAGCTAAACCATAAAACATAAAAGACTGAAAAAGACACGCTTGATAAGATATGATCTGTTTTTCAGATAAAAAGTCAACCAACAGCTTCGGGTAGATATTAGTGCTGAACAGAATAGAGTTTACTGACAAAGCTGCAATGAAAATGTACATCGGCTCATGGAGGTTTTGGTGAGCCCAGATCAGGTACACAATGATAGAATTACTGAAAATTATTAAAACATACAATGCACACATAATTAAAAAATAAAGATATCTGTATTTGCCCACTTCTACATACCCACCAAGAGTTATGTATGTCACATTTAATTCATCATTCATTTCAATAGTTAGTAATTAAATAATTATGATTGAAATGGTAACAACAAAAGTATATTAATCAAAATAAGAAAACGAGTGTAGATGTTAAGACTGCCTCGAAAGAATTACATTAAATTGTCTAATTGATTTCCAGATATCTGACCTTATCATTACCTTGACTGCTTGATCATCTGTGGAAATGAGAAAGTGAGGGAAGTTTTTATGAGATATCTTTATCCTCAAAGGATCTCATTAAACTTTCCATCAGCGTGACAAAAACAACATTAAAACTTGATTATTCGTTCATCCACATGAACTCTTTTCCCATCAATTTTACAAATCATAATCAACCAGAATGTTAATTTGTTGCATTACATTGCTATATTATCCTATTATATTTTTGGTTTTGCCTTCTCCAGTAAAGATAGGTAGGTAGGTTGGTATTTACTTTATTAATCCCCGAGGGGAATTTTTTTTTCGCTACAGCAGCATACAGAAGCAATAAGATATAGAAATAATAGAATAAAATAAGAAAATAGAATCTAATAGTAGAAAAGCAATAAAATAGCAGTAAATAGTAGTACAAAATATAAAATATAAAATGCACAGTATATACATTACATTATATATCTATATATATTATGTACAAACAAACCAAGAAACACAATCAACAGTGTTATTGTACTGTGATGGATTTTGCCAGAGGTGAGTTATTGTACAGTCTTATTGCAGTGGGCAGGAATGATCTCCTGTATCTGTCCTTGTGACAGCGGAGCTGGAGGAGTCTTTTGGAGAAAGTGCTCCGCTGTCCCTGCAGCAGGTGGTGGAGAGGGTGGTCAGGATTATCCAATATGGACAATAGTTTGTTCAGCGTCCTCCTCTCCACCACCTTTTCCAGACTGTCCAGTTTGTAGCCGATGATGAAGCCGGCCTTCTTAACCAGTTTGTTAAGTCTGTTGGTGTCACCGGCTCCAATGCTGCTCCCCCAGCAGACCACAGAGAAGTACAATGCACTGGCCACAACAGATGGTAGAACATCTCCAACATCTCGCTGCACACATTGAAGGATCGAAGTTTCCTCAAGAAAAAGAGTCAACTCATCACCTTCTTGTAGACAGCGTTGATGTTGGTCTTCCAGTTCAGTCTGTTGTCATGGAGACACCAGGTACTTGTACTCCTCAACCATGTCCACCTCCTCTCCCAGAACTCTCAGCGGTTGTGGAGACGTCGTCTTCCTCCTGAAGTCGACCACCATCTCTCTGGTCTTGGCCACGTTCAGGAGCAGGAGATTCCTTCCCACCCACTCCACAAAGTCCTCCACTACTGCCCTGTACTCGTCCTCCCGTCCATCCCTTATACATCCTACCACTGCAGAGTCATCCGAGAACTTCTGCAGATGTCTTGACTCTGAGTTGTACTGGAAGTCAGTTGTGTATAAGGTGAACAGGAAGGGAGACAAAACAGTTCCCTGAGGAGCTCCAATACCACTGACCACCGTATCAGACAGCACACTGTCCAGACGGACAAACTGTGGTCTGCCTGTCAGGTAGTCAGTGATCCAGGAGACGGTGGACGTGTCCACCCCCACCACCCGCAGCTTCTCACTCAGCAGCAGTGTTGGATGGTGTTGAATGCACTGGAGAAATCAAAGAAAGTGATTCTCACAGAGTCACCGGTTCCATCCAGGTGAGACTGAGCTCGTTGCAGCAGGTAGATGATGGCGTCGTCCACTCCCACATGAGGCTGGTACTCAAATTGCAGAGGGTCCAGAGAAGATTTCACCAGCGGCCTGAGGTGGGCCTAGACCAGCCTCTCCAGCACCTTCATCACCTGAGATGTGAGGGCAACCGGTCCATAGTCATTGAGGCCGGATGGAGTCGTCTTCTTAGGGACTGGAACCAGGCAGGACGTCTTCCACAGCACCGGGACCTCCTCCTGCTTCAGGCTCAGGTTGAAGAGGTGTTGTAGGACCTCAGCCAGCTGGACGGCGCAGGTCTTCAGGACCCCTGGGCTGATGCTGTCAGGTCCTGCAGCCTTGCGCTGGTGGAGTCTCTCCAGCTGTTTCCTAACATGTCCAGTCGTCACAGAGAGGGGGGTGAGAGGGGTGTGGGGTGTGTGTGTGGGGAGGAGAGGGGGGGAGGTGTCGATGGAGGAAGAGCCCTTTGAGATTGAGGGCTCTGTGCAGTTCAACAGGGGGCGCAGAGGGAGGTAGGGGGGGAGGCAGCAGAGGTGTTTGGGAGGTGTGAGGTGTGGAGGAGACAGATGAGGGTGGTGAACTAAACCTGTTGAAGAAACAGTTTAGCTCATTGTTCCTCTCGTGGTTCCCCCTTGTTGTTCCTCTCCAGGTTCCCCCTGATTGTTCCTCTCGTGGTTCCCCCTGCTTGTTCCTCTCCAGGTTCCCCCTGGTTGTTCCTCTCCAGGTTCCCCCTGGTTGTCTCTCTCTCCCCTTCAACCCAGTAATCTCCTTCATAACGGTCCACACCTCCCTCACGTTGTTCTGCTGGAGTTTGGCCTCCAGCTTCCTGCTGTAGGAGTCCTTGCACTCTCTCATTTTCTCCTTCAGGTGGCGCTGCACTCTCCTGAGCTCCTCCCTGTCCCCAGACCTGAATGCTGCTTTCTTCTTGTTAAGAAGAACTTTCAGGTCACTGGTGATCCACGGCTTGTTGTTGGGGAAGCAGTGTCCAGTCCGGGATGGTACGGTGGTGTGTTCACAGAATTTAATGTATTCTGTGATACAGTCTTTCATGCTGTTGATGTCCTCCCCATGTGGTCCAAACAGCACATTCCAGTCCGTGGACTCAAAGCAGTCCTGCAGGGCGTCTTTAGCCTCCTGTGTCCACCTCCTCACAGTCCTGGTGGTCACAGGCTGCCTCTGCACCAGAGGAACATCCTTGAGAGTCAGCAGGACCAGGTTGTGATCCGACCTACCAAGGGGGGGAAGGGCAGTTGCACTGAATGCATCCATGGCATTAGCATACAGTAAGTCCAGAGTTTTATTGTCCCGGGTGGGGCAGTTAACATACTGGTGCAAAGTTGGCAGTTCTTTATCCAGGCTGGTTAAAGTCTCCAGTAACTGCCAAAAATGCACCGGGATGCTTAGTCTGCAGTTTAGACACAGTGGAGTAGATGGTGTCTACTGCTGCCTCTACGTCAGCTGATGGAGGAACGTACACAATGATAACGATGGTGGACGAGAACTCACTCTGCAAATAATACGGGCGCATCCCCACGGCTAGAAGTTCAATGTCCGGGCTACAGAAACGTTCCTTCACACACACGTGGTCGGGATTGCACCACCTCTCGTTCACGTAGCCTGCAATCCCTCCACCTTTCTTCTTGCCGCTCCGAACAACGTCTCTGTCCGCCCGAACAGTCCTGAAGCCGGGTACGGCTGCGCTGTGGTCCGGGAAATGTGAGTGCAGCCACGTCTCGGTGAAACACATGATGCTGCACTCCCGGTACTCTCTCTGGGTCTTTACCAGCGCGCATACCTCGTCCGTCTTGTTGGCCAACGACCTCACGTTCCCCATCAAGATCTCTGGTACCGATGGTTTATATCTCATCCTCTTCACCTTCAGCTTAGCTCCAGCTCTGCAACCCCGACGTCTTCTCCGAAGTTCGTCCGGGATTTCAGGCCTCGCTCCGGGCAGCAGCAGTAGAGGCCTACCCAGCGCGATCAGCTGATCACGAGAGTAAACAATGGCCCCAATCCGTTGTGCGTAGCTCTCCATTACAAAGAAGGAAAAAAGTAGAAGAGCCACCAGAAAAGTGGAAAAGTTACGGTCCCTTTATTTTTTTGAGCAGTGTGTATCAGTGCACAATGAGAAAAAAAATATTAAAAACTGACCCTCTGTTCTACAGTTCTTTAACCTAATGCTGTTTGATGTTATCTTGGATTTTTACAAAGGATGATGATAGTTTACAATGTAAATGTGGTGAAAATGAACGTGGTGGAGTGACAGCACGTCTGATATAATGAGCACAATTAAATCTGAGATATAGATTTGCTTTTATCATGTACAGTTCAAATTTGTTTATAGAATATTTATAGATCACGAGCAAAAATGAGCCTGCTGGTTAGAATGATAATGATAAAGTGGACCCATGTCCAAATAAGATGTGATATGAAGTGAAATTAAATGTGAGAGGCTTCTTTATACGTATCAAGATGTCTGTCACATTTCATTTCTACAATCTGGCTTCAATTCACCACCTCACCGTCTGTGTTGCTAATTTTCCCCGATGGTCAGAGTTTGTTTACAGGTGTGCACTATTTACCATCAAGTTTGTTTTTATAAATCCTGACTTTTGCGTGGGGAGTGTCGTACGCCTTTTTCAGGCCCTGTTGTGTGCGTACGCAACGGTTAGAAATGAGGCCCCTGATCTGTTCCAAGTCCTGAGTGATGCAGAAAAAGGCGGTTGAACTGTGTTTTCTCTGAAAGCTGGTTGCCCTGTTAGACATGGGTTGTACTGCCTCATACTATGTGTTTATTCTATTATGTGTATGTGCTGGAGACAAAGATCAGCTTATGACAGTTAACTGTTCATGCAAAATAAACAGATCATTTTAACACAACAACATTATTGGTTTATTTGCTTTGAATTTTATTTTATTTTTTTCTTACCAAAACTTACAACAAAACTTATTATGAAATGTTAGAAGTTACAGTCCAAGCGACCACACACTGATAAACAAACAGTCATCGCTAAAAAAAAACTTAAAATGCACATATTACAAATATAAGGACTTCAGTGCAACAAAATTATTAATATACATTTGTATTCTCTCATTCAAGGCCATTTAGATTTTTAATATTATGTATCAAAGATGGTGCACCTTATACTGATGACATAGTCTGCATTTAAAATGTTGACACCTGCTAAAACTATTGTAAACTTCATTATTATTGTACCACTGAATATGATCACAAGTAACAGATCAAGCAAAACTTTGTGGCACAAATCATTATGGAGAATCGACGTGGCAAATTAATCCTTATATTAATTAAGCTAAAGATAGTATTTCATCTGTATCATTCAATAAAACAAATATCCCACATTTCCTCCAAGAAAATCACATCTCTGTGTAACTAGCACAGAAGAAATCATTCTTATTTAGCTTAGTTTGACGTGATGGAAAAGCTTTTTGAGGTGTTTAGAGATTTCCTTCATTTTTAGACCATATATAATTGGATTAAAAAGAGGATTATACAGAACCACTTGTAAAGTCATTATTAAACGCACACTTTTTGGAAAATCAAATTCTATTCGAGCTATACTGATATCATATATAATCAAACAGAAGAAGCAGATTAAAACCAACAGGTGAGGTAAACAGGTCTCTGCAGCTTTTTTCCTGACATCTCTACTGCTGCGGTAGGATATTATAATGATCTTTGTGTAAGTAAAAAGTATGAAAAGCACAGGGAGAACTGTAAGATTTAGCAACACAACCAAACCAAATACATATATTGCTTTTGACATGAAACAGTGAAGTTTTAAGATTGAATTGTTGCAAAAAATCCCTTTCAAAGTGAAGTCACAGAGTTTTTTGTCAGCACTTAATCCAGGTGGCACTGCAATCTGCATGGCAGGCAGAAACCAAGCTAACAGTAGTAATGTATTAACAGTTGTTTTTCTCATGATAGTTGGATATTGCAGAGGTTTACATATAGAAACATATCTATCAAAGGCCATGGCTACCAACAGTAAGAAATCTGAACCAGCTAAACCATAAAACATACAATACTGAAAAAGACACGCTTGATAAGATATAATCTGTTTTTCAGATAAAAAGTCAACCAACAGCTTCGGGTAGATATTAGTGCTGAACAGAATAGAGTTTACTGACAAAGCTGCAATGAAAATGTACATCGGCTCATGGAGGTTTTGGTGAGCCCAGATCAGGTACACAATGATAGAATTACTGAAAATTATTAAAACATACAATGCACACATAATTAAAAAATAAAGATATCTGTATTTGTCCACTTCTACATACCCACCAAGAGTTATGTATGTCACATTTAATTCATCATTCATTTCAATATTATTAGTAATTAAATAATTATGATTGAAATTGTAACAACAAAATTATATGAATCAAAATAAGAAAACGAGTGTAGATGTTAAGACTGCCTCGAAAGAATTACATTAAATTGTCTAATTGATTTCCAGATATCTGACCTTATCATTACCTTGACTGCTTGATCATCTGTGGAAATGAGAAAGTGAGGGAAGTTTTTATGAGATATCTTTATCCTCAAAGGATCTCATTAAACTTTCCATCAGCGTGACAAAAACAACATTAAAACTTGATTATTCGTTCATCCACATGAACTCTTTTCCCATCCATTTTACAAATCATAATCAACCAGAATGTTAATTTGTTGTATTACATTGCTATATTATCCTATTATATTTTTGCTTTTGCCTTCTCCTGTAAAGCACATTGAACTGCATTATTTGTATGAAATGTGCTGTACAAATAATGTTTATTATTATTAATATTATTATTAATATTATTATTATTATTATTATTATTATATAGCTGATCAATATATTACAATCCTCTTTCCACAAAAGTTGGGACACTATATAAAATATAAATATTAACAGAATACATTGATTTGCAAATCATATAAACCGATATAATTAAAATAGACTAAAGATAACACATCAATGTTGATACTGAGAAATTTTAAACAAATTTATTGTTTTATAAAAAGCATATCTTTCAATTTGACGTGAGCAACATGTTTCAAAAAGTTGGTAGAAAATTACTGGAAAAGTTGTGTAATGCTAAAAAAAAAATCATTTAAAAAAAAATACTGATTAACTGAAGTTAGATGATTGGCAATTAAAAGAGCATCTTTCACCACTCATGAAGCACTACATGAGCAAATAGTGTATCAATTTTATAATAATGTTCCTCAACATAAAATTGCAAAGAATTTTGGGTGTTTCATCATCTATGGTATAAAATATCATTAAAAGATTTCAAGAATCCTGAAAAATCTCTGTAAGTAAGGAACAAGGCCGAAAACCAATATTTAAATGCTCGTGATCTTTGGGCCCTCATGGGGCATTGAAGAAAAAAAAAAAGATATTAATCTGTGGGCTCACTTCCAAAAACATATACAGTGCATCCTGTAGGTATTCACAGCGCTTCACTTTTTCCACATTTTGTTATGTTACAGCCTTATTCCAAATTGGATTAAATCATTTTTTTTCCTAAAAATTCTACACACTACCCCACCATGATAACAAAAACTATCTTTTTTGAAATGTTTGCAAATCTATTAAAAATTCAAAAAGCACATGTACATAAGTATTCACAGCCTTTGTCATGACACTCAACATTGATCTTAAGTGCATCCTGTTTCCACTGATCATCTTTGAGATGTTTCTACAATTTGATTGGAGTCCACCTGGTAAATTCATTGTATTGGACATGATTTGGAAAGACACACACCGTCTATATAAGATCCCACAGTTGACAGTGCATGTCAGAGCACAAACCAAGACATGAAGTCCAAGTAATTGTCTGTAGACCTCCGAGACAGGATTGTATCGATGCTCAGATCTGGGGAAGGGTACAGAAACATGTCTGCAGCATTGAAGGTCCCAATGAGCACAGTGGCCAAAATATGGAAAAAGTGAAGCGCTGTGATTACTTTCCGGATTCACTGTTTCTACAACTTGATTGGAGTCCAATTAAATCTAGAAAGATCCAGAAATGTTCTTCCTTCTCTGGGGCTGAGCTCATTTAAGATGGACTGAGGCAAAGTGGAAAGCCGTGTTTTGGTGTGATGAACCAAAATTTGAAATTATTTTTGGAATTCTTTGACGCCACGTTCTCTGAGCTAAAGAGGAGAAAGACCCTGACATGCCAAGAAGAAGCCTAAATATGAAAATGATCTAGAAACTCAGCTGCTTTCTCTGCACCTGTGCTGAGTTAAGATTGACCGAGGGAAAGTGGAAAACTGTTTTGTGGTCAGAAGGATAAAAAAATTGAGAAAGCAAATTAAAATGGATAGGAAATTAGAATTACTGCAGAGTGGCTGCATGCTTCCGCTAACCAGTCAAGTTGTAGTTTATATGCATATGTGTCCAAACTAATATAGAGGATGCTGTAAAGAAGCTTATATTTTAAAAGTGGATGGTTCAGATCCATACGATCACCATAGTTTCTAAATGGACATCCCCAGGGTAATATAACTAATTTAGTATCTGTCATAAATGTGAAATATAGTCACAATCTCACCTACTGCCCCTCAGTTTTGGTGTAATAATGAACAGGAAAGAGCAATAATCATGTTATTGTATTAGATATGTCAAATTACCAAGTCATGGACACAAGTTTTTGGGAGTTCAAAGTTACCTTTGACCACCGATTATAATTAGTTTGTCTTTGAGTCCAAATAAATGTCAAAAATAGTAATGACAGATATGACGGATGTGAGGTTGCATTGACATTTTGAAGACGACTATAATTACTACTCACTTAATCCTTGAATCTAAGTGAATGTTTGTGCCACATTTGAAGAAATTCCTTTAAGGCATTCTTCAGACATCGTTCACCAGCATGGGTCAATGTGAGGTGACAGTGACCTTGACCTTTGACCCCCAAAATCTAAACACTATCTTTGAGTCTAAATGAATGTTTGTACCATATTTGAAGTGATTCCCTGAAGAGGTTTCTGAGATATCGCATTCACAATGGGAAATAAATGTGAACTCACGTGACCTTGTCCTTTTGACCACCAAAATCTCATCAGTTCATCTTTGAGTCCAAATGAATGTTTGAAGAAATTTTCTCAAGGCATTTCCGGGAGATTGTTTTCACCTTTGATTATCAAAATCTATATAGATCATCTCTGCATCCAAGTGAACATTTATGACAAAGTTGAAGAATGCCCCTCAAGGCATTTTTGAGATATTGCATTCACAAGATCGGGGAAAGACGTGTGGTTGTAGTGACCTTTAGCTTTGACCTTTTGATTGCCAAAATCTAACCAGTGGCAGAATTGTAACATTAACCAGTATGATCATGTCTTGTATCATTTCATCCCTTGACTGAACACATTGAACTTTGAAAACTGTGTTGTTGCAAAAGATTCCTTTTGAGGTGAAGACACATTTTTTTTTTTAGCATTCATTATAATTTGCGCTGCAATTTCAGCAGGGGGCAGAATCTAAGCTGAAACCAGAAAACCACAGACTGTGTTTTATTCTCATGATAGTTGGATATTGCAAAGGTTTACATATAGATACATAGCTGTCATAGGCCATGACTGCAAACAGTGAACATTTCAGAAGAACCGAAAGAGTAAAACACAAACACTTGAAAGAAGCAAGCTGAAAATTTTGACCTTTCACTCATAAAAAGCATTTTTAGCATGTGCAGTATGTAGAATACATAAACTGTATACATTCATAACACAATACTGTTGTATAACAGCAATTGAAAAGAATGTGACAGTACTGTGTTACAAAATGTACTTACTATCGCCATAACTAAAGAATTAATCATATTTTGTAGTATCTTTAATGCATTGTTAAAGATGAAATTAGGCTTTAAAGTATATTTAGTCACACAAACACATTTTTACACGAAAGAAAAATCATCTTTGAATTTATGTTACTAAAGAAATGAATTTATATCCAACAGAACAGCCTCTTGACTTGACGTGTTTATATATTTCTTTCATTTTTAGACCATATATAATTGGATTAAAGAGAGGGTGACATGTTACTATCTGTAAAGTCAATGTTAAATATGCACTTTGAGAAAAATCTATTTCCACTCGAGCCAAAACTATATCAAATGAACACAAACACGAAAAGCTGATTAAAATGAGCAGGTGAGGTACACAGGTCTGTGCAGCTTTTTGCCTGACGTTTTTCCAACCGTCAAAATTCTGAACCACCAAGACAGTAACCTTTGTAGTAGCCTTTGTAAGGCCACGCAAAAGTAGTCCTGAAAAAAATCCTCCCCGTGACCCTTTAAGGGGCTCCGTACATTTGTTAGTGAATCAAAATCATTCTAAATTGACAGGCGCGTGTCCACGCTCTGCAATTAGCATACTGACATAACCCTGTGTCTCCATGTAAGGACACCCATTTGTCTGGAGCTGTCAAGACGAAAGCAGTGAAGACAAGTTAACAGAGATATGTGCAGAGAACTGATTTTTTAAACCGTGCCCACGCATACCTGCACGCAATGTTCACTTCATGAATCACAATGCAAGTGGAAATGTGCGCATGTACATCCGCCTCATATCCCGCCTGCAGTGATAGAAATTCCACCATGATGTCTCCATGACGCTGCATTCTGTGCATCTGAGAGCGCAGTGGAAACACTTTTACACACAACAACTGCATTAAACTATGTGTGCACAATATGAGAAAAAAACATTAAAAACTGACCCTCTGTTCTGCTGTTCTTTAACCTAATGCTGTTTGATGTTATCTTGGATTTTTACAAAGGATGATGATAGTTTACAATGTAAATGCAGTGAAAATGAACGTGGTGGAGTGACAGCATGTATGATATAATGAGCACAATTAAATCTGAGATATAGATTTGCTTTTATCATGTACAGTTCAAATTTGTTTATAGAATATTTATAGATCACGAGCAAAAATGAGCCTGCTGTTTAGAATGATAATGATAAAGTGGACCCATGTCCAAATAAGATGTGATATGAAGTGAAATTAAATGTGAGAGGCTTCGTTATACGTATCAAGTTGTCTGTCACATTTCATTTCTACAATCTGGCTTCAATTCACCACCTCACCGTCTGTGTTGCTAATTATCCCCGATGGTCAGAGTTTGTTTACAGGTGTGCACTATTTACCATCAAGTTTGGTTTTATAAATCCTGACTTTTGCGTGGGGAGTGTCGTACACCTTTTTCAGGCCCTGTTGTGTGCGTACGCAACGGTTAGAAATGAGGCCCCTGATCTGTTCCAAGTCCTGAGTGATGCAGAAAAAGGCGGTTGAACTGTGTTTTCTCTGAAAGCTGGTTGCCCTGTTAGACATGGGTTGTACTGCCTCATACTATGTGTTTATTCTATTATGTGTATGTGCTGGAGACAAAGATCAGCTTATGACAGTTAACTGTTCATGCAAAATAAACAGATCATTTTAACACAACAACATTGTTGGTTTATTTGCTATGAATTTTATTTTATTTTTTTCTTATCAAAACTTACAACAAAACGTATTATGAAATGTTAGAAGTTACAGTCCAAGCGACCACACACTGATAAACAAACAGTCATCATTAAAAAACTTAAAATGCACATATTACAAATATAAGGACTTCAGTACAACAAAATTATTAATATTCATTTGTATTCTCTCATTCAAAGCTATTTAGATTTGTAATATTACGTATCAAAGATGGTGCACCTTATACTGTTGACATATTCTGTATTTAAAATGTTGACACCTGCTAAAACTATTGTAAACTTCATTATTATTGTACCACTGAATATGATCACAAGTAACAGATCAAGCAAAACTTTGTGGGAAAATTATTACGGCGAATCGACGTGGCAAATTAATCCTTATATTAATTAAGCTAAAGATAGTATTTCATATGTATCATTCAATAAAACAAATATCCCATATTTCCTCAGACTAAATCACATCTCTGTGTAACTAGCACAGAAGAAATCATTCTTATTTAGCTTAGTTTGACACAACGGAAAAGCTTTTTGAGGTGTTTAGAGATTTCCTTCATTTTTAGACCATATATAATTGGATTAAAAAGAGGATTATACAGAACCACTTGTAAAGTCATTATTAAACGCACACTTTTTGGAAAATCAAATTCTATTCGAGCTATACTGATATCATATATAATCAAACAGGAGAAGCAGATTAAAACCAACAGGTGAGGTAAACAGGTCTCTACAGCTTTTTTCCTGACATCTCTACCGCTGCGGTAGGATATTATAATGATCTTTGTGTAAGTAAAAAGTATGAAAAGCACAGGGAGAAGTCCAAGATTTAGCAACACAACCAATCCATATACATATATTGCTTTTGACATGACACAGTGAAGTTTTAAGATTGAATTGTTGCAAAAAATCCCTTTCAAAGTGAAGTCACAGAGTTTTTTTTCAGCACTTAATCCAGTTGACACTGCAGCCTGCATGGCAGGCAGAAACCAAGCTAACAGTAGTAATGTATTAACAGTTGTTTTTCTCATGATAGTTGGATATTGCAGAGGTTTACATATAGAAACATATCTATCAAAGGCCATGGCTACCAACAGTAAGAAATCTGAACCAGCTAAAGTATAAAACATACAATACTGAAAAAGACACGCTTGATAAGATATGATCTGTTTTTCAGATAAAAAGTCAACCAACAGCTTCGGGTAGATATTAGTGCTGAACAGAATAGAGTTTACTGACAAAGCTGCAATGAAAATGTACATCGGCTCATGGAGGTTTTGGTGAGCCCAGATCAGGTACACAATGATAGAATTACTGAAAATTATTAAAACATACAATGCACACATAATTAAAAAATAAAGATATCTGTATTTGTCCACTTCTACATACCCACCAAGAGTTATGTATGTCACATTTAATTCATCATTCATTTCAATATTGTTAGTAATTAAATAATTATGATTGAAATGGTAACAACAAAAGTATATGAATCAAAATAAGAAAACGAGTGTAGATGTTAAGACTGCCTCGGAAGAATTACATTAAATTGTCTTATTGATTTCCAGATATCTGACCTTATCATTACCTTGACTGCTTGATCATCTGTGGAAATGAGAAAGTGAGGGAAGTTTTTATGAGATATCTTTATCCTCAAAGGATCTCATTAAACTTTCCATCAGCGTGACAAAAACAACATTAAAACTTAATGATTCGTTCATCCACATGAACTCTTTTCCCATCCATTTTACAAATCATAATTAACCAGAATGTTAATTTGTTGCATTACGTTGCTATATTATCCTATTATATTTTTGCTTTTGCCTTCTCCTGTAAAGCACATTGAACTGCATTGTTTGTTTGAAATGTGCTGTAAAAATAATGTTTATTATTATTATTATTATTATTATTATTATTATTATTATTATTATTATTATTATCATATAGCTAATCAATATATTACAACCCTCTTTCCACAAAAGTTGGGACGCTATATAAAATATAAATATTAACAGAATACAATGATTTTCAAATCATATAAACCTATATAATTAAAATAGACAAAAGATAACACATCAATGTTGATACTGAGAAATTTTAAACAAATTTATTGTTTTATAAAAAGCATATCTTTCAATTTGACGTGAGCAACATGTTTCAAAAAGTTGATAGAAAATTAGTGTAAAAGTTGTGTAATGCTAAATAATAATTAAAAAAAAAAAATTACTGATTAACTGAAGTAACATGATTGGCAATTTAAAGAGCATCTTTCACCACTCATGAAGCACTATGTGAGCAAATAGTGCATCAATTTAATAATAATGTTCCTCAACATAAAATTGCAAAGAATTTTGGGGGTTTCATCATCTACAGTACAAATAATCATTAAAATAATCCAAGAATCCTGAAAAATCTCTGTACGTAATGGACAAGGCCGAAAACCAACATTGATTTTTCGGCCCTCATGGGGCATCGCATACAAAAAAAGAAAAAAAGATATGAATCTTCGTGGAAATCACTGCATGGCCTCACTTCCAAAAACATATACTTTATGTACATGATCCAGAAATGTTCTTCCTTCTCTGGGGCTGAGCTCATTTAAGATGGACTGAGGCAAAGTGGAAAGCTGTGTTTTGGTGTGATGAACCAAAATTTGAAATTATTTTTGGGATTCTTTGACGCCACGTTCTCTGAGCTAAAGAGGAGAAAGACCCTGACATGCCAAGAAGAAACCTAAATATGAAAATGATCTAGAAACTCAGCTGCTTTCTCTGCACCCGTGCTTAGTTAAGATTGACCGAGGGAAAGTGGAAAACTGTCTTGTGGTCAGAAGGATAAAGAATTAAGAAAGCAAATTAAAATGGATAGGAAATTAGAATTACTGCAGAGTGGTTGCATGCTTCCGCTAACCAGTCAAGTTGTAGTTTATATGCATATGTGTCCAAACTAATATAGAGGATGCTGTAAAGAAGCTTTACATTTTAAAAGTGGATGGTTCAGATCCATACGATCACCATAGTTTCTAAATGGACATCCCCAGGGTAATATAACTAATTTAGTATCTGTCATAAATGCGAAATATAGTCACAATCTCACCTACTGCCCCTCAGTTTTGGTGTAATAATAAACAGGAAAGAGCAATAATTATATTATTAGATTAGATATTTCAAATTACCAAGTTATGGACACAAAATGTTGTTATGTCACAGTTACCTTTGACCACCAAATTGTATTTAGTTCATCTTTGAGTCCAAATAAAAGTCAGTGCCAAATATTAGACATTTTTCAGGCCCTGTTGTGTGCGTACGCAACATTTATAAATATCAAGTTGTCCTTCACATTTCTGTGATGTGGTGTGGCAGGACTGGACCCAAATGCAGACACAGAATCAAGTTCAGGTACAGAAACTGTTTTTATTTACTGGTGGCCAGGCCTAATGTCTCTTCTCCGCTCTCTCTCCTCTTCCTGAGTCGGGAGGAAAAGTCCAACGAACTCTGACCGTGGAGCGGGGCCAGCTGGTGCAGCCACGCACTCAGTTCTGGTCCGGGCAGGATCAGGTGGGGCCGTAGATACGCAGGCAGGCAGGCAGGCAGGCAGCTCCAGAGGTCCTACGAAGCGCAGGAACAGGTCCACTGTGTGGTTTCCAAGGTCCGACACAGGGTAGCAGGCAGGGTAGAGGTAGTCCACAGCAAGAGGACAGGACAGGACAGGACAAGACGCTGTTAGCACTGGGGACGAGTTAAGGGTGAGTGGATGTAGCTGACAGTATGAACCGACACCTCAGGACTGCAGGACCAGGGTTGATATCGTGTCGGGAGGTGATTAGAGTGATGAGGAACCGGTGTGTCAACCTGCAGCTGGTCATCAGCAGGATTGTCTGCAGCTTTGCAGGCTGATGAGGGGAGCAGCCATGGGAGGTGACTGGAGGTGGGGAGAGGAGGACACAGAACAAAACACAAAACACATGGCAAACAACAACAAATACACAGGGGAACAACAGCACACATGAGGAAAGGAGATCTGGAGAAACAGAGGTCAAAACACACAGGGTCAGACAGGGATCCTGACAATTTCATTTCTGCAATCTGGCTTCAATTCACCACCTCACCGTCTGTGTTGCTAATTTTCCCCGATGGTCAGAGTTTGTTTACAGGTGTGCACTATTTACCATCAAGTTTGTTTTTATAAATCCTGACTTTTGCGTGGGGAGTGTCGTACGCCTTTTTCAGGCCCTGTTGTGTGCGTACGCAACGGTTAGAAATGAGGCCCCTGATCTGTTCCAAGTCCTGAGTGATGCAGAAAAAGGCGGTTGAACTGTGTTTTCTCTGAAAGCTGGTTGCCCTGTTAGACATGGGTTGTACTGCCTCATACTATGTGTTTATTCTATTATGTGTATGTGCTGGAGACAAAGATCAGCTTATGACAGTTAACTGTTCATGCAAAATAAACAGATCATTTTCACACAACAACATTGTCAGTTTATTTGCTTTGAATTTTATTTTATATTTTTCTTACCAAAACTTACAACAAAACTTATTATGAAATGTTAGAAGTTACAGTCCAAGCGACCACACACTGATAAACAAACAGTCATCGTTAAAAAAAACTTAAAATGCACATATTACAAATATAAGGACTTCAGTGCAACAAAATTATTAATATACATTTGTATGCTCTCATTTAAAGCGATTTAGATTTGTAATATTACGTATCAAAGATGGTGCACCTTATACTGATGACATATCCTGTATTTAAAATGTTGACACCTGCTAAAACTGTTGTAAACTTCATTATTATTGTACCACTGAATATGATCACAAGTATCAGATCAAGCAAAACTTTGTGGCACAAATCATTATTTAGAATCGACATGGCAAATTAATCCTTATATTAATTAAGCTAAAGACAGTATTTCATCTGTATTATTCAATAAAACAAATATCCCACATTTCTTCAAAGTAAATCACATCTCTGTGTAACTAGCACAGAAGAAATCAGCCTTATTTAGCTTAGTTTGACGTGATGGAAAAGCTTTTTGAGGTGTTTAGAGATTTCCTTCATTTTTAGACCATATATAATTGGATTAAAAAGAGGATTATACAGAACCACTTGTAAAGTCATTATTAAACGCACACTTTTTGGAAAATCAAATTCTATTCGAGCTATACTGATATCATATATAATCAAACAGAAGAAGCAGATTAAAACCAACAGGTGAGGTAAACAGGTCTCTGCAGCTTTTTTCCTGACATCTCTACCGCTGCAGTAGGATATTATAATGATCTTTGTGTAAGTAAAAAGTATGAAAAGCACAGGGAGAAGTCCAAGATTTAGCAACACAACCAAACCATATACATATATTGCTTTTGACATGACACAGTGAAGTTTAAAGATTGAATTGTTGCAAAAAATCCCTTTCAAAGTGAAGTCACAGAGTTTTTTGTCAGCACTTAATCCAGTTGGCACTGCAATCTGCACGGCAGGCAGAAACCAAGCTAACAGTAGTAATGTATTAACAGTTGTTTTTCTCATGATAGTTGGATATTGCAGAGGTTTACATATAGAAACATATCTATCAAAGGCCATGGCTACCAACAGTAAGAAATCTGAACCACCTAAAGTATAAAACATAAAATACTGAAAAAGACACGCTTGATAAGATATGATCTGTTTTTCAGATAAAAAGTCAACCAACAGCTTCGGGTAGATATTAGTGCTGAACAGAATAGAGTTTACTGACAAAGCTGCAATGAAAATGTACATCGGCTCATGGAGGTTTTGGTGAGCCCAGATCAGGTACACAATGATAGAATTACTGAAAATTATTAAAACATACAATGCACACATAATTAAAAAATAAAGATATCTGTATTTGTCCACTTCTACATACCCACCAAGAGTTATGTATGTCACATTTAATTCATCATTCATTTCAATAGTTAGTAATTAAATAATTATGATTGAAATGGTAACAACAAAAGTATATGAATCAAAATAAGAAAACGAGTGTAGATGTTAAGACTGCCTCAAAAGAATTACATTAAATTGTCTTATTGATTTCCAGATATCTGACCTTATCATTACCTTGACTGCTTGATCATCTGTGGAAATGAGAAAGTGAGGGAAGTTTTTATGAGATATCTTTATCCTCAAAGGATCTCATTAAACTTTCCATCAGCGTGACAAAAACAACATTAAAACTTGATTATTCGTTCATCCACATGAACTCTTTTCCCATCCATTTTACAAATCATAATTAACCAGAATGTTAATTTGTTGCATTACATTGCTATATTATCCTATTATATTTTTGCTTTTGCCTTCTCCTGTAAAACACATTGAACTGCATTATTTGTATGAAATGTGCTGTACAAATAATGTTTATTATTATTAATATTATTATTATTATTATTATTAATATTATTATTATTATTATTATTATTATATAGCTGATCAATATATTACAATCCTCTTTCCACAAAAGTTGGGACGCTATATAAAATATAAATATTAACAGAATACATTGATTTGCAAATCATATGAACCGATATAATTAAAATAAACTAAAGATAACACATCAATGTTGATACTGAGAAATTTTAAACAAATTTATTGTTTTATAAAAAGCATATCTTTCAATTTGACGTGAGCAACATGTTTCAAAAAGTTGGTAGAAAATTACTGGAAAAGTTGTGTAATGCTAAAAAAAAAATCATTTAAAAAAAAATACTGATTAACTGAAGTTAGATGATTGGCAATTAAAAGAGCATCTTTCACCACTCATGAAGCACTACGTGAGCAAATAGTGTATCAATTTAATAATAATGTTCCTCAACGTAAAATTGTAAATAATTTTGGGGGTTTCATCATCTACAGTACAAATAATCATTAAAAGATTCCAAGAATCCTGAAAAATCTCTGTACGTAAGGAACAAGGCCAAAAACCAATATTTAAATGCTCGTGATCTTTGGGCCCTCATGGGGCATTGAAGAAAAAAAAAAAGATATTAATCTGTGGGCTCACTTCCAAAAACATATACAGTGCATCCTGTAGGTATTCACAGCGCTTCACTTTTTCCACATTTTGTTATGTTACAGCCTTATTCCAAATTGGATTAAATCATTTTTTTTCCTAAAAATTCTACACACTACCCCACCATGATAACAAAAACTATCTTTTTTGAAATGTTTGCAAATCTATTAAAAATTCAAAAAGCACATGTACATAAGTATTCACAGCCTTTGTCATGACACTCAACATTGATCTTAAGTGCATCCTGTTTCCACTGATCATCTTTGAGATGTTTCTACAATTTGATTGGAGTCCACCTGGTAAAATCAGTTGATTGGACATGATTTGGAAAGACACACACCGTCTATATAAGGTCCCACAGTTGACAGTGCATGTCAGAGCACAAACCAAGACATGAAGTCCAAGTAATTGTCTGTAGACCTCCGAGACAGGATTGTATCGATGCTCAGATCTGGGGAAGGGTACAGAAACATGTCTGCAGCATTGAAGGTCCCAATGAGCACAGTGGCCAAAATATGGAAAAAGTGAAGCGCTGTGATTACTTTCTAGATTCACTGTTTCTACAACTTGATTGGAGTCCAATTAAATCTAGAAAGATCCAGAAATGTTCTTCCTTCTCTGGGGCTGAGCTCATTTAAGATGGACTGAGGCAAAGTGGAAAGCCGTGTTTTGGTGTGATGAACCAAAATTTGAAATTATTTTTGGGATTCTTTGATGCCACGTTCTCTGAGCTAAAGAGGAGAAAGACCCTGACATGCCAAGAAGAAACCTAAATATGAAAATGATCTAGAAACTCAGCTGCTTTCTCTGCACCTGTGCTTAGTTAAGATTGACCGAGGGAAAGTGGAAAACTGTTTTGTGGTCAGAAGGATACAAAAATTGAGAAAGCAAATAAAAATGGATAGGAAATTAGAATTACTGCAGAGTGGTTGCATGCTTCCGCTAACCAGTCAAGTTGTAGTTTATATGCATATGTGTCCAAACTAATATAGAGGATGCTGTAAAGAAGCTTTAAATTTTAAAAGTGGATGGTTCAGATCCATACGATCACCATAGTTTCTAAATGGACATCCCCAGGGTAATATAACTAATTTAGTATCTGTCATAAATGTGAAATATAGTCACAATCTCACCTACTGCCCCTCAGTTTTGGTGTAATAATAATGAACAGGAAAGAGCAATAATCATGTTATTGTATTAGATATGTCAAATTACCAAGTTATGGACACAAATTTTTGGGAGTTCAAAGTTACCTTTGACCACCAGATTGTAATTAGTTTGTCTTTGAGTCCAAATAAATGTCAAAAATAGTAATGACAGATATGACGGATGTGAGGTTGCATTGACATTTTGAAGACTACTATAATTACTACTCACTTAATCCTTGAATCTAAGTGAATGTTTGTGCCACACTTGAAGAAATTCCTTTAAGGCATTCTTCAGACATCGTTCACCAGCATGGGTCAATGTGAGGTGACAGTGACCTTGACCTTTGACCCCCAAAATCTAAACACTTTATCTTTGAGTCTAAATGAATGTTTGTACCATATTTGAAGTGATTCCCTGAAGAGGTTTCGGAGATATCGCATTCACAATGGGAAATAAATGTGAACTCACGTGACCTTGTCCTTTTGACCACCAAAATCTCATCAGTTCATTTTTGAGTCCAAATGAATGTTTGAAGAAATTTTCTCAAGGCATTTCCGGGAGATTGTTTTCACCTTTGATTATCAAAATCTATATAGATCATCTCTGCATCCAAGTGAACATGTATGACAAAGTTGAAGAATGCCCCTCCAGGCATTTTTGAGATATTGCATTCACAAGATCGGGGAAAGACGTGTGGTTGTAGTGACCTTTAGCTTTGACCTTTTGATTGCCAAAATCTAACCAGTGGCAGAATTGTAACATTAACCAGTATGATCATGTCTTGTATCATTTCATCCCTTGACTGAACACATTGAACTTTGAAAACTGTGTTGTTGCAAAAGATTCCTTTTGAGGTGAAGACAACATTTTTTTTTAGCATTCATTGTAGTTTGCGCTGCAATTTCAGCAGGGGGCAGAATCTAAGCTGAAACCAGAAAACCACAGACTGTGTTTTATTCTCATGATAGTTGGATATTGCAAAGGTTTACATATAGATACATATCTGTCATAGGCCATGACTGCAAACAGTGAACATTTCAGAAGAACCGAAAGAGTAAAACACAAACACTTGAAAGAAGCAAGCTGAAAATTCTGACCTTTCACTCATAAAAAGCATTTTTAGCATGTGCAGTATGTAGAATACATAAACTGTATACATTCATAACACAATACTGTTGTATAACAGCAATTGAAAAGAATGTGACAGTACTGTGTTACAAAATGTACTTACTATCGCCATAACTAAAGAATTAATCATATTTTGTAGTATCTTTAATGCATTGTCAAAGCTGAAATTAGGCTTTAAAGTATATTTAGTCACACAAACACATTTTTACATGAAAGAAAAATCATCTTTGAATTTATGTTACAAAAGAAATTAATGTATATCCAACAGAACAGCCTCTTGACTTGACGTGTTTATAGATTTCTTTCATTTTTAGACCATATATAATTGGATTAAAGAGAGGGTGACATGTTACTATCTGTAAAGTCAATGTTAAATATGCACTTTGAGAAAAATCTATTTCCACTCGAGCCAAAACTATATCAAATGAACACAAACACGAAAAGCTGATTAAAATGAGCAGGTGAGGTACACAGGTCTGTGCAGCTTTTTGCCTGACGTTTTTCCAACCGTCAAAATTCTGAACCACCAAGACAGTAACCTTTGTAGTAGCCTTTGTAAGGCCACGCAAAAGTAGTCCCGAAAAAAATCCTCCCCGTGACCCTTTCAGGGGCTCCGTACATTTGTTAGTGAATCAAAATCATTCTAAATTGACAGGCGCGTGTCCACGCTCTGCAATTAGCATACTGACATAACCCTGTGTCTCCATGTAAGGACACCCATTTGTCTGGAGCTGTCAAGACGAAAGCAGTGAAGACAAGTTAACAGAGATATGTGCAGAAAACTGATTTTTTAAACCGTGCCCACGCATACCTGCACGCAATGTTCACTTCATGAATCACAATGCAAGTGGAAATGTGCGCATGTACATCCGCCTCATATCCCGCCTGCAGTGATAGAAATTCCACCATGATGTCTCCATGACGCTGCATTCTGTGCATCTGAGAGCGCAGTGGAAACACTTTTACACACAACAACTGCATTAAACTATGTGTGCACAATATGAGAAAAAAACATTGAAGACTGACCCTCTGTTCTACAGTTCTTTAACCTAATGCTGTTTGATGTTATCTTGGATTTTTACAAAGGATGATGATAGTTTACAATGTAAATGCAGTGAAAATGAACGTGGTGGAGTGACAGCATGTATGATAAAATGAGCACAATTAAATCTGAGATATAGATTTGCTTTTTTCATGTCCAGTTCAAATTTGTTTATAGAATATTTATAGGTCACGAGCAAAAAGTAGCCTGCTGGTTAGAATGATAATGATAAAGTGGACCCATGTCCAAATAAGATGTGATATGAAGTGAAATTAAATGTGAGAGGCTTCGTTATACGTATCAAGATGTCTGTCACATATCATTTCTACAATCTGGCTTCAATTCACCACCTCACCGTCTGTGTTGCTAATTTTCCCCGATGGTCAGAGTTTGTTTACAGGTGTGCACTATTTACCATCAAGTTTGGTTTTATAAATCCCGACTTTTGCGTGGGGAGTGTCGTACACCTTTTTCAGGCCCTGTTGTGTGCGTACGCAACGGTTAGAAATGAGGCCCCTGATCTGTTCCAAGTCCTGAGTGATGCAGAAAAAGGCGGTTGAATTGTGTTTTCTCTGAAAGCTGGTTGCCCTGTTAGACATGGGTTGTACTGCCTCATACTATGTGTTTATTCTATTATGTGTATGTGCTGGAGACAAAGATCAGCTTATGACAGTTAACTGTTCATGCAAAATAAACAGATCATTTTAACACAACAACATTGTTGGTTTATTTGCTATGAATTTTATTTTATTTTTTTCTTATCAAAACTTACAACAAAACGTATTATGAAATGTTAGAAGTTACAGTCCAAGCGACCACACACTGATAAACAAACACTCATCATTAAAAAACGTAAAATGCACATATTACAAATATAAGGACTTCAGTGCAACAAAATTATTAATATTCATTTGTATTCTCTCATTCAAAGTGATTTAGATTTTTAATATTACGTATCAAAGATGGTACACCTTATACTGATGACATATCCTGTATTTAAAATGTTGACACCTGCTAAAACTGTTGTAAACTTCATTATTATTGTACCACTGAATATGATCACAAGTAACAGATCAAGCAAAACTTTGTGGGAAAATTATTACGGCGAATCGACGTGGCAAATTAATCCTTATATTAATTAAGCTAAAGATAGTATTTCATATGTATCATTCAATAAAACAAATATCCCATATTTCCTCCAAATAAATCACATCTCTGTGTAACTAGCACAGAAGAAATCATCCTTATTTAGCTTAGTTTGACACAACGGAAAAGCTTTTTGAGGTGTTTAGAGATTTCCTTCATTTTTAGACCATATATAATTGGATTAAAAAGAGGATTATACAGAACCATTTGTAAAGTCATTATTAAACGCACAGTTTTTGGAAAATCAAATTCTATTCGAGCTATACTGATATCATATATAATCAAACAGGAGAAGCAGATTAAAACCAACAGGTGAGGTAAACAGGTCTCTGCAGCTTTTTTCCTGACATCTCTACCGCTGCGGTAGGATATTATAATGATCTTTGTGTAAGTAAAAAGTATGAAAAGCACAGGGAGAAGTCCAAGATTTAGCAACACAACCAAACCATATACATATATTGCTTTTGACATGACACAGTGAAGTTTTAAGATTGAATTGTTGCAAAAAATCCCTTTCAAAGTGAAGTCACAGAGTTTTTTTTCAGCACTTAATCCAGTTGACACTGCAGCCTGCACGGCAGGCAGAAACCAAGCTAACAGTAGTAATGTATTAACAGTTGTTTTTCTCATGATAGTTGGATATTGCAGAGGTTTACATATAGAAACATATCTATCAAAGGCCATGGCTACCAACAGTAAGAAATCTGAACCAGCTAAACCATAAAACATAAAATACTGAAAAAGACACGCTTGATAAGATATGATCTGTTTTTCAGATAAAAAGTCAACCAACAGCTTCGGGTAGATATTAGTGCTGAACAGAATAGAGTTTACTGACAAAGCTGCAATGAAAATGTACATCGGCTCATGGAGGTTTTGGTGAGCCCAGATCAGGTACACAATGATAGAATTACTGAAAATTATTAAAACATACAATGCACACATAATTAAAAAATAAAGATATCTGTATTTGCCCACTTCTACATACCCACCAAGAGTTATGTATGTCACATTTAATTCATCATTCATTTCAATATTGTTAGTAATTAAATAATTATGATTGAAATGGTAACAACAAAATTATATGAATCAAAATAATAAAACGAGTGTAGATGTTAAGACTGCCTCGGAAGAATTACATTAAATTGTCTTATTGATTTCCAGATATCTGACCTTATCATTACCTTGACTGCTTGATCATCTGTGGAAATGAGAAAGTGAGGGAAGTTTTTATGAGATATCTTTATCCTCAAAGGATCTCATTAAACTTTCCATCAGCGTGACAAAAACAACATTAAAACTTGTTGATTCGTTCATCCACATGAACTCTTTTCCCATCCATTTTACAAATCATAATTAACCAGAATGTTAATTTGTTGCATTACATTGCTATATTATCCTATTATATTTTTGCTTTTGCCTTCTCCTGTAAAGCACATTGAACTGCATTATTTGTATGAAATGTGCTTTACAAATAATGTTTATTATTATTATTATTATTATTATTATTATTATTATTATTATTATTATTATTATTATTATTATTATTATTATTATTATATAGCTGATCAATATATTGCAATCCTCTTTCCACAAAAGTTGGGACGCTATATAAAATATAAATATTAACAGAATACAATGATTTGCAAATCATATAAACCCATGTAATTAAAATAGACTAAAGATAACACTTCAATGTTGATACTGAGAAAGTTAAAACAGATGTATTGTTTTATAAAAAAAACATGTTTTTGAATTTGATGTCAACAACATGTTTCAAAAAAGTTGGGCGCAAATGACGGGAAAAGTTGTTTAATGCTAAAAAATAATTGAAGAAAAATACTGATTAACTGAAGTAACATGATTGCCAATTTAAAGAGCATCTTACACCACTCATGAAGCACTACGTGAGCAAATAGTGCATCAATTTAATAATAATGTTCCTCAACATAAAATTGCAAAGAATTTGAGGATTTCATCATCGACGGTATAAAATATAATTGTGTTGTTGTTACTCTGCATGAAGCGCTACATCCATCTCGCTACTCTTAATTGATTGATTCCCAAAGTCCCGATCACCTCATAACATATTGGATATCTAAATAAACAGCATAACTTGACCTTTCTGATGATAGCCATCATTTCTCTGTATGACAAAATGTTTTCAGCCAGTCCAGTTTTGAAATCACAGCTGACCTCTGTACTGTCTCCAACATAGTGCTGATATTACAACCTACTTTGTATGAATAATAATTATAATAACAACGTATTTATTGGTCTATAGTACAACTGAGGTATTAGCCAATATCACAGGACGTATACTGAATGGTTAGTCCCAATAATGACCAATCATGACACTGGCAGCAATTATGAACATTATATTCACTAGCTAGGACCCCGTCTCAGGAGCCGAGCGCAAACCTTCATTGATCATTTGTAGCGTTGAGGAATGGTTGAGGGAGATTAAGCCAAGGTGAGAGTTTAGCGGTTTGTGTAAGGCTTAGTTGAGGATCCACTGCAGCTCCCGGGGTTTGCAGATCCCCAAAAGAAGCCCTCCTAAGAAAGCAAGGCTGCCTGCCCTTAGCGCAGGTCGTTGAAGCTGTGGCGAGTGTAAAGTTGGAAGGCTTGGGAAGACCAGCAGCCCATGACCTTGATGAGGTGGTCTGGGACTCCTCTGCTTGACACAGTGGTGGCTGCTCCAACACTGAAGGAGTGGCCAGAGAAAGAGTCAGGATTAATCCCAGAGGTGATTAGGACTTCCCTGAAGTGTGAAAGGAACCAGGATGGATTGGCGACGTGGCCTGTTTCGGTGATGAACAACGGTTCATGGGAGGAGGTTTGCTGCATTTTCCTGAGCAGCAGATAGTGTATGAGAGGTTCATAGAGGCTCAGATGTGAATTTAGTTTAAAATCAAATATGGGGACTGGGTTACTTATCTGGTTTGTTTTGCTCTGTTTGAGCAAACAGGCTACACAATCCTCGGAGATAGGATAAAGGTTGAATATGCAGGGGTGGAGACTAGGGTTAAAGTTGGCTGAAGAAGATGCGAATTCTGAGCATCGCAAGAAACCATAAAAAGTAAGTAGAAACATGGATTGCAGGGTGCACGCTCGATGGGTGGAAAAGTGATTAGAGCGTAGGGTGACAATGCAGCGAGAAATAAGATCGGTGGTTAGCGGAAGAAGGCGAGGAGTCGGTGGAGGTGTTTGGTGCTGAAGGCCTTTAATAAGCAAAGACAACTGGGAGAGCGTTGAAGGGGAGCCAGTGAGTAATTTTGAGAAGAAATTGATACCGCTAAGGTAAACCTTAGTGGTGGGTATCTTGATGTGAAGAGTCGAATGGGCACAGGAGATGAAGCTGCATACGGAGGCCACGTCGAAGGAAGGGAACTGAAGGTTAAACGTGGTATAGAAGGAGCGGAAAGAGTTCCAGGCCGTCCAGTAAGCAGAAAGAGTGCTGGGGGTTAAGCTGATGATGATGGCTCATTGAGACAAAGAGATGAGTTCTGCGATGGTCGGTTTCAGATCAGGAATATCGTGTCTGAAAATGGTGGTAATGGGGTTGAATTCTCCTCCGCATCTGGAGCTAAGGTTCTGAAGATCTGGAAGGAGAAGCGAGACAGGGAGTCTGCGATGGAGTTATGATGGCCGGGAACATGTTTAACTCAATGAATTGATGAGTGACCGACTGCCACGTGAAACAGCGTATGAAGGGCAAGATCGTGGTAGAGTTTCTGCCTTTGTTAAAGATGCTGTGAAGTAGAAATGAAAATGAGTTTTAAGTTCATCACACCACACAGTTATGGGTTGTTAACTACCCATCCAAATTTGAATGAAAAAAAACACAGACACGTTTTTTTAAATTAGCCTTTGAAATGGTGAGAAAATCATCAGTCTTCTGCTCTGAGACTGGGGGGGGCGTGTCCTGAAGGAGCTGAAGCTCCGCCCACTCCCTGTGAGGTGTTCAGTGTCCTGTAAGACAGTCCTGTGGCTGAAGTTCTTTTCCCCACTAAGTGGTCCGTCTGACATCCAACCTCTCGGTGACTTTATGCATGATGTCCCACTGGTCCTCTGTCTCTCTGGTGGACGGAGCAGCCTGCTTTATGAAAACAGAATAGAATCAGAATTTATTTGTCCAATGAGTGAAACATACAGATGCATATAAATCCAGCTTGTCCCCCTGAGCTGTAACAGGAGTCAAACTGGACACCAGAGACAGAAGACAGTGAGTCTCCAACTACTTCTAACGCACCTGAATTACAATAGTGGAGATAATAAGAGAGGAGGAGTTGATTTAGTTCTGTAACGACTGCAACATGAACAACGCTGCATTACATCACATCAATTCATTATATCACATCAATTCATTACATCATATCAATTCATTACATCACATCAATTCATTACATCACATCAATTCATTATATCATATCAATTCATTACATCACATCAATTCATTACATCACATCAATTCATTACATCACATGTTAATTCATTACATCACATCAATTCATTACATCACATGTTAATTCATTATATCACATCAATTCATTATATCACATCAATTCGTTACATCACATCAATTCATTACATCACATGTTAATTCATTACATCACATCAATTCGTTACATCACATTAATTCAAACTTTGAACCTGTTCAGGTCGAGTTAAAAGTCTTTCTCTTTCACTGATGTCCCTCCTCCTCCTCTTCTTCCTCCTCCTCCACCGGCTCCTGCGCATGTAGTTGGGCTTGTTTAACCGGACCGGTACCGGTACATGTAACTGAAAGGGTCGGTGATTGTAACGTTACACCGGAGTACAACAACAACAACCCTCATTAATCAGGAGGACTAGATCTCCTCTGGTCCATGTTCACCATCACCCCGACATGTAAAACACAGAGTTACATATTTTATAGTTCCTTATCAGAGCTAGATGTCCATCTAACATAAAACAATCTGTTGTTATCGGAGCATTTTCCTCTGAACTCTGCTCGGCTACGAGCTCAATAGAAAAGAACCATTTCACCAAAATAAAGTTATTCTACAACGAGTAAAATCACGTTAGCAGTTTGCACCGTGGACTAAATATAGCAGAGTTACTGTGGAAAAGTTATCAAGTCTAATTATAACAAGCACACAGAACTTCCACTGAGTGGTGGACTGCTGGCGGCAGGGGACGGTGCCGGTGTTACCGGAGGGTGAAGCTCGGATCGGCTCCACGCTGCTGCAGGAGGAGCGGTGTGTCCTTGAACTCCGTCCGTCTCCGGTCCAAGATTAAACTATCTGTCGTGAAATGGTCCCTGAAGAGGCGTCTGTTGGTGTTAATCCTAAAGTCTCCTTTAGCTCTTCATGAAATCAATCCTCCTCTTTTTCCTTTCTTCATCAGTAGGACATTTAAACAACGATGCAGTGCTGCTTTGGAGGTTCTTGCTTCCAGCAAAGATTCACTTGCAGGTGGAGGGAGACGTCCTGTAGCAGTTAGCTGATGTACAATAACTATCTGACTACAGCAGGAGTAGAACTGAAGTCCAGTGGGACGACCTCTTATGTAAATGAGCTGCAGGATTTTATAGTGTTTCACCGTGTGAGAGGAGGAGCCATGCAGAAGGTTATATAAACCATCTGTCATCTGACGTAGATAGGTTGTAGTGATGTAGATAGGTTGTTGTGACGTAGATAGGTTGTAGTGATGTAGATAGGTTGTTGTGACGTAGATAGGTTGTTGTGACATAGATAGGTTGTTGTGACGTAGATAGGTTGGCTTTTAGCCCCGCCTAAAAAAACCTGAGCTGAAGACAGATGAGAAACTGTTCAACGGTCTAACTCCACATTTCAGTGTGACATAGTTTTCTAGCTTTGTAGATGCTTTCAGCAACTCATTTCACATGTATATAATGTACTGAGAAGCAAATCATGGAATTTGCTTTACAGCATCTTTAATGATGTCAACAACAGCGATATTATCTGAATGGATGAGTATAGATCATTTTGGCCACTCGTTCCCCCACAGGAGAGCAGCAATGATGATCGGATATACACTGCTCAAAATAATAAAGGGAACACTTAAACAACACATCCTAGATCTCAATGAATGAAATATTCTAGTTGAAAATCTTTATTCATTACATAGTGGAATGTGTTGAGAACAAAATAACAAGAATGATCAATGGAAATCAAAATCATTATCTCATGGAGGTCTGGATTCAGAATCATACTGAAAATAAAAGTGGAAAAAATCAGATCACAGGTTGATCCAACTTCTGTGGAAATTCCTCAAGACAAGTTCAAATGAGTCTCAGTAGTGTGTGTGTGGCCTCCACGTGCCTGTATCACTCCCTACAACGCCTGGGCATGCTCCTGATGAGACCACGGATGTTCTCCTGAGGGATCTCCTCCCAGACCTGGATCAAAGCATCAGTCAACTCCCGGACAGTCTGTTGTGCGACGTGGTGTCGGTGGACGGAACGAGACACGATGTCCCAGATGTGCTGGATTGGATTCAGGTCTGGGGAACGTGCGGGCCGGTCCGTAGCATCGATGCCTTCATCATGCAGGAACTGATGACACACTCCAGCCACATGAGGCCGAGCATTGTCCTGCATCAGAAGGAACCCAGGGTCCACTGCACCAGCATATGGTCTTCAATGGGTCTGAGGATCTCATCCTGGTACCTAATGACAGTCAGGGTACCTCTGGCTAGCACACGGAGGGCTGTGCGGTCCTCTAAAGAAATGCCTCCCCAGACCGTCGCTGACCCACCGCCAAACCGGTCCCGCTGGAGGATGTTGCAGGCAGCAGAACGTTCTCCATGGCGTCTCCAGACTCCGTCACGTCTGTCACATGTGCTCAGTGTGAACCTGCTCTCATCCGTGAAGATCACAGGGTGCCGACGGAGAAGCTGCCAATCTTGGTGTTCTCTGGCAAAGTCCGATCACCCTGCATGGTGTTGGCTGTAAGCACAGACCCCACTTGTGGACGTCGGGCCCTCATACCGCCCTCATGGAGTCTGTTTCTGACAGTTTGAGCAGAAACTTGCACATTAGTGGCCTGCTGGAGGTCATTTTGTAGGGCTCTGGCAGCGCTCCTCCTGTTCCTCCTTGCACAAAGGAGCAGATAGCAGTCCTGCTGCTGGGTTGTTGTCCTCCTACGGCCCCCTCCACGTCTCCTGGTGGACCGGCCTGTCTCCTGGTATGTCCTCTGTCCTCTTGACACTGTGCTGACAGACACAGCAAACCTTCTTGCCACAGCGTGCATTGATGTGCCATCCTGGATGAGCTGCACTACCTGATCAACTTCTGTGGGTTGGAGACACCTCATGCTACCTCTAGTGGTGAGGACACTGGCAAAATGCAAAAGTGACCAAAAATTATCCAGACAGGATGAGGACAGAGAAATGGTCTGTGGTCACCACCTGCAGAACCGTTCCTTTATAGGGTTGTCTTGATAATTGCCTCATTTCCACCCGTTGTCTGTTCCATTTGCACAACAGCAGGTGAAGTTGATTCACAGTCAGTGTTGCTTCCTAACTGGACAGGTTGATTTCCCAGAAGTGTGATTGACTTGAAGTTACATTGTGTTGTTTTCGTGTTCCCTTTGTTTTTTTGAGCAGTGTGTATCAGTGCACAATATGAGAAAAAACATTAAAGACTGACCCTCTGTTCTACAGTTCTTTAACCTAATGCTGTTTGATGTTATCTTGGATTTTTACAAAGGATGATGATAGTTTACAATGTAAATGCGGTGAAAATGAACGTGGTGGAGTGACAGCACGTATGATATAATGAGCACAATTAAATCTGAGATATAGATTTGCTTTTATCATGTACAGTTCAAATTTGTTTATAGAATATTTATAGATCACGAGCAAAAATAAGCCTGCTGGTTAGAATGATAATGATAAAGTGGACCCATGTCCAAATAAGATGTGATATGAAGTGAAATTAAATGTGAGAGGCTTCTTTATACGTATCAAGATGTCTGTCACATTTCATTTCTACAATCTGGCTTCAATTCACCACCTCACCGTCTGTGTTGCTAATTTTCCCCGATGGTCAGAGTTTGTTTACAGGTGTGCACTATTTACCATCAAGTTTGTTTTTATAAATCCCGACTTTTGCGTGGGGAGTGTCGTACGCCTTTTTCAGGCCCTGTTGTGTGCGTACGCAACGGTTAGAAATGAGGCCCCTGATCTGTTCCAAGTCCTGAGTGATGCAGAAAAAGGCGGTTGAACTGTGTTTTCTCTGAAAGCTGGTTGCCCTGTTAGACATGGGTTGTACTGCCTCATACTATGTGTTTATTCTATTATGTGTATGTGCTGGAGACAAAGATCAGCTTATGACAGTTAACTGTTCATGCAAAATAAACAGATCATTTTCACACAACAACATTATTGGTTTATTTGCTTTGAATTTTATTTTATTGTTTTTTTCTTACCAAAACTTACAACAAAACTTATTATGAAATGTTAGAAGTTACAGTCGAAGTGACCACACACTGATAAACAAACACTCCTTGTTAAAAAACTTAAAATGCACATATTACAAATATAAGAACTTCAGTACAACAAAATGATTAATATACATTTGTATGCTCTCATTCAAAGTGATTTAGATTTTTAATATAACGTATCAAAGATGGTGCACCTTATACTGATGACATATTCGGTATTTAAAATGTTGACACCTGCTAAAACTATTGTAAACTTCATTATTATTGTACCACTGAATATGATCACAAGTAACAGATTAAGCAAAACTTTGTGGCACAAATCATTATGGAGAATCGACGTGGCACATTAATCCTTATATTAATTAAGCTAAAGACAGTATTTCATCTGTATTATTCAATGAAACAAATATCACATATTTCCTCCAAGTAAATCACATCTCTGTGTAACTAGCACAGAAGAAATCATCCTTATTTAGCTTAGTTTGACACCACGGAAAAGCTTTTTGAGGTGTTTAGAGATTTCCTTCATTTTTAGACCATATATAATTGGATTAAAAAGAGGATTATACAGAACCACTTGTAAAGTCATTATTAAACGCACACTTTTTGGAAAATCAAATTCTATTCGAGATATACTGACATCATATGTAACCAAACAGAAGAAGCAGATTAAAACCAACAGGTGAGGTAAACAGGTCTCTGCAGCTTTTTTCCTGACATCTCTACCGCTGCGGTAGGATATTATAATGATCTTTGTGTAAGTAAAAAGTATGAAAAGCACAGGGAGAATCGTGAGATTTAGCAAAGCAATCAAACCATATACATAAATTGCTTTTGACATGACACAGTGAAGTTTTAAGACTGAATTGTTGCAAAAAATCCCTTTCAAAGTGAAGTCACAGAGTTTTTTGTCAGCACTTAATCCAGGTGGCACTGCAATCTGCATGGCAGGCAGAAACCAAGCTAACAGTAGTAATGTATTAACAGTTGTTTTTGTCATGATAGTTGGATATTGCAGAGGTTTACATATAGAAACATATCTATCAAAGGCCATGTCTACCAACAGTAACATCTCTGAACCAGCTAAACCATAAAACATAAAAGACTGAAAAAGACACGCTTGATAAGATATGATCTGTTTTTCAGATAAAAAGTCAACCAACAGCTTCGGGTAGATATTAGTGCTGAACAGAATAGAGTTTACTGACAAAGCTGCAATGAAAATGTACATCGGCTCATGGAGGTTTTGGTGAGCCCAGATCAGGTACACAATGATAGAATTACTGAAAATTATTAAAACATACAATGCACACATAATTAAAAAATAAAGATATCTGTATTTGCCCACTTCTACATACCCACCAAGAGTTATGTATGTCACATTTAATTCATCATTCATTTCAATAGTTAGTAATTAAATAATTATGATTGAAATGGTAACAACAAAAGTATATTAATCAAAATAAGAAAACGAGTGTAGATGTTAAGACTGCCTCGAAAGAATTACATTAAATTGTCTAATTGATTTCCAGATATCTGACCTTATCATTACCTTGACTGCTTGATCATCTGTGGAAATGAGAAAGTGAGGGAAGTTTTTATGAGATATCTTTATCCTCAAAGGATCTCATTAAACTTTCCATCAGCGTGACAAAAACAACATTAAAACTTGATTATTCGTTCATCCACATGAACTCTTTTCCCATCCATTTTACAAATCATAATTAACCAGAATGTTAATTTGTTGCATTACATTGCTATATTATCCTATTATATTTTTGCTTTTGCCTTCTCCAGTAAAGATAGGTAGGTAGGTTGGTATTTACTTTATTAATCCCCGAGGGGAATTTTTTTTTCGCTACAGCAGCATACAGAAGCAATAAGATATAGAAATAATAGAATAAAATAAGAAAATAGAATCTAATAGTAGAAAAGCAATAAAATAGCAGTAAATAGTAGTACAAAATATAAAATATAAAATGCACAGTATATACATTACATTATATATCTATATATATTATGTACAAACAAACCAAGAAACACAATCAACAGTGTTATTGTACTGTGATGGATTTTGCCAGAGGTGAGTTATTGTACAGTCTTATTGCAGTGGGCAGGAATGATCTCCTGTATCTGTCCTTGTGACAGCGGAGCTGGAGGAGTCTTTTGGAGAAAGTGCTCCGCTGTCCCTGCAGCAGGTGGTGGAGAGGGTGGTCAGGATGATCCAATATGGACAATAGTTTGTTCAGCGTCCTCCTCTCCACCACCTTTTCCAGACTGTCCAGTTTGTAGCCGATGATGAAGCCGGCCTTCTTAACCAGTTTGTTAAGTCTGTTGGTGTCACCGGCTCCAATGCTGCTCCCCCAGCAGACCCCAGAGAAGTACAATGCACTGGCCACAACAGATGGTAGAACATCTCCAACATCTCGCTGCACACATTGAAGGATCGAAGTTTCCTCAAGAAAAAGAGTCGACTCATCACCTTCTTGTAGACAGCGTTGATGTTGGTCTTCCAGTTCAGTCTGTTGTCATGGAGACACCAGGTACTTGTACTCCTCCACCATGTCCACCTCCTCTCCCAGAACTCTCAGCGGTTGTGGAGCCGTCGTCTTCCTCCTGAAGTCGACCACCATCTCTCTGGGCCACGTTCAGGAGCAGGAGATTCCTTCCCACCCACTCCACAAAGTCCTCCACTACTGCCCTGTACTCGTCCTCCCGTCCATCCCTTATACATCCTACCACTGCAGAGTCATCCGAGAACTTCTGCAGATGTCTTGACTCTGAGTTGTACTGGTAGTCAGTGGTGTATAAGGTGAACAGGAAGGGAGACAAAACAGTTCCCTGAGGAGCTCCAATACCACTGACCACCGTATCAGACAGCACACTGTCCAGACGGACAAACTGTGGTCTGCCTGTCAGGTAGTCAGTGATCCAGGAGACGGTGGACGTGTCCACCCCCACCACCCGCAGCTTCTCACTCAGCAGCAGTGTTGGATGGTGTTGAATGCACTGGAGAAATCAAAGAAAGTGATTCTCACAGAGTCACCGGTTCCATCCAGGTGAGACTGAGCTCGTTGCAGCAGGTAGATGATGGCGTCGTCCACTCCCACATGAGGCTGGTACTCAAATTGCAGAGGGTCCAGAGAAGAATTCACCAGCGGCCTGAGGTGGGCCTAGACCAGCCTCTCCAGCACCTTCATCACCTGAGATGTGAGGGCAACCGGTCCATAGTCATTGAGGCCGGATGGAGTCGTCTTCTTAGGGACTGGAACCAGGCAGGACGTCTTCCACAGCACCGGGACCTCCTCCTGCTTCAGGCTCAGGTTGAAGAGGTGTTGTAGGACCTCAGCCAGCTGGACGGCGCAGGTCTTCAGGACCCCGGGGCTGATGCTGTCAGGTCCTGCAGCCTTGCGCTGGTGGAGTCTCTCCAGCTGTTTCCTAACATGTCCAGTCGTCACAGAGAGGGGGGTGAGAGGGGTGTGGGGTGTGTGTGTGGGGAGGAGAGGGGGGGAGGTGTCGATGGAGGAAGAGCCCTTTGAGATTGAGGGCTCTGTGCAGTTCAACAGGGGGCGCAGAGGGAGGTAGGGGGGGAGGCAGCAGAGGTGTTTGGGAGGTGTGAGGTGTGGAGGAGACAGATGAGGGTGGTGAACTAAACCTGTTGAAGAAACAGTTTAGCTCATTGTTCCTCTCGTGGTTCCCCCTGGTTGTTCCTCTCCAGGTTCCCCCTGATTGTTCCTCTCGTGGTTCCCCCTGCTTGTTCCTCTCCAGGTTCCCCCTGATTGTTCCTCTCCAGGTTCCCCCTGGTTGTTCCTCTCCAGGTTCCCCCTGGTTGTTCCTCTCCAGGTTCCCCCTGGTTGTCTCTCTCTCCCCTTCAACCCAGTAATCTCCTTCATCCCGGTCCACACCTCCCTCACGTTGTTCTGCTGGAGTTTGGCCTCCAGCTTCCTGCTGTAGGAGTCCTTGCACTCTCTCATTTTCTCCTTCAGGTGGCGCTGCACTCTCCTGAGCTCCTCCCTGTCCCCAGACCTGAAGGCTGCTTTCTCCTTATTAAGAAGAACTTTCAGGTCACTGGTGATCCACGGCTTGTTGTTGGGGAAGCAGTGTCCAGTCCGGGATGGTACGGTGGTGTGTTCACAGAATTTAATGTATTCTGTGATACAGTCTTTCATGCTGTTGATGTCCTCCCCATGTGGTCCAAACAGCACATTCCAGTCCGTGGACTCAAAGCAGTCCTGCAGGGCGTCTTTGGCCTCCTGTGTCCACCTCCTCACAGTCCTGGTGGTCACAGGCTGCCTCTGCACCAGAGGAACATCCTTGAGAGTCAGCAGGACCAGGTTGTGGTCTGATCTACCAAGGGGGGGAAGGGCAGTTGCACTGTATGCATCCATGGCATTAGCATACAGTAAGTCCAGAGTTTTATTGTCCCGGGTGGGGCAGTTAACATACTGGTGCAAAGTTGGCAGTTCTTTATCCAGGCTGGTTAAAGTCTCCAGTAACTGCCAAAAATGCACCGGGATGCTTAGTCTGCAGTTTAGACACAGTGGAGTAGATGGTGTCTACTGCTGCCTCTACGTCAGCTGATGGAGGAACGTACACAATGATAACGATGGTGGACGAGAACTCACTCTGCAAATAATACGGGCGCATCCCCACGGCTAGAAGTTCAATGTCCGGGCTACAGAAACGTTCCTTCACACACGTGGTCGGGATTGCACCACCTCTCGTTCACGTAGCCTGCAATCCCTCCACCTTTCTTCTTGCCGCTCCGAACAACGTCTCTGTCCGCCAGAACAGTCCTGAAGCCGGGTACGGCTGCGCTGTGGTCCGGGAAATGTGAGTGCAGCCACGTCTCGGTGAAACACATGATGCTGCACTCCCGGTACTCTCTCTGGGTCTTTACCAGCGCGCATACCTCGTCCGTCTTGTTGGCCAACGACCTCACGTTCCCCATCAAGATCTCCGGTACCGATGGTTTATATCTCATCCTCTTCACCTTCAGCTTAGCTCCAGCTCTGCAACCCCGACGTCTTCTCCGAAGTTCGTCCGGGATTTCAGGCCTCGCTCCGGGCAGCAGCAGTCGAGGCCTACCCAGCGCGATCAGCTGATCACGACAGTAAACAATGGCCCCAATCCGTTGTGCGTAGCTCTCCATTACAAAGAAGGAAAAAAGTAGAAGAGCCACCAGAAAAGTGGAAAAGTTACGGTCCCTTTATTTTTTTGAGCAGTGTGTATCAGTGCACAATGAGAAAAAAACATTAAAGACTGACCCTCTGTTCTACAGTTCTTTAACCTAATGCTGTTTGATGTTATCTTGGATTTTTACAAAGGATGATGATAGTTTACAATGTAAATGCGGTGAAAATGAACGTGGTGGAGTGACAGCACGTCTGATATAATGAGCACAATTAAATCTGAGATATAGATTTGCTTTTATCATGTACAGTTCAAATTTGTTTATAGAATATTTATAGGTCACGAGCAAAAATGAGCCTGCTGTTTAGAATGATAATGATAAAGTGGACCCATGTCCAAATAAGATGTGATATGAAGTGAAATTAAATGTGAGAGGCTTCGTTATACGTATCAAGTTGTCTGTCACATTTCATTTCTACAATCTGGCTTCAATTCACCACCTCACCGTCTGTGTTGCTAATTTTCCCCGATGGTCAGAGTTTGTTTACAGGTGTGCACTATTTACCATCAAGTTTGGTTTTATAAATCCCGACTTTTGCGTGGGGAGTGTCGTACACCTTTTTCAGGCCCTGTTGTGTGCGTACGCAACGGTTAGAAATGAGGCCCCTGATCTGTTCCAAGTCCTGAGTGATGCAGAAAAAGGCGGTTGAACTGTGTTTTCTCTGAAAGCTGGTTGCCCTGTTAGACATGGGTTGTACTGCCTCATACTATGTGTTTATTCTATTATGTGTATGTGCTGGAGACAAAGATCAGCTTATGACAGTTAACTGTTCATGCAAAATAAACAGATCATTTTAACACAACAGCATTATTGGTTTATTTGCTTTGAATTTTATTTTATTTTTTTCTTACCAAAACTTACAACAAAACTTATTATGAAATGTTAGAAGTTACAGTCCAAGCGACCACACACTGATAAACAAACAGTCATCGCTAAAAAAAAAACGTAAAATGCACATATTACAAATATAAGGACTTCAGTGCAACAAAATTATTAATATACATTTGTATTCTCTCATTCAAGGCCATTTAGATTTTTAATATTATGTATCAAAGATGGTGCACCTTATACTGATGACATATTCTGTATTTAAAATGTTGACACCTGCTAAAACTGTTTTAAACTTAATTATTATTATACCACTGAATATGATCACAAGTAACAGATCAAGCAAAACTTTGTGGCACAAATCATTATGGAGAATCGACGTGGCAAATTAATCCTTATATTAATTAAGCTAAAGATAGTATTTCATCTGTATCATTCAATAAAACAAATATCCCACATTTCCTCCAAGAAAATCACATCTCTGTGTAACTAGCACAGAAGAAATCATTCTTATTTAGCTTAGTTTGACGTGATGGAAAAGCTTTTTGAGGTGTTTAGAGATTTCCTTCATTTTTAGACCATATATAATTGGATTAAAAAGAGGATTATACAGAACCACTTGTAAAGTCATTATTAAACGCACACTTTTTGGAAAATCAAATTCTATTCGAGCTATACTGATATCATATATAATCAAACAGAAGAAGCAGATTAAAACCAACAGGTGAGGTAAACAGGTCTCTGCAGCTTTTTTCCTGACATCTCTACTGCTGCGGTAGGATATTATAATGATCTTTGTGTAAGTAAAAAGTATGAAAAGCACAGGGAGAACTGTAAGATTTAGCAACACAACCAAACCAAATACATATATTGCTTTTGACATGACACAGTGAAGTTTTAAGATTGAATTGTTGCAAAAAATCCCTTTCAAAGTGAAGTCACAGAGTTTTTTGTCAGCACTTAATCCAGGTGGCACTGCAATCTGCATGGCAGGCAGAAACCAAGCTAACAGTAGTAATGTATTAACAGTTGTTTTTCTCATGATAGTTGGATATTGCAGAGGTTTACATATAGAAACATATCTATCAAAGGCCATGGCTACCAACAGTAAGAAATCTGAACAAGCTAAACTATAAAACATAAAAGACTGAAAAAGACACGCTTGATAAGATATGATCTGTTTTTCAGATAAAAAGTCAACCAACAGCTTCGGGTAGATATTAGTGCTGAACAGAATAGAGTTTACTGACAAAGCTGCAATGAAAATGTACATCGGCTCATGGAGGTTTTGGTGAGCCCAGATCAGGTACACAATGATAGAATTACTGAAAATTATTAAAACATACAATGCACACATAATTAAAAAATAAAGATATCTGTATTTGCCCACTTCTACATAACCACCAAGAGTTATGTATGTCACATTTAATTCATCATTCATTTCAATAGTTAGTAATTAAATAACTATGATTGAAATGGTAACAACAAAAGTATATGAATCAAAACAAGAAAACGAGTGTAGATGTTAAGACTGCTTCGAAAGAATTACATAAATTGTCTTATTGATTTCCAGATATCTGACGTGATCATTACCTTGACTGCTTGATCATCTGTGGAAATGAGAAAGTGAGGGAAGTTTTAATGAGATATCTTTATCCTCAAAGGATCTCATTAAACTTTCCATCAGCGTGACAAAAACAACATTAAAACTTGATGATTCATTCATCCACATGAACTCTTTTCCCATCCATTTTACAAATCATAATCAACCAGAATGTTAATTTGTTGCATTACATTGCTATATTATCCTATTATATTTTTGCTTTTGCCTTCTCCTGTAAAGCACATTGAACTGCATTATTTGTATGAAATGTGCTTTACAAATAATGTTTATTATTATTATTATTATTATTATTATCATATAGATGATCAATATATTACAACCCTCTTTCCACAAAATTTGGGACGCTATATAAAATACAAATATTAACAGAATACATTAATTTGCAAATCATATAAACCTATATAATTAAAATAGACAAAAGATAACACGTCAATGTTGATACTGAGACATTTTAAACAAATTTATTGTTTTATAAAAAGCATATCTTTCAATTTGACGTGACCAACATGTTTCAAAAAGTTGGGAGCAAATTACTGGAAAATTTGTCTAATGCCAAAAAATAATAAAAACAAAAACACTGATTAACTTAAGTAAAATGATTGGCAATTAAAAGAGCATCTTTCACCACTCATGAAACACTATGTGAGCAAATAGTGCATCAATTTAATAATAATGTTCCTCAACATAAAATTGCAAAGAATTTTGGGGGTTTCATCATCTACAGTACAAATAATCATTAAAAGATTCCAAGAATCCTGAAAAATTTCTGTACGTAAGGAACAAGGCCGAAAACCAACATTGATTTTTGGGCCCTCATGGGGCATCGCATACAAAAAAATATAAAAAAGATATGAATCTTTCATGGAAATCACTGCATGGCCTCACTTCCAAAAACATAAACTTTATGTACATGATCCAGAAATGTTCTACCTTCTCTGGGGCTGAGCTCATTTAAGATGGACTGAGGCAAAGCGGAAAGCTGTGTTTTGGTGTGATGAACCAAAATTTGAAATTATTTTTGGGATTCTTTGACGCCACGTTCTCTGAGCTAAAGAGGAGAAAGACCCTGACATGCCAAGAAGAAACCTAAATATGAAAATGATCTAGAAACTCAGCTGCTTTCTCTGCGCCCGTGCTTAGTTAAGATTGACCGAGGGAAAGTGGAAAACTGTCTTGTGGTCAGAAGGATAAAGAATTAAGAAAGCAAATTAAAATGGATAGGAAATTAGAATTACTGCAGAGTGGTTGCATGCTTCCGCTAACCAGTCAAGTTGTAGTTTATATGCATATGTGTCCAAACTAATATAGAGGATGCTGCAAAGAAGCTTATATTTTAAAAGTGGATGGTTCAGATCCATACGATCACCATAGTTTCTAAATGGACACCCCCAGGGTAATATAACTAATTTAGTATCTGTCATAAATGCGAAATATAGTCACAATCTCACCTACTGCCCCTCAGTTTTGGTGTAATAATAAACAGGAAAGAGCAATAATTATATTATTAGATGAGATATTTCAAATTACCAAGTTATGGACACAAAATGTTGTTATGTCACAGTTACCTTTGACCACCAAATTGTATTTAGTTCATCTTTGAGTCCAAATAAAAGTCAGTGCCAAATATTAGACATTTTTCAGGCCCTGTTGTGTGCGTACGCAACGTTTACAAATATCAAGTTGTCCTTCACATTTCTGTGATGTGGTGTGGCAGGACTGGACCCAAATGCAGACACAGAATCAAGTTCAGGTACAGAAACTGTTTTTATTTACTGGTGGCCAGGCCTAATGTCTCTTCTCCGCTCTCTCTCCTCTTCCTGAGTCGGGAGGGAAAGTCCAACGAACTCTGACCGTGGAGCGGGGCCAGCTGGTGCAGCCACGCACTCAGTTCTGGTCCGGGCAGGATCAGGTGGGGCCGTAGATACGCAGGCAGGCAGGCAGGCAGGCAGGCAGGCAGGCAGGCAGGCAGGCAGGCAGCTCCAGAGGTCCTACGAAGCGCAGGAACAGGTCCACTGTGTGGTTTCCAAGGTCCAACACAGGGTAGCAGGCAGGGTGGAGGTAGTCCACAGCAAGAGGACAGGACAGGACAGGACAGGACAGGACGCTGTTAGCACTGGGGACAGGTTACAGGTGAGTGGATGTAGCTGACAGTATGAACCGACTCCTCAGGACTGCAGGACCAGGGTTGATATCGTGTCGGGAGGTGATTAGAGTGATGAGGAACCGGTGTGTCAACCTGCAGCTGGTCATCAGCAGGATTGTCTGCAGCTTTGCAGGCTGATGAGGGGAGCAGCCATGGGAGGTGACTGGAGGTGGGGAGAGGAGGACACAGAACAAAACACAAAGCACATGGCAAACAACAACAAATACACAGGGGAACAACAGCACACATGAGGAAAGGAGATCTGGGGAAACAGAGGTCAAAACACACAGGGTCAGACAGGGATCCTGACAATTTCATTTCTGCAATCTGGCTTCAATTCACCACCTCACCGTCTGTGTTGCTAATTTTCCCCGATGGTCAGAGTTTGTTTACAGGTGTGCACTATTTACCATCAAGTTTGTTTTTATAAATCCCGACTTTTGCGTGGGGAGTGTCGTACGCCTTTTTCAGGCCCTGTTGTGTGCGTACGCAATGGTTAGAAATGAGGCCCCTGATCTGTTCCAAGTCCTGAGTGATGCAGAAAAAGGCGGTTGAACTGTGTTTTCTCTGAAAGCTGGTTGCCCTGTTAGACATGGGTTGTACTGCTTCATACTATGTGTTTATTCTATTATGTGTATGTGCTGGAGACAAAGATCAGCTTATGACAGTTAACTGTTCATGCAAAATAAACAGATCATTTTAACACAACACCATTGTTGGTTTATTTGCTTTGAATTTTATTTTATTGTTTTTTTCTTAACAAAACTTACAACAAAACTTATTATGAAATGTTAGAAGTTACAGTCCAAGAGACCACACACTGATAAACAAACACTCATCTTTAAAAAACTTAAAATGCACATATTACAAATATAACAACTTAATTACAACAAAATGATTAATATACATTTGTATGCTCTCATTCAAAGTGATTTAGATTTTTAATATAAGGTATCAAAGATGGTGCACCTTATGCTGATGACATATTCTGTATTTAAAATGTTGACACTTGCTAAAACTGTTGTAAACTTCGTTATTATTGTACCACTGAATATGATCACAAGTAACAGATCAACCAAAACTTTGAGGCACAAATCATTATGGAGAATCGACGTGGCAAATTAATCCTTATATTAATTAAGCTAAAGATAGTATTTCATCTGTATCATTCAATAAAACAAATAGCACATATTTCCTCAGACTAAATCACATCTCTGTGTAACTAGCACAGAAGAAATCATTCTTATTTAGCTTAGTTTGACACCACGGAAAAGCTTTTTGAGGTGTTTAGAGATTTCCTTCATTTTTAGACCATATATAATTGGATTAAAAAGAGGATTATACAGAACCACTTGTAAAGTCATTATTAAACGCACACGTTTTTGGAAAAACAAATTCTATTCAAACTATACTGATATCATATATCATCAAACAGAAGAAGCAGATTAAAACCAACAGGTGAGGTAAACAGGTCTCTGCAGCTTTTTTCCTGACATCTCTACTGCTGCGGTAGGATATTATAATGATCTTTGTGTAAGTAAAGAGTATGAAAAGCACAGGGAGAACCGTAAGATTTAGAAAAGCAAACAAACCAACTACATATATTGCTTTTGACATGACACAGTGAAGTTTTAAGATTGAATTGTTGCAAAAAATCCCTTTCAAAGTGAAGTCACAGAGTTTTTTGTCAGCACTTAATCCAGTTAGCAATACAATCTGCATGGCAGGCAGAAACCAAGCTAACAGTAGTAATGTATTAACAGTTGTTTTTCTCATGATAGTTGGATATTGCAGAGGTTTACATATAGAAACATATCTATCAAAGGCCATGGCTACCAACAGTAACATGTCTGAACCAGCTGAAGTATAAAACATAAAAGACTGAAAAAGACACGCTTGATAAGATATGATCTGTTTTTCAGATAACAAGTCAACCAACAGCTTCGGGTAGATATTAGTGCTGAACAGAATAGAGTTTACTGACAAAGCTGCAATGAAAATGTACATCGGCTCATGGAGGTTTTGGTGAGCCCAGATCAGGTACACAATGATAGAATTACTGAAAATTATTAAAACATACAATGCACACATAATTAAAAAATAAAGATATCTGTATTTGCCCACTTCTACATAACCACCAAGAGTTATGTATGTCACATTTAATTCATCATTCATTTCAATATTGTTAGTAATTAAATAATTATGATTGAAATGGTAACAACAAAAGTATATGAATCAAAATAAGAAAACGAGTGTAGATGTTAAGACTGCCTCAAAAGAATTACATTAAATTGTCTAATTGATTTCCAGAAATCTGACCTGATCATTACCTTGACTGCTTGATCATCTGTGGAAATGAGAAAGTGAGGGAAGTTTTTATGAGATATCTTTATCCTCAAAGGATCTCATTAAACTTTCCATCAGCGTGACAAAAACAACTTTAAAACTTGATGATTCGTTCATCCACATGAACTCTTTTCCCATCAATTTTACAAATCATAATCAACCAGAATGTTAATTTGTTGCATTACATTGCTATATTATCCTATTATATTTTTGGTTTTGCCTTCTCCAGTAAAGATAGGTAGGTAGGTTGGTATTTACTTTATTAATCCCTGAGGGGAATTTTTTTTTTCCGCTACAGCAGCATACAGAAGCAATAAGATATAGAAATAATATAATAAAATAATAAAATAGAATCTAATCATAGAAAAGCAATAAAATAGCAGTAAATAGCAGTAAAAAAATATAAACTATAAAATGCACAGTATATACAGCACATTATATATCTATATATATATTATATACAAACAAACCAAGAAACACAATCAACAGTGTTATTGTAGTGTGATGGATTTTACCAGAAGTGAGTTATTGTACAGTCTTATTGCAGTGGGCAGGAATGATCTCCTGTATCAGGAATGATCTCCTGTATCTGTCCTTGTGACAGCGGAGCTGGAGGAGTCTTTTGGAGAAAGAGCTCCGCTGTCCCTGCAGCAGGTGGTGGAGAGGGTGGTCAGGATTATCCAAGATGGATAATAGTTTGTTCAGCATCCTCCTCTCCACCACCTTTTCCAGACTATCTAGTTTGTAGCCGATGATGGAGCCGGCCTTCTTAACCAGTTTGTTAAGTCTGTTGGTGTCACCGGCTCCAATGCTGCTCCCCCAGCAGACCACAGTGAAGTACAATGCACTGGCCATAACAGATGGTAGAACATCTCCAACATCTCACTGCACACATTGAAGGATCGAAGTTTCCTCAAGAAAAAGAGTCGACTCATCACCTTCTTGTAGACAGCGTTGATGTTGGTCTTCCAGTTCAGTCTGTTGTCGATGGACACACCCAGGTACTTGTACTCCACAACCATGTCCACCTCCTCTCCAAGAACTCTCAGCGGTTGTGGAGCCGTCGTCTTCCTCCTGAAGTCGACCACCATCTCTCTGGTCTTGGCCACGTTCAGGAGCAGGTGATTCCTTCCCGCCCACTCCACAAAGTCCTCCACTACTGCCCTGTGCTCATCCTCCCGTCCATCCCTTATACATCCTACCACTGCAGAGTCATCAGAGAACTTCTGCAGATGGCAGGACTCTGAGTTGTACTGGAAGTCAGTTGTGTATAAGGTGAACAGGAAGGAGACAGAACAGTTCCCTGAGGAGCTCCAGTACCACTGACCACAGTATCAGACAGCACACTGCCCAGACGGACAAACTGTGGACTGCCTGTCAGGTAGTCAGTGATCCAGGAGACGGTGGACGTGTCCACCCCCACCACCTGCAGCTTCTCACTCAGTAGCAGTGGTTGGATGGTGTTGAATGCACTGGAGAAATCAAAGAAAGTGATTCTCACAGAGTCACTGGTTCCATCCAGGTGAGACTGAGCTCGTTGCAGCAGGTAGATGATGGCATCGTCCACTCCCACATGAGGCTGGTATGCAAATTGCAGCGGGTCCAGAGAAGATTTCACCAGCGGCCTGAGGTGGGCCAAGACCAGCCTCTCCAGCACCTTCATCACTTGAGATGTGAGGGCAACCGGTCGGTAGTCGTTGAAGGCGGATGGCATCGTCTTCTTAGGTACTGGAACCAGGCAGGACGCCTTCCACAGCACCGGGACCTCCTCCTGCTTCAGGCTCAGGTTGAAGAGGTGTTGTAGGACCTCAGCCAGCTGGACAGCGCAGGTCTTCAGGACCCCGGGGCTGATGCTGTAAGGTCCTGCAGCCTTGCGCTGGTGGAGTCTCTCCAGCTGTCTCCTAACCTGGCCAGTCATCACAGAGAGAGGGGGGCATGGAGTCGATGGAGGAAGAGCCCTTTGAGATTGAGGGCTCTGTGCAGTTCACCAGGGGGGCCAGAGGGGGGAGGGGGAGGCAGCAGAGGTGTTTGGGAGGTGTGAGGTGTGGAGGAGACAGATGAGGGTGGTGAACTAAACCTGTTGAAGAAACAGTTTAGCTCATTGTTCCTCTCCAGGTTCCCCCTGGTTGTTCCTCTCCAGGTTCCCCCTGGTTGTCTCTCTCTCCCCTTCAACCCAGTAATCTCCTTCATCCCGGTCCACACCTCCCTCACGTTGTTCTGCTGGAGTTTGGCCTCCAGCTTCCTCCTGTAGGAGTCCTTGCACTCTCTCATCTTCTCCTTCAGGTGGCGCTGCACTCTCCTGAGCTCCTCTCTGTCCCCAGACCTGAAGGCTGCTTTGTTCTTATTAAGAAGCACTTTCAGGTCACTGGTGATCCACGGCTTGTTGTTGGAGAAGCAGTGTACAGTCCGGGATGGTACGGTGGTGTGTTCACAGAATTTAATGTATTCTGTGATACAGTCCGTCATGCTGTTGATGTCCTCCCCATGTGGTCCACACAGCACATCCCAGTCCGTGGACTCAAAGCAGTCCTGCAGGGTGTCTTTAGCCTCCTGTGTCCACCTCCTCACAGTCCTGGTGGTCACAGGCTGCCTCTGCACCAGAGGAACATACTAGGGAGTCAGCAGGACCAGGTTGTGGTCTGATCTACCAAGGGGGGGAAGGGCAGTTGCACTGAATGCATCCATGGCATTAGCATACAGTAAGTCCAGAGTTTTATTGTCCCGGGTGGGGCAGTTAACATACTGGTGCAAAGTTGGCAGTACTTTATCCAGACTGGTTAAAGTCTCCAGTAACTGCCAAAAATGCACCGGGATGCTTAGTCTGAAGTTTGGACACAGTGGAGTAGATGGTGTCTACTGCTGCCTCTACGTCAGCTGATGGAGGAACGTACACAATGATAACGATGGCGGACGAGAACTCACTCTGCAAATAATACGGGCGCATCCCCACGGCTAGAAGTTCAATGTCCGGGCTACAGAAACGTTCCTTCACACACACGTGGTCGGGATTGCACCACCTCTCGTTCACGTAGCCTGCAATCCCTCCACCTTTCTTCTTGCCGCTCCGAACAACGTCTCCGTCCTCCCGAACAGTCCTGAAGCCGGGTACGGCCGCGCTGTGGTCCGGGAGATGTGAGTGCAGCCATGTCTCGGTGAAACACATGATGCTGCACTCCCGGTACTCTCTCTGGGTCTTTACCAGCGCGCTGAACTCGTCCGTCTTGTTGGCCAACGACCTCACGTTCCCCATCAAGATCTCTGGTACCGATGGTTTATATCTCATCCTCTTCACCTTCAGCTTAGCTCCAGCTCTGCAACCCCGACGTCTTCTCCGAAGTTCGTCCGGGATTTCAGGCCTCGCTCCGGGCAGCAGTAGTAGAGGCCTACCCAGCGCGATCAGCTGATCATGCGAGTAAACAATGGCTCCAGTCCCCAGTGCGTGGCTCTCCGTTACAAAGAGGAAAATAGTAGAAGAAGAGCCACCAGAAAAGTGGAAAAGTTACGGTCCCTTTATTTTTTTGAGCAGCGTGTATCAGTGCACAATGAGAAAAAAACATTAAAGACTGACCCTCTGTTCTACAGTTCTTTAACCTAATGCTGTTTGATGTTATCTTGGATTTTTACAAAGGATGATGATAGTTTACAATGTAAATGCGGTGAAAATGAACGTGGTGGAGTGACAGCACGTATGATATAATGAGCACAATTAAATCTGAGATATAAATTTGCTTTTATCATGTACAGTTCAAATTTGTTTATGGAATATTTATAGGTCACGAGCAAAAATGAGCCTGCTGGTTAGAATGATAATGATAAAGTGGACCCATGTCCAAATAAGATGTGATATGAAGTGAAATAAAATGTGAGAGGCTTCGTTATACGTATCAAGTTGTCTGTCACATTTCATTTCTACAATCTGGCTTCAATTCACCACCTCACCGTCTGTGTTGCTAATTTTCCCTGATAGTCAGAGTTTGTTTACAGGTGTGCACTATTTACCATCAAGTTTGTTTTTATAAATCCTGACTTTTGCGTGGGGAGTGTCGTACGCCTTTTTCAGGCCCTGTTGTGTGCGTACGCAACGGTTAGAAATGAGGCCCCTGATCTGTTCCAAGTCCTGAGTGATGCAGAAAAAGGCGGTTGAACTGTGTTTTCTCTGAAAGCTGGTTGCCCTGTTAGACATGGGTTGTACTGCCTCATACTATGTGTTTATTCTATTATGTGTATGTGCTGGAGACAAAGATCAGCTTATGACAGTTAACTGTTCATGCAAAATAAACAGATCATTTAAACACAACAACATTATTGGTTTATTTGCTTTGAATTTTATTATTAGTTTTTTTTCTGAACAAAACTTGCAACAAAACTTATTATGAAATGTTAGAAGTTACAGTCGAAGTGACCACACAATGATAAACAAACAGTCATCATTAAAAAACTTAAAATGCACATATTACAAATAGAAGAACTTCAGTACAACAAAATTATTAATATACAATTGTATGCTCTCATTTGAAGAAATTTATATCTTTAATATTACGTATCAAAGATGGTGCACCTTATACTGATGACATATCCTGTATTTAAAATGTTGACACCTGCTAAAACTATTGTAAACTTCATTATTATTTTACCAGTGAATATGATCACAAGTAACAGATCAAGCAAAACTTTGTGGCACAAATCATTATGGAGAATCGACGTGGCAAATTAATCCTTATATTAATTAAGCTAAAGACAGTATTTCATCTGTATCATCCAATAAAACAAATATCCCATATTTCCTCCAAGTAAATCACATCTCTGTGTAACTAGCACAGAAGAAATCGATCTTATTTAGCTTAGTTTGACACCACGGAAAAGCTTTTTGAGGTGTTTAGAGATTTCCTTCATTTTTAGACCATATATAATTGGATTAAAAAGAGGATTATACAGAACCACTTGTAAAGTCATTATTAAACGCACACTTTTTGGAAAATCAAATTCTATTCGAACTATACTGACATCATATGTAACCAAACAGGAGAAGCAGATTAAAACCAACAGGTGAGGTAAACAGGTCTCTGCAACTTTTTTCCTGACATCTCTACCGCTGCGGTAGGATATTATAATGATCTTTGTGTAAGTAAAAAGTATGAAAAGCACAGGGAGAATCGTAAGATTTAGCAAAGCAACCAAACCATATACATATATTGCTTTTGACCTCGCACAGTTAAGTTTTAAGACTGAATTGTTGCAAAAAATCCCTTTCAAAGTGAAGTCACAGAGTTTTTTGTCAGCACTTAATCCAGGTAGCACAGCAATCTGCATGGCAGGCTGAAACCAAGCTAACAGTAGTAATGTATTAACAGTTGTTTTTCTCATGATAGTTGGATATTGCAGAGGTTTACATATAGAAACATATCTATCAAAGGCCATGGCTACCAACAGTAAGAAATCTGAACCAGCTAAACTGTAAAACATAAAACACTGAAAAAGACACGCTTGATAAGATATGATCTGTTTTTCAGATAAAAAGTCAACCAACAGCTTCGGGTAGATATTAGTGCTGAACAGAATAGAGTTTACTGACAAAGCTGCAATGAAAATGTACATCGGCTCATGGAGGTTTTGGTGAGCCCAGATCAGGTACACAATGATAGAATTACTGAAAATTATTAAAACATACAATGCACACATAATTAAAAAATAAAGATATCTGTATTTGCCCAATTCTACATAACCACCAAGAGTTATGTATGTCACATTTAATTCATCATTCATTTCAATATTGTTAGTAATTAAATAATTATGATTGAAATGGTAACAACAAAAGTATATGAATCAAAACAAGAAAACGAGTGTAGATGTTAAGACTGCCTCGAAAGAATTACATTAACTTGTCTTATTGATTTCCAGATATCTGACCTGATCATTACCTTGACTGCTTGATCATCTGTGGGAATGAGAAAGTGAGGGAAGTTTTTATGAGATATCTTTATCCTCAAAGGATCTCATTAAACTTTCCATCAGCGTGACAAAAACAACATTAAAACTTGATGATTCGTTCATCCACATGAACTCTTTTCCCATCCATTTTACAAATCATAATCAATCAGAATGTTAATTTGTTGCATTACATTGCTATATTATCCTATTATATTTTTGCTTTTGCCTTCTCCTGTAAAGCACATTGAACTGCATTATTTGTATGAAATGTGCTTTACAAATAATGTTTATTATTATTATTATTATTATTATTATTATTATTATTATCATATAGATGATCAATATGTTACAACCCTCTTTCCACAAAATTTGGGACGCTATATAAAATATAAATATTAACAGAATACATTAATTTGCAAATCATATAAACCTATATAATTAAAATAGACAAAAGATAACACGTCAATGTTGATACTGAGACATTTTAAACAAATTTATTGTTTTATAAAAAGCATATCTTTCAATTTGACGTGACCAACATGTTTCAAAAAGTTGGGAGCAAATTACTGGAAAATTTGTCTAGTGCCAAAAAATAATAAAAACAAAAACACTGATTAACTTAAGTAAAATGATTGGCAATTAAAAGAGCATCTTTCACCACTCATGAAGCACTATGTGAGCAAATAGTGCATCAATTTAATAATAATGTTCCTCAACATGAAATTGCAAAGAATTTTGGGGGTTTCATCATCTACAGTACAAATAATCATTAAAAGATTCCAAGAATCCTGAAAAATCTCTGTACGTAAGGAACAAGGCCGAAAACCAACATTGATTTTTGATCCCTCATGGGGCATCGCATACAAAAAAATATAAAAAAGATATGAATCTTTCATGGAAATCACTGCATGGCCTCACTTCCAAAAACATAAACTTTATGTACATGATCCAGAAATGTTCTTCCTTCTCTGGGGCTGAGCTCATTTAAGATGGACTGAGGCAAAGTGGAAAGCTGTGTTTTGGTGTGATGAACCAAAATTTGAAATTATTTTTGGGATTCTTTGATGCCACGTTCTCTGAGCTAAAGAGGAGAAAGACCCTGACATGCCAAGAAGAAACCTAAATATGAAAATGATCTAGAAAGTCAGCTGCTTTCTCTGCGCCCGTGCTTAGTTAAGATTGACCGAGGGAAAGTGGAAAACTGTCTTGTGGTCAGAAGGATAAAGAATTAAGAAAGCAAATTAAAATGGATAGGAAATTAGAATTACTGCAGAGTGGTTGCATGCTTCCGCTAACCAGTCAAGTTGTAGTTTATATGCATATGTGTCCAAACTAATATAGAGGATGCTGCAAAGAAGCTTTAAATTTTAAAAGTGGATGGTTCAGATCCATACGATCACCATAGTTTCTAAATGGACATCCCCAGGGTAATATAACTAATTTAGTATCTGTCATAAATGTGAAATATAGTCACAATCTCACCTACTGCCCCTCAGTTTTGGTGTAATAATGAACAGGAAAGAGCAATAATTATATTATTAGATTAGATATTTCAAATTACCAAGTTATGGACACAAAATGTTGTTATGTCACAGTTACCTTTGACCACCAAATTGTATTTAGTTCATCTTTGAGTCCAAATAAAAGTCAGTGCCAAATATTAGACATTTTTCAGGCCCTGTTGTGTGCGTACGCAACATTTATAAATATCAAGTTGTCCTTCACATTTCTGTGATGTGGTGTGGCAGGACTGGACCCAAATGCAGACACAGAATCAAGTTCAGGTACAGAAACTGTTTTTATTTACTGGTGGCCAGGCCTAATGTCTCTTCTCCGCTCTCTCTCCTCTTCCTGAGTCGGGAGGGAAAGTCCAACGAACTCTGACCGTGGAGCGGGGCCAGCTGGTGCAGCCACGCACTCAGTTCTGGTCCGGGCAGGATCAGGTGGGGCCGTAGATACGCAGGCAGGCAGGCAGGCAGGCAGGCAGGCAGCTCCAGAGGTCCTACGAAGCGCAGGAACAGGTCCACTGTGTGGTTTCCAAGGTCCAACACAGGGTAGCAGGCAGGGTGGAGGTAGTCCACAGCAAGAGGACAGGACAGGACAGGACAGGACAAGACGCTGTTAGCACTGGGGACGAGTTAAGGGTGAGTGGATGTAGCTGACAGTATGAACCGACACATCAGGACTGCAGGACCAGGGTTGATATCGTGTCGGGAGGTGATTAGAGTGATGAGGAACCGGTGTGTCAACCTGCAGCTGGTCATCAGCAGGATTGTCTGCAGCTTTGCAGGCTGATGAGGGGAGCAGCCATGGGAGGTGACTGGAGGTGGGGAGAGGAGGACACAGAACAAAACACAAAACACATGGCAAACAACAACAAATACACAGGGGAACAACAGCACACATGAGGAAAGGAGATCTGGAGAAACAGAGGTCAAAACACACAGGGTCAGACAGGGATCCTGACAATTTCATTTCTGCAATCTGGCTTCAATTCACCACCTCACCGTCTGTGTTGCTAATTTTCCCCGATGGTCAGAGTTTGTTTACAGGTGTGCACTATTTACCATCAAGTTTGTTTTTATAAATCCTGACTTTTGCGTGGGGAGTGTCGTACACCTTTTTCAGGCCCTGTTGTGTGCGTACGCAACGGTTAGAAATGAGGCCCCTGATCTGTTCCAAGTCCTGAGTGATGCAGAAAAAGGCGGTTGAACTGTGTTTTCTCTGAAAGCTGGTTGCCCTGTTAGACATGGGTTGTACTGCCTCATGCTATGTGTTTATTCTATTATGTGTATGTGCTGGAGACAAAGATCAGCTTATGACAGTTAACTGTTCATGCAAAATAAACAGATCATTTTAACACAACAACATTGTTGGTTTATTTGCTTTGAATTTTATTTTATTGTTTTTTTCTTAACAAAACTTACAACAAAACTTATTATGAAATGTTAGAAGTTACAGTCCAAGCGACCACACACTGATAAACAAACAGTCATCATTAAAAAAAAACTTAAAATGCACATATTACAAATATAAGGACTTCAGTACAACAAAATTATTAATATACATTTGATTTTGAATATTACTTATCAAAGATGGTACACCTTATACTGATGACATATTCGGTATTTAAAATGTTGATAACTGCTAAAACTATTGTATACTTCATTTTTATCGTACCACTGAATATGATCACAAGTAACAGATCAAGCAAAACTTTGTGGCACAAATCATTATGGAGAATCGACGTGGCAAATTAATCCTTATGTTAATTAAGCTAAAGATAGTATTTCATCGGTATCATTCAATAAAACAAATATCCTACATTTCCTCAAAGTAAATCACATCTCTGTGTAACTAGCACAGAAGAAATCATCCTTATTTAGCTTAGTTTGACATGACGGAAAAGCTTTTTGAGGTGTTTAGAGATTTCCTTCATTTTTAGACCATATATAATTGGATTAAAAAGAGGATTATACAGAACCACTTGTAAAGTCATTATTAAACGCACACTTTTTGGAAAATCAAAATCTATTCGAGCTATACTGACATCATATATAATCAAACAGGAGAAGCAGATTAAAACCAACAGGTGAGGTAAACAGGTCTCTGCAGCTTTTTTCCTGACATCTCTACCGCTGCAGTAGGATATTATAATGATCTTTGTTTAAGTAAAGAGTATGAAAAGCACAGGGAGAACCGTAAGATTTAGCAACACAACCAAACCATATACATATATTGCTTTTGACGTGCCACAGTGAAGTTTTAAGATTGAATTGTTGCAAAAAATCCCTTTCAAAGTGAAGTCACAGAGTTTTTCGTCAGCCCTTACTCCATGTGGCACTGCAATCTGCACGGCAGGCAGAAACCAAGCTAACAGTAGTAATGTATTAACAGTTGTTTTTCTCATGATAGTTGGATATTGCAGAGGTTTACATATAGAAACATATCTATCAAAGGCCATGGCTACCAACAGTAAGAAATCTGAACAAGCTAAACTATAAAACATAAAATACTGAAAAAGACACGCTTGATAAGATATAATCTGTTTTTCAGATAAAAAGGCAACCAACAGCTTCGGGTAGATATTAGTGCTGAACAGAATAGAGTTTACTGACAAAGCTGCAATGAAAATGTACATCGGCTCATGGAGGTTTTGGTGAGCCCAGATCAGGTACACAATGATAGAATTACTGAAAATTATTAAAAACATACAATGCACACATAATTAATAAATAAAGATATCTGTATTTGCCCACTTCTACATAACCACCAAGAGTTATGTATGTCACATTTAATTCATCATTCATTTCAATATTGTTAGTAATTAAATAATTATGATTGAAATGGTAACAACAAAAGTATATGAATCAAAACAAGAAAACGAGTGTAGATGTTAAGACTGCCTCAAAAGAATTACATAAATTGTCTAATTGATTTCCAGATATCTGACCTTATCTTTACCTTGACTGCTTGATCATCTGTGGAAATGAGAAAGTGAGGGAAGTTTTTATGAGATATCTTTATCCTCAAAGGATCTCATTAAACTTTCCATCAGCGTGACAAAAACAACATTAAAACTTGATGATTCGTTCATCCACATGAACTCTTTTCCCATCCATTTTACAAATCATAATTAACTAGAATGTTAATTTGTTGCATTACGTTGCTATATTATCCTATTATATTTTTGCTTTTGCCTTCTCCTGTAAAGCACATTGAACTGCATTGTTTGTATGAAAGTTGCTGTACAAATAATGTTTATTATTATTATTATTATTATTATTATTATTATTATTATTATCATATAGATGATCAATACATTACAACGCTGTTTCCACAAAATTTGGGACGCTATATAAAATATAAATATTAACAGAATACATTGATTTACAAATCATATAAACCTATATAATTAAAATAGACAAAAGATAACACGTCAATGCTGATACTGAGAAATTTTAAACAAAGTTATTGTTTTATAAAAAGTATATCTTTCAATTTAACGTGACCAACATGTTTCAAAAAGTTGGGAGGAAATTATTGGAAAATTTGTCTAATGCCAAAAAATAATAAAAACAAAAACACTGATTAACTTAAGTAACATGATTGGCAATTAAAAGAGCATCTTTCACCACTCATGAAGCACTATGTGAGCAAATAGTGCATCAATTTAATAATAATGTTCCTCAACATAAAATTGCAAAGAATTTGAGGATTTCATCATCGACGGTATAAAATATCATTGTGTTGTTGTTACTCTGCATGAAGCGCTACATCCATCTCACTTTTCTTAACTGATTGATTCCCAAAGTCCCGATCGCCTCATAACATATTGGATATCTAAATAAACAGCATAACTTGCCCTTTCTGATGATAGCCATCATTTCTCTGTACAACAAAATGTTTTCAGCCAGTCCAGTTTTGAAATCACAGCTGACCTCTGTACTGTCTCCAACATACTGCTGATATTACAACCTACTTTGTATGAATAATAATTATAATAACAACGTATTTATTGGTCTATAGTACAACTGAGGTATTAGCCAATGTCACAGGACGTATACTGAATGGTTAGTCCCAATAATGACCAATCATGACACTGGCAGCAATTATGAACATTATATTCACTAGCTAGGACCCCGTCTCAGGAGCCGAGCGCAAACCTTCATTGATTATTTGTAGCGTTGAGGAATGGTTGAGGGAGATTAAGCCAAGGTGAGGATTTAGTGGTTTGTGGAAGTCTTAGTTGAGGATCCACTGTACCTCACGGGCCTTGCAGATCCTGAGTTACCCGAGTGGGACGGAAGGATAATGACTATGAAAAATGATAACCACAAGTACAATGGTTTAACAAGAGGGTTGGAGGGTGGGATGCGGAAAACACGAACAGCCAGAGGCTTAGAGTGGGTTTATATTTATAGGAGTGGGGGAGTGGTTGAGGCGTGGTCCTGCTCCGGAAAGTCACGTAAAATTATCTCCAATTCACCAGCTAGGACCCCGTCTTAGCAGCCAAGCGCAAACCTTCATTGATTATTTGTAGCGTTGAGGAATGGTTGAGGGAGATTAAGCCAAGGTGAGAGTTTAGCAGTTTGTGGTAGGCTTAGTTGAGGATCCACTGTGCCTCCCGGGATTTGCAGATCCCCAAAAGAAGCCCTCCTAAGAAAGCAAGGCTGCCTGCCCTTAGCGCAGGTCGTTGAAGCTGTGGCGAGTGTAAAGTTGGAAGGCTTGGGAAGACCAGCAGCCCATGACCTTGATGAGGTGGTCTGGGACTCCTCTGCTTGACGCAGTGGTTGCTGCTCCTACACTGAAGGAGTGGCCAGAGAAAGAGTCAGGATTAATCCCAGAGGTGATTAGGACTTCCCTGAAGTGTGAAAGGAACCAGGATGGATTGGCGACGTGGCCTGTTTCGGTGATGAACAATGGTTCATGGGAGGAGGTTTGCTGCATTTTCCTGAGCAGCAGATAGTGTATGAGAGGTTCATAGAGGCTCAGATGTGAATTTAGTTTAAAATCAAATATGAGGACTGGGTTACTTATCTGGTTTGTTTTGCTCTGTTTGAGCAAACAGGCTACACAATCCTCGGAGATAGGATAAAGGTTGAATATGCAGGGGTGGAGACTAGGGTTAAACTTGGCTGAAGAAGATGCGAATTCTGAGCATCGCAAGAAACCATAAAAAGTAAGTAGAAACATGGATTGCAGGGTGCACGCTCGATGGGTGGAAAAGTGATTAGAGCGTAGGGTGACAATGCAGCGAGAAATAAGATCGGTGGTTAGCGGAAGAAGGCGAGGAGTCGGTGGAGGTGTTTGGTGCTGAAGGCCTTTAATAAGTAAAGCCAACTGGGAGAGCGTTGAAGGGGAGCCAGTGAGTAATTTTGAGAAGAAATTGATACCGCTAAGGTAAACCTTAGTGGTGGGTATCTTGATGTGAAGAGTCGAATGGGCACAGGAGATGAAGCTGCATACGGAGGCCACGTCGAAGGAAGGGAACTGAAGGTTAAACGTGGTATAGAAGAAGCAGAAAGAGTTCCAGGCCATCCAGGAAGTAGAAAGAGCGCTGGGGGTTAAGCTGACGATGATGGTTCGTTGAGACAAAGAGATGAGTTCTGCGATGGTCGGTTTCAGATCAGGAATATCGTGTCTGAAAATGGTGGTAATGGGGTTGGATTCTCCTCCGCATCTGGAGCTAAGGTTCTGAAGATCTGGAAGGAGAAGTGAGACGGAGTCAGCGATGGAGTTATTGAAGCTCCGCCCACTCCATGCAAGGTGTTCAGTGTCCTGTATGACAGTCCTGTGGCTGCAGTTCTTTTCCCCACTAAGCGGTCCGTCTGACATCCAACCTCTCGGTGACTTTATGCATGATGTCCCACTGGTCCTCTGTCTCTCTGGTGGACGGAGCAGCCTGTTTTATGAAAACAGAATGGACTCAGAATTTATTTGTCCAATGAGTGAAACATACAGATGCATATAAATCCAGCTTGTCCCCCTGAGCTGTAACACAGGAGTCAAACTGGACACCAGAGACAGAAGACAGTGAGTCTCCAACTACTTCTAACGCACCTGCATTACAACAGTGGAGATAATAAGAGAGGAGAAGTTGATTTAGTTCTGTAACGACTGCAACATGAACAACGCTGCATTACATCACATCAATTCATTACATCACATCAATTCATTACATCACATCAATTCATTACATCACATCAATTCGTTATATCACATCAATTCATTACATCACATCAATTCATTCTATCACATCAATTCATCACATCACATCACATCAATTCATTACATCACATCAATTCATTACAGCACATCAATTCATTACATCACATCAATTCATTATATCACATCAATTCATTCCATCACATCAATTAATTATATCACATCAATTCATTACATCACATCAATTCATTACATCACATCAATTCATTATATCACATCAATTCATTACATCACATCAATTCATTCCACCATATCAATTCATTACATCAATTCATTACATCACATCAATTCATTATATCACATCAATTCATTACATCACATCAATTCATTACATCACATCAATTCATTACATCAATTCATTACATCACATCAATTCATTATATCACATCAATTCATTACATCACATCAATTCATTACATCACATCAATTCATTATATCACATCAATTCATTACATCACATCAATTCATTACATCACATCAATTCATTATATCAATTCATTACATCACATCAATTCATTATATCACATCAAGTCATTACATCACATCAATTCATTACATCACATCAATTCATTACATCAATTCATTACATCACATCAATTCATTACATCACATCAATTCATTACATCACATCAATTCATTACATCAATTCATTACATCACATCAATTCATTACATCACATCAATTCATTACATCACATCAATTCATTACATCACATCAATTCATTACATCAATTCATTACATCACATCAATTCATTATATCACATCAAGTCATTACATCACATGAATTCATTATATCACATCAATTCATTACATCACGTCAATTCATTACATCATATCAATTCATTACATCAATTCATTACATCACATCAATTCATTATATCACATCAAGTCATTACATCACATGAATTCATTATATCACATCAATTCATTACATCACATCAATTCATTATATCACATCAATTCATTACATCACATCAATTCATTATATCACATCAATTCATTACATCACATCAATTCGTTGTATCACATCAATTCGTTACATCACATCAATTCATTACATCACATCAATTCATTACATCACATCAATTCATTACATCATATCAATTCATTACATCAATTCATTACATCACATCAATTCATTATATCACATCAAGTCATTACATCACATCAATTCATTACATCACATCAATTCATTATATCACATCAATGCATTACATCACATCAATTCATTACATCAATTCATTACATCACATCAATTCATTATATCACATCAATTCATTACATCACATCAATTCATTACATCAATTCATTACATCACATCAATTCATTACATCACATCAATTCATTACATCAATTCATTACATCACATCAATTCATTATATCACATCAATTCATTACATCACATCAATTCGTTACATCACGTCAATTCATTACATCACATCAATTCATTACATCATATCAATTCATTACATCAATTCATTACATCACATCAATTCATTACATCACATCAATTCATTACATCACATCAATTCATTATATCACATCAATTCATTACATCACATCAATTCATTATATCACATCAATTCATTACATCACATCAATTCAAACTTTGAACCTGTTCAGATGGAGCTGAAAGTCTTTCTCTTTCACTGATGTCCCTCCTCCTCCTCCTCTTCCACCTCCTCCACTGTCCCCTCCTCCTCCACCTCCTCCTGCGCATGTAGTTGGGCTCGTTTATCCGGACCGGTACCGGTACATGTAACTGAAAGGGTCGGTGATTGTAACGTTACACCGGAGTACAACAACAACAACCCTCATTAATCAGGAGGACTAGATCTCCTCTGGTCCATGTTCACCATCACCCCGACATGTAAAACACAGAGTTACATATTTTATAGTTCCTTATCAGAGCTAGATGTCCATCTAACATAAAACAATCTGTTGTTATCGGAGCATTTTCCTCTGAACTCTGCTCGGCTACGAGCTCAATAGAAAAGAACCATTTCACCAAAATAAAGTTATTCTACAACGAGTAAAATCACGTTAGCAGTTTGCACCGTGGACTAAATATAGCAGAGTTACTGTGGAAAAGTTATCAAGTCTAATTATAACAAGCACACAGAACTTACACTGAGTGGTGGACTGCTGGCGGCAGGGGACGGTGCCGGTGTTACCGGAGGGTGAAGCTCGGATCGGCTCCACGCTGCTGCTGGAGGAGCGGTGTGTCCTTGAACTCCGTCCGTCTCCGGTCCAAGATTAAACTATCTGTCGTGAAATGGTCCCTGAAGAGGCGTCTGTTGGTGTTAATCCTAAAGTCTCCTTTAGCTCTTCATGAAATCAATCCACCTCTTTTTCCTTTCTTCATCAGTAGGACATTTAAACAACGATGCAGTGCTGCTTTGGAGGTTCTTGCTTCCAGGAAAGATTCACTTGCAGGTGGAGGGAGACGTCCTGTAGCAGCTAGCTGATGTACAATAACTATCTGACTACAGCAGGAGTAGAACTGAAGTCCAGTGGGACGACCTCTTATGTAAATGAGCTGCAGGCTTTTATACTGTTTCACCGTGTGAGAGGAGGAGCCATGCAGAAGGTTATAGAAACCGTCTGTGATCTAACGTAGATAGGTTGTTGTGACGTAGATAGGTTGTTGTGACGTAGATAGGTTGTTGTGACGTAGATAGGTTGTTGTGATGTAGATAGGTTGTTGTGACGTAGATAGGTTGGCTTTTAGCCCCGCCTAAAAAAACCTGAGCTGAAGACAGATGAGAAACTGTTCAACGGTCTAACTCCACATTTCAGTGTGACATAGTTTTCTAGCTTTGCAGATGCTTTCAGCAACTCATTTCACATGTATATAATGTACTGAGAAGCAAATCATGGAATTTGCTTTACAGCATCTTTAATGATGTCAACAACAGTGATATTATCTGAATGGATGAGTATAGATCATTTTGGCCACTCGTTCCTCCACAGGAGAGCAGCGATGACGACTGGATATACACTGCTCAAAATAATAAAGGGAACACTTAAACAACACATCCTAGATCTCAATGAATGAAATATTCCAGTTGAAAATCTTTATTCATTACATAGTGGAATGTGTTGAGAACAAAATAACAAGAATGATCAATGGAAATCAAAATCATTATCTCATGGAGGTCTGGATTCAGAATAATACTGAAAATAAAAGTGGAAAAAATCAGATCACAGGTTGATCCAACTTCTGTGGAAATTCCTCAAGACAAGTCCAAATGAGTCTCAGTAGTGTGTGTGGCCTCCACGTGCCTGTATCACTCCCTACAACGCCTGGGCATGCTCCTGATGAGACCACGGATGTTCTCCTGAGGGTAGTGATGTTACGAGATGTGCCGACGCTTCGAAGCGTGTGTCGAGTAACGGAGGGGGCGTTTCCTCGAAGCGCGTGTCGAGGCTTGCTTCATTTAGGGGAGGAGCCAAAAATGATGAAGTCCGAAGCCTCGCTGCCGGCTGTACCACGTGACTGCTTCGGGAAGTGGTTCAGATTTTGCCGGGAGGTTTGACAGCAATATAAACCCCTCAGGCTCCATTCAAAATGTCGGTTGTTGGTGGAGAGTTGAGGTCAGTTGAGAGTTTGGATAGTTTGTAGAGTTTAGAGAGAGAGATAGTTTGGAGATTTAGGAGAGTGAGGAGAGAAGGATAGGTGATAAGATGGAGCCAGCTGGGAAGAGGAGGATTTCCCGTGTGGGAACACTTTGATTTAATAACTCCTAATAAGGTAAGCTAAATCTAACTCTATTTCAGACACATTAGGTTTGCTTATCAAGAACTGTATTTTTCACAGTTTCTTATTTTATTCAAAGGTGAGGTGTTTATTGTGCTCCAAGGAGTTGGGGTACAATAACAACACCTCATCCATGCTGAGGCGTTACCGTGCCTTGCATGAGAATAAGGAGGAAACTGGAGCTTCACCCAGCCAAGGTAAGTCATTACAATATTACAAATGCACCATCACAATTTTTCCCTGTTCACTTTTGTTTATTGTGCAAATAAAGACAGGTAACAGACACTGTATTTATTCTCTTTTAACCAGCCACCAGAAAACAAGAGGTGGATGAAGCCCTCGTCTCCATGATAGTGAAGGACACACAGCCCTTCAGTATTGTGGATGATGTTGGATTCAGGGCATTTGTGTCCAAACTGGATCCTAATTATGTTCTCCCTACAAGGCAGGTATGTATGGGTGCATGCATGAAACAAATGAGTACTTTATTGTGTCTCACAGTTCAGCATTATATATTTTTTCCTTTAGGCTCTGAAGGCCATGGAGGAGGCCAAGTATGAGTCAGCTAAGGAGAAGGCTAAGGCTAAAGTGGAAAAGGTGGCTGCTGTTAGCCTTACTTCTGACATGTGGACATCCACAAAACCAAAAACTGTTGAGAAACTGTTATTTCTGAATAAAAATGAATAAAATGTCCCCTGTCCTGTACATCATTGTCCAAGTTACACAAGCATATTCAGTCCCCTCTTCCTAGTTCCACAAGGACTTCCACTGTCCTCTGCCTGCTTAAGCCCATGACATTTTCCTAAAGTGACAGAAAAACATTATTACACAACCTGCCATATCATATGATACTACCATTTTGGGAAAATGTACACACACAGAATACATTCAAAAAATATTTTATTATGCACATATGTGATAATTTATGTAAAGAAATTATTTGGTCATACATTTTTGTAATTCATAGTCATTCCCAACAGCCATAACAGACACAACAATTCAATGCATCACATTATGTGGTTCAGATACAGCTGCCTGTGATTATACACTTGGCCAGTAGGTGGTTTCGTGTTCACATGAAGCTTCGAGAAATGAACCCTTTCTCTAACCAATTGGCGGAAGTGGTTCGATGCCTCATGAGGCTTCATCTCACCATCACTACCTGAGGGATCTCCTCCCAGACCTGGATCAAAGCATCAGTCCACTCCTGGACAGTCTGCGGTGGATGTGGCGTCGGTGGACGGAACGAGACACGATGTCCCAGATGTGCTGGATTAGGTTCAGGTCTGGGGAACGTGCAGGCCGGTCCGTAGCATCGATGCCTTCATCATGCAGGAACTGATGACACACTCCACACACTCCAGCCACATGAGGCCGAGCATTGTCCTGCATCAGAAGGAACCCAGGGCCCACTGCACCAGCGTATGGTCTTCAATGGGTCTGAGGATCTCATCCTGGTACCTAATGGCAGTCAGGGTACCTCTGGCTAGCACACGGAGGGCTGTGCAGTCCTCTAAAGAAATGCCTCCCCAGACCGTCGCTGACCCACCGCCAAACCGGTCCCGCTGGAGGATGTTGCAGGCAGCAGAACGTTCTCCACGGCGTCTCCAGACTCTGTCACGTCTGTCACGTGCTCAGTGTGAACCTGCTCTCATCCGTGAAGACCACAGGGTGCCGACGGAGAAGCTGCCAATCTTGGTGTTCTCTGGAAAAGTCAGATCACCCTGCACGGTGTTGGCTGTAAGCACAGACCCCACTTGTGGACGTCGGGCCCTCGTACCACCCTCATGGAGTCTGTTTCTGACAGTTTGAGCAGAAACATGCACATTAGTGGCCTGCTGGAGGTCATTTTGTAGGGCTCTGGCAGTGCTCCTCCGGTTCCTCCTTGCACAAAGGAGCAGATAGCAGTCCTGCTGCTGGGTTGTTGTCCTCCTACGGCCCCCTCCACGTCTCCTGGTGGACCGGCCTGTCTCCCGGTATGTCCTCCGTGCTCTTGACACTGTGCTGACAGACACAGCAAACCTTCTTGCCACAGCGTGCATTGATGTGCCATCCTGGATGAGCTGCACTACCTGATCAACTTCTGTGGGTTGGAGACACCTCATGCTACCTCTAGTGGTGAGGACACTGGCAAAATGCAAAAGTGACCAAAAATCATCCAGAAAGGACGAGGACAGAGAAATGGTCTGTGGTCACCACCTGCAGAACCGTTCCTTTATAGGGTTGTCTTGATAATTGCCTCATTTCCACATGTTGTCTGTTCCATTTGCACAACAGCAGGTGAAGTTGATTCACAGTCAGTGTTGCTTCCTAACTGGACAGGTTGATTTCCCAGAAGTGGGATTGACTTGGAGTTACATTGTGTTGTTTTCATGTTCCCTTTATTTTTTTGAGCAGTGTGTATCAGTGCACAATATGAGAAAAAACATTAAAAACTGACCCTCTGTTCTGCTGTTCTTTAACCTAATGCTGTTTGATGTTATCTTGGATTTTTACAAAGGATGATGATAGTTTACAATGTAAATACGGTGAAAATGAACGTGGTGGAGTGACAGCACGTCTGATATAATGAGCACAATTAAATCTGAGATATAGATTTGCTTTTATCATGTACAGTTCAACTTTGTTTATAGAATATTTATAGATCACGAGCAAAAATGAGCCTGCTGGTTAGAATGCTAATGATGAAAGTGGACCCATGTCCAAATAAGATGTGATATGAAGTGAAATTAAATGTGAGAGGCTTCGTTATACGTATCAAGTTGTCTGTCACATTTCATTTCTACAATCTGGCTTCAATTCACCACCTCACCATCTGTGTTGCTAATTTTCCCCGATGGTCAGAGTTTGTTTACAGGTGTGCACTATTTACCATCAAGTTTGTTTTTATAAATCCTGACTTTTGCGTGGGGAGTGTCGTACGCCTTTTTCAGGCCCTGTTGTGTGCGTACGCAACGGTTAGAAATGAGGCCCCTGATCTGTTCCAAGTCCTGAGTGATGCAGAAAAAGGCGGTTGAACTGTGTTTTCTCTGAAAGCTGGTTGCCCTGTTAGACATGGGTTGTACTGCCTCATACTATGTGTTTATTCTATTATGTGTATGTGCTGGAGACAAAGATCAGCTTATGACAGTTAACTGTTCATGCAAAATAAACAGATCATTTTAACACAACAACATTATTGGTTTATTTGCTTTGAATTTTATTGTATTATTTTTTTCTTACCAAAACTTGCAACAAAACTTATTATGAAATGTTAGAAGTTACAGTCCAAGCGACCACACACTGATAAACAAACACTCATCGTTAAAAAACTTAAAATGCACATATTACAAATATAACAACTTAATTACAACAAAATGATTAATATACATTTGTATGCTCTCATTCAAAGCGATTTAGATTTTTAATATTACGTATCAAAGATGGTGCACCTTATACTGATGACATATTCTGTATTTAAAATGTTGACACCTGCTAAAACTATTGTAAACTTCATTATTATTGTACCACTGAATATGATCACAAGTAACAGATCAAGCAAAAGTTTGTGGGAAAATTATTACGGCGAATCGATGTGGCAAATTAATCCTTATATTAATTAAGCTAAAGATAGTGTTTCATCTGTATTAATCAATAAAACAAATATCCCATATTTCCTCCAAGTAAATCACATCTCTGTGTAACTAGCACAGAAGAAATCATCCTTATTTAGCTTAGTTTGACACCACGGAAAAGCTTTTTGAGGTGTTTAGAGATTTCCTTCATTTTTAGACCATATATAATTGGATTAAAAAGAGGATTATACAGAACCATTTGTAAAGTCATTATTAAACGCACACTTTTTGGAAAAACAAATTCTATTCGAACTATACTGACATCATATATCATCAAACAGGAGAAGCAGATTAAAACCAACAGGTGAGGTAAACAGGTCTCTGCAACTTTTTTCCTGACATCTCTACCGCTGCGGTAGGATATTATAATGATCTTTGTGTAAGTAAAAAGTATGAAAAGCACAGGGAGAACCGTAAGATTTAGCAACACAACCAAACCATATACATATATTGCTTTTGACGTGCCACAGTGAAGTTTTAAGATTGAATTGTTGCAAAAAATCCCTTTCAAAGTGAAGTCACAGAGTTTTTCGTCAGCCCTTACTCCAGGTGGCACTGCAATCTGCACGGCAGGCAGAAACCAAGCTAACAGTAGTAATGTATTAACAGTTGTTTTTCTCATGATAGTTGGATATTGCAGAGGTTTACATATAGAAACATATCTATCAAAGGCCATGGCTACCAACAGTAAGAAATCTGAACAAGCTAAACTATAAAACATAAAAGACTGAAAAAGACACGCTTGATAAGATATAATCTGTTTTTCAGATAAAAAGTCAACCAACAGCTTCGGGTAGATATTAGTGCTGAACAGAATAGAGTTTACTGACAAAGCTGCAATGAAAATGTACATCGGCTCATGGAGGTTTTGGTGAGCCCAGATCAGGTACACAATGATAGAATTACTGAAAATTATTAAAACATACAATGCACACATAATTAAAAAATAAAGATATCTGTATTTGCCCACTTCTACATACCCACCAAGAGTTATGTATGTCACATTTAATTTATCATTCATTTCAATGGTTAGTAATTAAATAATTATGATTGAAATGGTAATAACAAAAGTATATGAATCAAAACAAGAAAACGAGTGTAGATGTTAAGACTGCCTCAAAAGAATTACATTAAATTGTCTTATTGATTTCCAGATATCTGACCTTAACATTACCTTGACTGCTTGATCATCTGTGGAAATGAGAAAGTGAGGGAAGTTTTTATGAGATATCTTTATCCTCAAAGGATCTCATTAAACTTTCCAACAGCGTGACAAAAACAACATTAAAACTTGATGATTCGTTCATCCACATGAACTCTTTTCCCATCCATTTTACAAATCATAATTAACCAGAATGTTAATTTGTTGCATTACATTACTATATTATCCTATTATATTTTTGCTTTTGCCTTCTCCAGTAAAGATAGGTAGGTAGGTAGGTATTTACTTTATTAATCCCCGAGGGGAATTTTTTTTTTCGCAACAGCAGCATGCAGAAGCAATAAGATATAGAAATAATAGAATAAAATAATAGAATAGAATCTAACAATAGAAAAGCAATAAAATAGCAGTAAATAGCAGTAAAAAATAAAAAATATTAAATGCACAGTATATATATCTATACATATCATATACAAACAAACCAAGAAACACAGTCAACAGTGTTATTGTACTGTGATGGATTTTTACCAGAGGTGAGTTATTGTACAGTCTTATTGCAGTGGGCAGGAATGATCTCCTGTATCTGTCCTTGTGACAGCGGAGCTGGAGGAGTCTTTCAGAGAAAGAGCTCTGCTGTCCCTGCAGCAGGTGGTGGAGAGGGTGGACAGGATTATCCAATATGGACAATAGTTTGTTCAGCGTCCTCCTCTCCACCACCTTTTCCAGACTGTCCAGTTTGTAGCCGATGATGGAGCCGGCCTTCTTAACCAGTTTGTTAATTTTGTTGGTGTCACCGGCTCCAATGCTGCTCCCCCAGCAGACCACAGTGAAGTACAGTGCACTGGCCACAACAGACTGGTGGAACATCTCCAACATCTCGCTGCACACATTGAAGGATCGAAGTTTCCTCAAGAAAAAGAGTCGACTCATCCCCTTCTTGTAGACAGCGTTGATGTTGGTCTTCCAGTTCAGTCTGTTGTCATGGAGACACCAGGTACTTGTACTCCTCCACCATGTCCACCTCCTCTCCCAGAACTCTCAGCGGTTGTGGAGCCGTCGCCTTCCTCCTGAAGTCAACCACCATCTCTCTGGTCTTGGCCACGTTCAGGAGCAGGTGATTCCTTCCCGCCCACTCCACAAAGTCCTCCACTACTGCCCTGTACTCATCCTCCCGTCCATCCCTTATACATCCTACCACTGCAGAGTCATCTGAGAACTTCTGCAGATGTCTTGACTCTGAGTTGTACTGGAAGTCAGTTGTATATAAGGTGAACAGGAAGGAGACAGAACAGTTCCCTGAGGAGCTCCAGTACCACTGACCACCGTATCAGACAGCACACTGTCCAGATGGACAAACTGTGGTCTGCCTGTCAGGTAGTCAGTGATCCAGGAGACGGTGGACGTGTCCACCCCCACCACCCGCAGCTTGTTGAATGCACTGGAGAAATCAAAGAAAGTGATTCTCACAGAGTCACCGGTTCCATCCAGGTGAGACTGAGCTCGTTGCAGCAGGTAGATGATGGCATCGTCCACTCCCACATGAAGCTGGTACGCAAATTGCAGAGGGTCCAGAGAAGATTTCACCAGCGGCCTGAGGTGGGCCAAGACCAGCCTCTCCAGCACCTTCATCACATGAGGTGTGAGGGCAACCAGTCGGTAGTCATTGAGGCCAGATGGAGTCGTCTACTTCGGGACTGGAACCAGGCAGGACGTCTTCCACAGCACCGGGACCTCCTCCTGCTTCAGGCTCAGGTTGAAGAGGTGTTGTAGGACCTCAGCCAGCTGGACGGCACAGGTCTTCAGGACCCCTGGGCTGATGCCGTCAGGTCCTGCAGCCTTGCACTGGTGGAGTCTCTCCAGCTGTTTCCTAACCTGGCCAGTCGTCACAGAGAGGGGGGGTGAGAGGGGTGTGGGGTGTGTGGGGGGGGGGGGGAGGGGAGGGGGGTGGTGTCGATGGAGGAAGAGCCCTTTGAGATTGAGGGCTCTATGCAGTTCACCAGGGGGCGCAGAGGGGGGAGGGGGGGAGGCAGCAGAGGTGTTTGGGAGGTGTGAGGTGTGGAGGAGACAGATGAGGGTGGTGAACTAAACCTGTTGAAGAAACAGTTTAGCTCATTGTTCCTCTCCAGGTTCCCCCTGGTTGTTCCTCTCCAGGTTCCCCCTGGTTGTCTCTCTTTCCCCTTCAACCCAGTAATCTCCTTCATCCCGGTCCACACCTCCCTCACGTTGTTCTGCTGGAGTTTGGCCTCCAGCTTCCTCCTGTAGGAGCCCTTGCACTCCCTGAGCTTCTCCTTCAGGTGGCGCTGCACTCTCCTGAGCTCCTCCCTGTCCCCAGACCTGAAGGCTGCTTTCTTCTGATTAAGAAGCACCTTCAGGTCACTGGTGATCCACGGCTTATTGTTGGGGAAGCATTTTACAGTCCGGGATGGTACGGTGGTGTGTTCACAGAATTTAATGTATTCTGTGATACAGTCCGTCATGCTGTTGATGTCCTCCCCATGTGGTCCACACAGCACATCCCAGTCCGTGGACTCAAAGCAGTCCTGCAGGGCGTCTTTAGCCTCCTGTGTACACCTCCTCACAGTCCTGGTGGTCACAGGCTGCCTCTGTACCAGAGGAACATACTTGGGAGTCAGCAGGACCAGGTTGTGGTCTGATCTACCAAGGGGGGGAAGGGCAGTAGCACTGTATGCATCCATGGCATTAGCAAACAGTAGGTCCAGAGTTTTATTGTCCCGGGTGGGGCAGTTAACATACTGGTGCAAAGTTGGCAGTACTTTATCCAGACTGGTTAAAGTCTCCAGTAACTGCCAAAAATGCACCGGGATGCTTAGTCTGCAGTTTAGACACAGTGGAGTAGATGGTGTCTACTGCTGCCTCTACGTCAGCTGATGGAGGAATGTACACAATGATAACGATGGTGGACGAGAACTCACTCTGCAAATAATACGGGCGCATCCCCACGGCTAGAAGTTCAATGTCCGGGCTACAGAAACGTTCCTTCACACACACGTGGTCGGGATTGCACCACCTCTCGTTCACGTAGCCTGCAATCCCTCCACCTTTCTTCTTGCCGCTCCGAACAACGTCTCTGTCCGCCCGAACAGTCCTGAAGCCGGGTACGGCCGCGCTGTGGTCCGGGAGATGTGAGTGCAGCCATGTCTCGGTGAAACACATGATGCTGCACTCCCGGTACTTTCTCTGGGTCTTTACCAGCGCGCATACCTCGTCCGTCTTGTTGGCCAACGACCTCACGTTCCCCATTAAGATCGCCGGTACCGATGGTTTATATCTCATCCTCTTTGCCTTCAGTTTAGCTCCAGCTCTGCAACCCCGACGTCTTCTCCGAAGTTCGTCCGGGATTTCAGGCCTCGCTCCGGGCAGCAGCAGTCGAGGCCTACCCAGCGCGATCAGCTCATCACGAGAGTAAACAATGGCCCCAATCCGTTGTGCGTTGCTCTACGTTACAAAGAAGGAAAAAAGTAGAAGAGCCACCAGAAAAGTGGAAAAGTTACGGTCCCTTTATTTTTTTGAGCAGCGTGTATCAGTGCACAATGAGAAAAAAACATTAAAGACTGACCCTCTGTTCTACAGTTCTTTAACCTAATGCTGTTTGATGTTATCTTGGATTTTTACAAAGGATGATGATAGTTTACAATGTAAATGCGGTGAAAATGAACGTGGTGGAGTGACAGCACGTATGATATAATGAGCACAATTAAATCTGAGATATAGATTTGCTTTTATCATGTACAGTTCAAATTTGTTTATGGAATATTTATAGGTCATGAGCAAAAAGTAGCCTGCTGGTTAGAATGATAATGATAAAGTGGACCCATGTCCAAATAAGATGTGATATGAAGTGAAATTAAATGTGAGAGGCTTCGTTATACGCATCAAGTTGTCTGTCACATTTCATTTCTACAATCTGGCTTCAATTCACCACCTCACCGTCTGTGTTGCTAATTTTCCCCGATGGTCAGAGTTTGTTTACAGGTGTGCACTATTTACCATCAAGTTTGTTTTTATAAATCCTGACTTTTGCGTGGGGAGTGTCGTACGCCTTTTTCAGGCCCTGTTGTGTGCGTACGCAACGGTTAGAAATGAGGCCCCTGATCTGTTCCAAGTCCTGAGTGATGCAGAAAAAGGCGGTTGAACTGTGTTTTCTCTGAAAGCTGGTTGCCCTGTTAGACATGGGTTGTACTGCCTCATACTATGTGTTTATTCTATTATGTGTATGTGCTGGAGACAAAGATCAGCTTATAACAGTTAACTGTTCATGCAAAATAAACAGATCATTTTAACACAACAACATTATTGGTTTATTTGCTTTGAATTTTATTTTATTTTTTTCTTACCAAAACTTACAACAAAACTTATTATGAAATGTTAGAAGTTACAGTCCAAGCGACCACACACTGATAAACAAACAGTCATCGCTAAAAAAAAAACGTAAAATGCACATATTACAAATATAAGGACTTCAGTGCAACAAAATTATTAATATACATTTGTATTCTCTCATTCAAGGCCATTTAGATTTTTAATATTACTTATCAAAGATGGTGCACCTTATACTGATGACATATTCTGTATTTAAAATGTTGACACCTGCTAAAACTGTTTTAAACTTAATTATTATTATACCACTGAATATGATCACAAGTAACAGATCAAACAAAACTTTGTGGCACAAATCTTTATGGAGAATCGACGTGGCAAATTAAATCTTCTGTTAATTAAGCTAAAGACAGTATTTCACTTTAATCATTCAATAAAACAAATATCCCATATTTCCTCCAAGTAAATCACATCTCTGTGTAACTAGCACAGAAGAAATCATTCTTATTTAGCTTAGTTTGACACCACGGAAAAGCTTTTTGAGGTGTTTAGAGATTTCCTTCATTTTTAGACCATATATAATTGGATTAAAAAGAGGATTATACAGAACCACTTGTAAAGTCATTATTAAACGCACACTTTTTGGAAAATCAAGTTCTATTCGAGCTATACTGACATCATATATAATCAAAGAGGTGAAGCAGATTAAAACCAACAGGTGAGGTAAACAGGTCTCTGCAGCTTTTTTCCTGACATCTCTACCGCTGCGGTAGGATATTATAATGATCTTTGTGTAAGTAAAAAGTATGAAAAGCACAGGGAGAACCGTAAGATTTAGCAACACAACCAAACCAAATACATATATTGCTTTTGACATGAAACAGTGAAGTTTTAAGAATGAATTGTTGCAAAAAATCCCTTTCAAAGTGAAGTCACAGAGTTTTTTGTCAGCACTTAATCCAGTTGGCACTACAACCTGCATGGCAGGCAGAAACCAAGCTAACAGTAGTAATGTATTAACAGTTGTTTTTCTCATGATAGTTGGATATTGCAGAGGTTTACATATAGAAACATATCTATCAAAGGCCATAGCTACCAACAGTAAGAAATCTGAACCAGCTAAAGTATAAAACATACAATACTGAAAAAGACACGCTTGATAAGATATGATCTGTTTTTCAGATAAAAAGTCAACCAACAGCTTCGGGTAGATATTAGTGCTGAACAGAATAGAGTTTACTGACAAAGCTGCAATGAAAATGTACATCGGCTCATGGAGGTTTTGGTGAGCCCAGATCAGGTACACAATGATAGAATTACTGAAAATTATTAAAACATACAATGCACACATAATTAAAAAATAAAGATATCTGTATTTGCCCACTTCTACATACCCACTAAGAGTTATGTATGTCACATTTAATTCATCATTCATTTCAATAGTTAGTAATGAAATAATTATGATTGAAATGGTAACAACAAAATTATATGAATCAAAATAAGAAAACGAGTGTAGATGTTAAGACTGCCTCAAAAGAATTACATTAAATTGTCTTATTGATTTCCAGATATCTGACCTTATCATTACCTTGACTGCTTGATCATCTGTGGAAATGAGAAAGTGAGGGAAGTTTTTATGAGATATCTTTATCCTCAAAGGATCTCATTAAACTTTCCATCAGCGTGACAAAAACAACATTAAAACTTAATGATTCGTTCATCCACATGAACTCTTTTCCCATCCATTTTACAAATCATAATTAACCAGAATGTTAATTTGTTGTATTACGTTGCTATATTATCCTATTATATTTTTTGCTTTTGCCTTCTCCTGTAAAGTACATTGAACTGCATTGTTTGTATGAAATGTGCTGTACAAATAATGTTTATTATTATTATTATTATTGGTTGGTAGACAATTACTGGAAAAGTTTTCTAATGCCAAAATAATAATAATTAAAAAAAAAACACTGATTAACTGAAGTTAGATGATTGGCAATTAAAAGAGCATCTTTCACCACTCATGAAGCACTACGTGAGCAAATAGTCTATCAATTTAATAATAATGTTCCTCAACATAAAATTGCAAAGAATTTTGGGTGTTTCATCATCTATGGTATAAAATATCATTAAAAGATTCCAAGAATCCTGAAAAATCTATGTACGTAAGGAACAAGGCCAAAAACCAATATTTAAATGCTCGTGATCTTTGGGCCCTCATGGGGCATTGAACAAAAAAAAAAGATATTAATCTGTGGGCTCACTTCCAAAAACATATACAGTGCATCCTGTAGGTATTCACAGCGCTTCACTTTTTCCACATTTTGTTATGTTACAGCCTTATTCCAAATTGGATTAAATCATTTTTTTTCCTAAAAATTCTACACACTACCCCACCATGATAACAAAAAAACATGTTTTTGAAATGTTTGCAAATCTATTAAAAATTCAAAAAGCACATGTACATAAGTATTCACAGCCTTTGTCATGACACTCAAAATTGATCTTAAGTGCATCCTGTTTCCACTGATCATCTTTGAGATGTTTCTACAATTTGATTGGAGTCCACCTGGTAAATTCAGATGATTGGACATGATTTGGAAAGACACACACCGTCTATATAAGATCCCACAGTTGACAGTGCATGTCAGAGCACAAACCAAGCCATGAAGTCCAAGTAATTGTCTGTAGACCTCCGAGACAGGATTGTATCGATGCTCAGATCTGGGGAAGGGTACAGAAACATGTCTGCAGCATTGAAGGTCCCAATGAGCACAGTGGCCAAAATATGGAAAAAGTGAAGCGCTGTGATTACTTTCCAGATTCACTGTTTCTACAACTTGATTGGAGTCCAATTAAATCTAGAAAGATCCAGAAATGTTCTTCCTTCTCTGGGGCTGAGCTCATTTAAGATGGACTGAGGCAAAGTGGAAAGCCGTGTTTTGGTGTGATGAACCAAAATTTGAAATTATTTTTGGAATTCTTTGATGCCACGTTCTCTGAGCTAAAGAGGAGAAAGACCCTGACATGCCAAGAAGAAACCTAAATATGAAAATGATCTAGAAACTCAGCTGCTTTCTCTGCACCCGTGCTTAGTTAAGATTGACCGAGGGAAAGTGGAAAACTGTTTTGTGGTCAGAAGGATAAAAAAATTGAGAAAGCAAATTAAAATGGATAGGAAATTAGAATTACTGCAGAGTGGTTGCATGCTTCCGCTAACCAGTCAAGTTGTAGTTTATATGCATATGTGTCCAAACTAATATAGAGGATGCTGCAAAGAAGCTTATATTTTAAAAGTGGGTGGTTCAGATCCATACGATCACCATAGTTTCTAAATGGACATCCCCAGGGTAATATAACTAATTTAGTATCTGTCATAAATGTGAAATATAGTCACAATCTCACCTACTGCCCCTCAGTTTTGGCGTAATAATAATGAACATGAAAGAGCAATAATCATGTTATTGTATTAGATATGTCAAATGACCAAGTTATGGACAAGTTTTTGGGAGTTCAAAGTTACCTTTGACCACCGATTATAATTAGTTTGTCTTTGAGTCCAAATAAATGTTTGAAGAAATTTTCTCAAGGCATTTCCGGGAGATTGTTTTCACCTTTGATTATCAAAATCTATATAGATCATCTCTGCATCCAAGTGAACATGTATGACAAAGTTGAAGAATGCCCCTCAAGGCATTTTTGAGATATTGCATTCACAAGACCGGGGAAAGACGTGTGGTTGTAGTGACCTTTAGCTTTGACCTTTTGATCACCAAAATCTAACCAGTGGCAGAATTGTAACATTAACCAGTATGATCATGTCTTGTATCATTTCATCCCTTGACTGAACACATTGAACCTTGAAAACTGTGTTGTTGCAAAAGATTCCTTTTGAGGTGAAGACAACATTTTTTTTTAGCATTCATTGTAGTTTGCGCTGCAATTTCAGCAGGGGGCAGAATCTAAGCTGAAACCAGAAAACCACAGACTGTGTTTTATTCTCATGATAGTTGGATATTGCAAAGGTTTACATATAGATACATAGCTGTCATAGGCCATGACTGCAAACAGTGAACATTTCAGAAGAACCTAAAGAGTAAAACACAAACACTTGAAAGAAGCAAGCTGAAAATTCTGACCTTTCACTCATAAAAAGCATTTTTAGCATGTGCAGTATGTAGAATACATAAACTGTATACATTCATAACACAATACTGTTATATAACAGCAATTGAAAAGAATGTGACAGTACTGTGTTACAAAATGTACTTACTATCGCCATAACTAAAGAATTAATCATATTTTGTAGTATCTTTAATGCATTGTTAAAGATGAAATTAGGCTTTAAAGTATATTTAGTCACACAAACACATTTTTACATGAAAGAAAAATCATCTTTGAATTTATGTTACTAAAGAAATGAATTTATATCCAACAGAACAGCCTCTTGACTTGACGTGTTTATATATTTCTTTCATTTTTAGACCATATATAATTGGATTAAAGAGAGGGTGACATGTTACTATCTGTAAAGTCAATGTTAAATATGCACTTTGAGAAAAATCTATTTCCACTCGAGCCAAAACTATATCAAATGAACACAAAAAGCTGATTCAAATGAGCAGGTGAGGTACACAGGTCTGTGCAGCTTTTTTCCTGACTTTTTTCCAACCGTCAAAATTCTGAACCACCAAGACAGTAACAACTAAAACCCTGAAACATACATAGTAGATAAGAAATGACCTGCTTGTCAGATAAAAAGTCAGTCAAGAGCTTTGGGCAGATCACAGCGCTGAAAAGAACATGTTATGAGGTGGGTGTTTTTCCAGGACCCAAATGCAAGCTCACAGACTCGAGGTATGAGTTCCAAAATACAGTCTTTATTGTAAAAAACAAACAAAAACAACGAACCAAAAGGTGGCACCTACCGGGTCCACTTACTTCCAGTCGTGAGGTCAACTCGACCGACAGCTCCAGGGGGACACGGCCGACAGGGCAGCCGGCAGACCAGTGGAAGGGACGGCATCAACAATCTTCCGAGCCGGGAGGGCAACTCCACCGACTGGTGATTTTGACCGGGAATATCCGCAGGAGGCACAGAGGCCGGAGGAACGGGAACGGGACTGACGGAGAGCAGACGGAGGACGGAAGGGTGGCTAACAAAAATGAACCAACAACCAGAGTTGTGCAGGGGCAGGTTACATATAGTCTGGGGAGGTGATCAGGGAGATGCAGCACACCTGCAGGTGGTGATCAGGGGTGAGTGGCTGCATCTGCTGGGACAGGTGAGGGGCGTGGCCACGGGAGGTGAGGGGCGTGGCCACAGACAAAGACAGGGGACACAGGAGGAGAGGTAATCGGGGGCAAAACGGAGGAAAAAACTGGACTCCTGACAGTACCCCCCCCCCCCCCCTCAAAGGGAGCCTCTCGGTGACCAAAACTGGACCGGACGGGAGGAGGGGGGACCGGAGGAGGGACAGAGGACCACACCAACACAAGACAGGAAACCTAGGTGGACGGAAGAAGGCCACGGGGCAGGAAGGCCTGGGGTGACCGCTCCGGAGGACGGCCACGGGGCAGGACAGGTTCAGGGGATCTCTCCGGAGGACGGCCACGGGGCAGGACAGACTGGGGTGACCGCTCCGGAGGACGGCCACGGGGCAGGACGGGTTCAGGGGATCTCTCCGGAGGATGCCCACGGGGGAGGACAGGTTCAGGGGACCTCTCCGGAGGACGCCCACAGGGCAGGACGGGTTCGGGGGACCTCTCCGGAGGACGCCCACGGGGCAGGACGGGTTCGGGGGACCTCTCCGGAGGACGATGACAAGGCAGGGCTTCGACCGCACCGGAGGACGGAGCCGGGGCGACGACTGCGCCGGAGGCCGGAGACGGAGCGATGACATCCCTGGAGGACGGAGCAGGAGGCGGGGCGTCGACCGCGCCTGAGGCCGGAGCCGGGTCGACGACCGAGTCGGAGGCAGCAGGAGCTGGAGGAGGGGCGTCGACCGCGCCGGAGGACGGAGACGGAGCGTCGACCTTCCTGGAGGACGGAGCCGGAGGCGGGGCGTCGACCGCGCCGGAGGACGGAGACGGAGCGTCGACCTCCCAGGAGGGAGCAGGAGATGGAGGAGGGGCGTCGACCGCGCCAGAGGCCGGAGACGGAGGCGGGGTGTCAACCTCCCAGGAGGGAGCAGGAGACGGAGGAGGGGCGTCGACCGCCCTGGAGGACGGAGCCGGGGCAACAACCGCGCCAGAGGATGGAGCCGGAGGTGGGGCGTCGTCCCATCCGAAGGCAGCAGGAGCTGGAGGCAGGACGTCGACGACCCGTCCAGCGACAGGGAACGAAGGAGCAGCATTACTGCCGCGTAGGCCATGCTGCAGGTACTTGAGGGCCAACGCCCAGGCCCGGATGGCGTCTGGATCTCTCGCCGGCGCTGCGGGGGTAGAGAGTCCGTAGTGGCGACCGACTGGGCTGTGGGCTCGCTCGTAGCGACGGACTGGACTGTAGACTTGCGCGTGGTGACTGACGGCTACACGTCCAGAGATCAAGGGCGGAGCAGGACCGGATGGCTGGTGACCCCGGCATCGCCGCCTCCTTCTGGTGGGGGGTCCCAGAAGGCCAGGAGGGTTCCCTTGAACCCAGTCCGGGGTTCAGCAGAAACAGTGTCATTCCGGCGGGCCTGACTGGAAAAATATTGAAATAAAGTCACGTATCTTGGATTTGAGTCTGTGGCTGCTGGGTCCTTCCTTGGTCGGTTCATTCTGTTATGTGGTGGGTGTTTTCCAGGACCCAAATGCAAGCTCACAGACTCAAGGTATAAGTTCCAAAATACAGTCTTTATTGTAAAAAACAAACAAAAATAACGAACCAAAAGGTGGCACCTACCGTGTCCACTTACTTCCAGTCGGGAGGTCAACTCGACCGACAGCTCCAGGGGGACACGGCCGACAGGGCAGCCGTCAGACCAGTGGAAGGGACGACGTCAACAATCCTCCGAGCCGGGAGGGCAACTCCACCGACTGGTGATTTTGACCGGGAATATCCGCAGGAGGCACAGAGGCCGGAGGAACGGGAACGGGAACGGGAACAGGACTGACGGAGAGCAGACGGAGGACGGACGGGTGGCTAACAAAAATGAACCAACAACCAGAGTTGTGCAGGGGCAGGTTACATATAGTCTGGGGAGGTGATCAGGGAGATGCAAGCACACCTGCAGGTGGTGATCAGGGGTGAGTGGCTGCATCTGCTGGGACAGGTGAGGGGCGTGGCCACGGGAGGTGAGGGGCGTGGCCACAGACAAAGACAGGGGACACAGGAGGAGAGGTGATCGGGGGCAAAACGGAGGAAAAAACTGGACTCCTGACAGAACAGAGTTCAGTAACAAAGCTGCAATGAAAATGTACATAGGCCCAAGGAGGCTTTTTTGAAATCAGATGAGAAAGAAGATGGTTAAATTACTGCAGAGTATGAGAATATATGCAATAAACATAATCATAAAACAAATCTGTATTTGTGCAATTCCACATGCCCACCGAAAGTTATAGATGTAACATTATAGTTGTCATTCATTTGATTCATAAAAGCTAAATGCAAAATAAAACAGACTCATTACAGAAGTTTGCCTTTGAGTGTTGCACTAAAATATAACCTCTCTAAGTGTCGAATTACATTCAGGAGAAATGTACTTACAGTGTGTTTGCCTTAGTGTGAATCATATGAGTCTTCACACATTTTTTATACGACTGCTTTATCCTCCACAGATCCTATTAACCTCTTGACTACTAACATAAAAACAAGTTTATTAAACTCTAGAGATTTAAGCTAATGTATTCTTACTTTCTACGCCAAATCACAGTGGGATTCATGACACATGCATCCTGGCCAATTTTGTTCTTACCACCTTGTGTATGTACGGAGGCCTTAAAGGGTCAGGGGTGGAAGATTTTTTTCAGGACAACTTTTGCGTGCCCTCGCAATACTTTTCTTCAGCCATTTGCTCTGAGCCATATGACTGTTTGCATTCAGCTGCTCTGGTCTGTATGAACAGTAGTGGGTTTGTATATGTCTGCTAAAACAGTTAGATACTACAGGAATTAGAGATGATGTGCTGAATTGAAAGCTACGAGGAAGAAGCTGACTGCATTCCTTGATTTTTACGATTACAGACACGTTCGTTTTTAATGGTTGTAACACATACTGTCATAGATGCGACGCAAATTCAAATAGTAACATCTAGAAATATCCATAACACGACAGCCTGAACCACAGCAGCAGTTCAAGTCCGAACAATAACCAATATAACCACAGATTCAACCACAGCAGACAGAGCAGCTGCAGCTCTGCTCACAGCAAGAAGCTGAATACTGTCGGGGATCGGCCTTTTAACATGAATGAGCACTAAATGCACAACTTGTCACATCATCTCTAATTCCTGTAGTATCTGAGTGTTATAGCTGACATGAACCAACACTTCTTCATGAGGACCAGAGCAGCTGAATGCAAACAGACATTATGGCTCAGAGCAAATGGCTGAAGAAAAGTATTGTGAAACCACGCAAAAGTAGTCCTGAAAAAAATCCTCCCCGTGACCCTTTAAGGGGCTCCGTACATTTGTTAGTGACTCAAAATCATTCTAAATTGACAGGCGTGTGTCCACGCTCTGCAATTAGCATACTGACATAACCCTGTGTCTCCATGTAAGCACACCCATTTGTCTGGAGCTGTCAAGACGAAAGCAGTGAAGACAAGTTAACAATTTTATTATTAGTGTTATTTTCTTACCAAAACTTACAACAAAACTTATTATGAAATGTTAGAAGTTACAGTCCAAGTGACCACACACTGATAAACAAACACTCATCTTTAAAAAACTTAAAATGTACATATTAGAAATATAAGAACTTCAGTACAACAAAATGATTAATATACATTTGTATGCTCTCATTCAAAGCGATTTAGATTTTTAATATTACTTATCAAAGATGGTACACCTTATACTGATGACATATTCTGTATTTAAAATGTTGACACCTGCTAAAACTATTGTAAACGTCATTATTATTGTATCACTGAATATGATCACAAGTAACAGATCAAGCAAAACTTTGTGGCACAAATCATTATGGAGAATCGACGTGGCAAATTAAACCTTCTGTTAATTAAGCTAAAGATAGTATTTCATCTGTATTATTCAATAAAAACAAATATCCCACATTTCATTCCAAGTAAATCACATCTCTGTGTAACTAGCACAGAATAAATCATTCTTATTTAGCTTAGTTTGACGTGATGGAAAAGCTTTTTGAGGTGTTTAGAGATTTCCTTCATTTTTAGACCATATATAATTGGATTAAAAAGAGGATTATACAGAACCACTTGTAAAGTCATTATTAAACGCACACTTTTTGGAAAATCAAATTCTATTCGAGATATACTGACATCATATGTAACCAAACAGAAGAAGCAGATTAAAACCAACAGGTGAGGTAAACAGGTCTCTGCAGCTTTTTTCCTGACATCTCTACCGCTGCGGTAGGATATTATAAAGATCTTTGTGTAAGTAAAAAGTATGAAAAGCACAGGGAGAACCGTAAGATTTAGCAACACAACCAAACCAAAAACATAAATTGCTTTTGACATGACACAGTGAAGTTTTAAGATTGAATTGTTGCAAAAAATCCCTTTCAAAGTGAAGTCACAGAGTTTTTTGTCAACACTTAATCCAGGTGGCACTGCAATCTGCATGGCAGGCAGAAACCAAGCTAACAGTAGTAATGTATTAACAGTTGTTTTTGTCATGATAGTTGGATATTGCAGAGGTTTACATATAGAAACATATCTATCAAAGGCCATGGCTACCAACAGTAACATCTCTGAACAAGCTAAACCATAAAACATAAAACACTGAAAAAGACACGCTTGATAAGATATGATCTGTTTTTCAGATAAAAAGTCAACCAACAGCTTCGGGTAGATATTAGTGCTGAACAGAATAGAGTTTACTGACAAAGCTGCAATGAAAATGTACATCGGCTCATGGAGGTTTTGGTGAGCCCAGATCAGGTACACAATGATAGAATTACTGAAAATTATTAAAACATACAATGCACACATAATTAAAAAATAAAGATATCTGTATTTGCCCACTTCTACATAACCACCAAGACTTATGTATGTCACATTTAATTCATCATTCATTTCAATATTGTTAGCAATTAAATAATTATGATTGAAATGGTAACAACAAAAGTATATGAATCAAAATAAGAAAATGAGTGTAGATGTTAAGACTGCCTCGAAAGAATTACTTAAATTGTCTTATTGATTTCCAGATATCTGACCTTATCATTACCTTGACTGCTTGATCATCTGTGGAAAAGAGAAAGTGAGGGAAGTTTTTATGAGATATCTTTATCCTCAAAGGATCTCATTAAACTTTCCATCAGCGTGACAAAAACAACATTAAAACTTGATGATTCGTTCATCCACATGAACTCTTTTCCCATCCATTTTACAACTCATAATTAACCAGAATGTTAATTTGTTGTATTACGTTGCTATATTATCCTATTATATTTTTGCTTCTGCCTTCTCCTGTAAAGCACATTGAACTGAATTATTCGTATGAAAGTTGCTGTACAAATAATGTTTATTATTATATAGCTGATCAATATATTACAACCCTGTTTACCAATAAGTTGGCACGCTGTGTAAAATATAAAAATGAACAGAACACAATGATTTGTAAATCATATAAACCCATGTAATTAAAATGGAGTAAAGATAACACATCAATGTTGACACTGAGAAAATTAAAACAAATGTATTGTTTTATAAAAAACATGTTTTTGAATTTGATGTGAGCAACATGTTTCAAAAAAGTTGGGCACAAATGACGGGAAAAGTTGTGCAATGCTAAAAAATAATTGAATAAAAATACTGATTAACTGAAGTAACATGATTGGCAATTAAAAGAGCATCTTACACCACTCATGAAGCACTACGTGAGCAAATAGTGCATCAATTTAATAACAATGTTCCTCAACATAAAATTGCAAAGAATTTGAGGATTTCATCATCGACGGTATAAAATATAATTGTGTTGTTGTTACTCTGCATGAAGCGCTACATCCATCTCACTGCTCTTAATTGATTGATTCCCAAAGTCCCGATCGCCTCATAACATATTGGATATCTAAATAAACAGCATAACTTGACCTTTCTGATGATAGCCATCATTTCTCTGTATGACAAAATGTTTTCAGCCAGTCCAGTTTTGAAATCACAGCTGACCTCTGTACTGTCTCCAACATAGTGCTGATATTACAACCTACTTTGTATGAATAATAATTATAATAACAACGTATTTATTGGTCTATAGTACAACTGAGGTATTAGCCAATATCACAGGACGTATACTGAATGGTTAGTCCCAATAATGACCAATCATGACACTGGCAGCAATTATTAACATTATATTCACCAGCTAGGACCCCGTCTCAGGAGCCGAGCGCAAACCTTCATTGATTATTTGTAGCGTTGAGGAATGGTTGAGGGAGATTAAGCCAAGGTGAGAGTTTAGCAGTTTGTGTAAGGCTTAGTTGAGGATCCACTGTACCTCCCGGGATTTGCAGATCCCCAAAAGAAGCCCTCCTAAGAAAGCAAGGCTGCCTGCCCTTAGCGCAGGTCGTCAAAGCTGTGGCGAGTGTAAAGTTGGAAGGCTTGGGAAGACCAGCAGCCCATGACCTTGATGAGGTGGTCTGGGACTCCTCTGCTTGACGCAGTGGTGGCTGCTCCAACACTGAAGGAGTGGCCAGAGAAAGAGTCAGGATTAATCCCAGAGGTGATTAGGACTTCCCTGAAGTGTGAAAGGAACCAGGATCGATTGGCGACGTGGCCTGTTTCAGTGATGAACAACGGTTCATGGGAGGAGGTTTGCTGCATTTTCCTGAGCAGCAGATAGTGTATGAGAGGTTCATAGAGGCTCAGATGTGAATTTAGTTTAAAATCAAATTTGGGGACTGGGTTACTTATCTGGTTTGTTTTGCTCCGTTTGAGAAAAAGACTCAGGAATCCTCAGAGATAGGATAAAGGTTGAATATGCAGGGGTGGAGACTAGGGTTAAACTTGGCTGAAGAAGATGCGAATTCTGAGCATCGCAAGAAACCATAAAAAGTAAGTAGAAACATGGATTGCAGGGTGCACGCTAGATGGGTGGAAAAGTGATTAGAGCGTAGGGTGACAATGCAGCGAGAAATAAGATCGGTGGTTAGCGGAAGAAGGCGAGGAGTCGGTGGAGGTGTTTGGTGCTGAAGGCCTTTAATAAGTAAAGCCAACTGGGAGAGCGTTGAAGGGGAGCCAGTGACTAATTTTGAGAAGAAATTGATACCGCTAAGGTAAACCTTAGTGGTGGGTATCTTGATGTGAAGAGTCGAATGGGCACAGGAGATGAAGCTGCATACGGAGGCCACGTCGAAGGAAGGGAACTGAAGGTTAAACGTGGTATAGAAGAAGCAGAAAGAGTTCCAGGCCGTCCAGTAAATAGAAAGAGTGCTGGGGGTTAAGCTGATGATGATGGTTCATTGAGACAAAGAGATGAGTTCTGCGATGGTCGGTTTCAGATCAGGAATATCATGTCTGAAAATGGTGGTAATGGGGTTGGATTCTCCTCCGCATCTGGAGCTAAGGTTCTGAAGATCTGGAAGGAGAAGTGAGACGGAGTCAGCGATGGAGTTATTGAAGCTCCGCCCCCTCCCTGGAAGGTGTTCAGTGTCCTGTAAGACAGTCCTGTGGCTGCAGTTCTTTTCCCCACTAAGCGGTCCGTCTGACATCCAACCGCTCGGTGACTTTATGCGTGATGTCCCACTGGTCCTCTGTCTCTCTGGTGGACGGAGCAGCCTGCTTTATGAAAACAGAATAGAATCAGAATTTATTTGTCCAATGAGTGAAACATACAGATGCATATAAATCCAGCTTGTCCCCCTGAGCTGTAACAGGAGTCAAACTGGACACCAGAGACAGAAGACAGTGAGTCTCCAACTACTTCTAACGCACCTGAATTACAATAGTGAAGATAATAAGAGAGGAGGAGTTGATTTAGTTCTGTAACGACTGCAACATGAACAACGCTGCATTACATCACATCAATTCATTATATCACATCAATTCATTACATCACGTCAATTCGAACTTTGAACCTGTTCAGATGGAGCTGAAAGTCTTTCTCTTTCACTGATGTCCCTCCTCCTCCTCCTCTTCCACCTCCTCCACTGTCCCCTCCTCCTCCACCTCCTCCTGCGCATGTAGTTGGGCTTGTTTATCCGGACCGGTACCGGTACATTTAACTGAGAGGGTCGGTGATTGTAACGTTACACCGGAGTACAACAACAACAACCCTCATTAATCAGGAGGTCTAGATCTCCTCTGGTCCATGTTCACCATCACCCCGACATGTAAAACACAGAGTTACATATTTTATAGTTCCTTATCAGAGCTAGATGTCCATCTAACATAAAACAATCTGTTGTTATCGGAGCATTTTCCTCTGAACTCTGCTCGGCTACGAGCTCAATAGAAAAGAACCATTTCACCAAAATAAAGTTATTCTACAACGAGTAAAATCACGTTAGCAGTTTGCACCGCGGACTAAATATAGCAGAGTTACTGTGGAAAAGTTATCAAGTCTAATTATAACAAGCACACAGAACTTCCACTGAGTGGTGGACTGCTGGCGGCAGGGGACGGTGCCGGTGTGACCGGAGGGTGAAGCTCGGATCGGCTCCACGCTGCTGCAGGAGGAGCGGTGTGTCCTTGAACTCCGTCCGTCTCTGGTCCAAGATTAAACTATCTGTCGTGAAATGGTCCCTGAAGAGGCGTCTGTTGGTGTTAATCCTAAAGTCTCCTTCAGCTCTTCATGAACTCAATCCTCCTCTTTTTCCTTTCTTCATCAGTAGGACATTTAAACAACGATGCAGTGCTGCTTTGGAGGTTCTTGCTTCCAGGAAATATTCACTTGCAGGTGGAGGGAGACGTCCTGTAGCAGCTAGCTGATGTACAATAACTATCTGACTACAGCAGGAGTAGAACTGAAGTCCAGTGGGACGACCTCTTATGTAAATGAGCTGCAGGCTTTTATACTGTTTCACCGTGTGAGAGGAGGAGCCATGCAGAAGGTTATATAAACCGTCTGTGATCTAACGTAGATAGGTTGTTGTGACGTAGATAGGTTGTTGTGACGTAGATAGGTTGTTGTGACGTAGATAGGTTGTTGTGACGTAGATAGGTTGTTGTGACGTAGATAGGTTGGCTTTTAGCCCCGCCTAAAAAAACCTGAGCTGAAGACAGATGAGAAACTGTTCAACGGTCTAACTCCACATTTCAGTGTGACATAGTTTTCTAGCTTTGCAGATGCTTTCAGCAACTCATTTCACACGTATATAATGTACTGAGAAGCAAATCATGGAATTTGCTTTACAGCATCTTTAATGATGTCAACTACAGCGATATTATCTGAATGGATGAGTATAGATCTTTTTGGCTACTCGTTCCCCCACAGGAGAGCAGCGATGATGACCGGATATATTTCCTGGACTGCTGTAGATGATTGGAGGGAGCCTTGGAGGAATTTGCGAAATTCGATGGGCCATTCAGCTGAAAACCATCGTCTGCCATAATGGCCCCCAAAACTGGTGGAAGGAGCAGCGTCGGTATTGAGCTGAATGTCTTCTGGGTTGGAAAGTTGGCCGTCGTAGAAGAAGGTGATACTGTTCCACAAAGTCCTCCACTACTGCCCTGTACTCATCCTCCCGTCCATCCCTTATAAACCCTACCACTGCAGAGTCATCAGAGAACTTCTGCAGATGTCTTGACTCTGAGTTGTACTGGAAGTCAGTGGTGTATAAGGTGAACAGGAAGGAGACAGAACAGTTCCCTGAGGAGCTCCAGTACCACTGACCACCGTATCAGACAGCACACTGCCCAGAAGGACAAACTGAGGTCTGCCTGTCAGGTAGTCAGTGATCCAGGAGACGGTGGACGTGTCCACCCCCACCACCCGCAGCTTCTCACTCAGTAGCAGTGTTGGATGGTGTTGAATGCACTGGAGAAATCAAAGAAAGTGATTCTCACAGAGTCACTGGTTCCATCCAGGTGAGACTGAGCTCGTTGCAGCAGGTATATGATGGCGTCGTCCACTCCCACACGAGGCCAGTACTCAAATTGCAGAGGGTCCAGAGAAGATTTCACCAGCGGTCTGAGGTGGGCCAAGACCAGCCTCTCCAGCACCTTCATCACCTGAGATGTGAGGGCAACCGGTCGGTAGTCGTTGAGGCCAGATGGAGTCGTCTTCTTAGGGACTGGAACCAGGCAGGACGTCTTCCACAGCACCGGGACTTCCTCCTGCTTCAGGCTCAGGTTGAAGAGGTGTTGTAGGACCTCAGCCAGCAGGACGGCACAGGTCTTCAGGACCCCGGGGCTGATGCCATCAGGTCTTCAAGACCCCGGGACTGATGCCGTCAGGTCTTCAGGACCCCAGAACTGATGCCGTCAGGTCCTGCAGCCTTGCGCTGGTGGAGTCTCTCCAGCTGTCTCTTAACCTGGCCAGTCTTCACAGAGAGGGGGGTGGGGGTGGCCATGGTGTCGATGGAGGAAGAGCCCTTTGAGATTGAGGGCTCTGTGTCCATGCAGCTCACCAGGGGGGCCAGAGGGGGGGGGGGAGGCAGCAGAGGTGTTTGGGAGGTGTGAGGTGTGGAGGAGACAGATGAGGGTGGTGAACTAAACCTGTTGAAGAAACAGTTTAGCTCATTGTTCCTCTCCAGGTTCCCCCTGGTTGTTCCTCTTCAGGTTCCCCCTGGTTGTCTCTCTCTCCCCTTCAACCCAGTAATCTCCTTCATCCCGGTCCACACCTCCCTCACGTTGTTCTGCTGGAGTTTGGCCTCCAGCTTCCTCCTGTAGGAGTCCTTGCACTCTCTCATCTTCTCCTTCAGGTGGCGCTGCACTCTCCTGAGCTCCTCCCTGTCCCCAGACCTGAAGGCTGCTTTCTTCTTATTAAGAAGAACCTTCAGGTCACTGGTGATCCACGGCTTATTGTTGGGGAAGCATTTTACAGTCCGGGATGGTACGGTGGTGTGTTCACAGAATTTAATGTATTCTGTGATACAGTCCGTCATGCTGTTGATGTCCTCCCCATGTGGTCCACGCAGCACATCCCAGTCCGTGGACTCAAAGCAGTCCTGCAGGGCGTCTTTAGCCTCCTGTGTCCACCTCCTCACAGTCCTGGTGGTCACAGGCTGCCTCTGCACCAGAGGAACATACTTGGGAGTCATCAGGACCAGGTTGTGGTCTGATCTACCAAGGGGGGGAAGGGCAGTAGCACTGAATACATCCATGGCATTAGCATACAGTAGGTCCAGAGTTTTATTGTTCCATGTGGGGCAGTTAACATACTGGTGCAAAGTTGGCAGTACTTTATCCAGACTGGTTAAAGTCTCCAGTAACTGCCAAAAATGCACCGGGATGCTTAGTCTGCAGTTTAGACACAGTGGAGTAGATGGTGTCTACTGCTGCCTCTACGTCAGCTGATGGAGGAACGTACACAATGATAACAATGGCGGACGAGAACTCACTCTGCAAATAATACGGGCGCATCCCCACGGCTAGAAGTTCAATGTCTGGGCTACAGAAACGTTCCTTTACACACACGTGGTCGGGATTGCACCACCTCTCGTTCACGTAGACTGCAATCCCTCCACCTTTCTTCTTGCCGCTCCGAACAACGTCTCAGTCCTCCCGAACAGTCCTGAAGCCGGGTACGGCCGCGCTGTGGTCCGGGAGATGTGAGTGCAGCCACGTCTCGGTGAAACACATGATGCTGCACTCCCGGTACTCTCTCTGGGTCTTTACCAGCGCCGAGCTCGTCCGTCTTGTTGGCCAACGACCTCACGTTCCCCATCAAGATCGCCGGTACCGATGGTTTATATCTCATCCTCTTCACCTTCAGCTTAGCTCCAGCTCTGCAACCCCGACGTCTTCTCCGAAGTTCGTCCGGGATTTCAGGCCTCGCTCCGGGCAGCAGCAGTCGAGGCCTACCCAGCGCGATCAGCTCATCACGAGAGTAAACAATGGCCCCAATCCGTTGTGCGTTGCTCTACGTTACAAAGAAGGAAAAAAGTAGAAGAGCCACCAGAAAAGTGGAAAAGTTACGGTCCCTTTATTTTTTTGAGCAGCGTGTATCAGTGCACAATGAGAAAAAAATATTAAAAACTGACCCTCTGTTCTACAGTTCTTTAACCTAATGCTGTTTGATGTTATCTTGGATTTTTACAAAGGATGATGATAGTTTACAATGTAAATGTGGTGAAAATGAACGTGGTGGAGTGACAGCTTGTATGATATAATGAGCAATTAAATCTGAGATATAGATTTGCTTATATCATGTACAGTTCAAATTTGTTTATAGAATATTTATAGGTCACGATCAAAAATGAGCCTGCTGGTTAGAATGATAATGATAAAGTGGACCCATGTCCAAATAAGATGTGATATGAAGTGAAATTAAATGTGAGAGGCTTCGTTATACGTATCAAGATGTCTGTCACATTTCATTTCTACAATCTGGCTTCAATTCACCACCTCACCGTCTGTGTTGCTAATTTTCCCCGATGGTCAGAGTTTGTTTACAGGTGTGCACTATTTACCATCAAGTTTGTTTTTATAAATCCCGACTTTTGCGTGGGGAGTGTCGTACGCCTTTTTCAGGCCCTGTTGTGTGCGTACGCAACGGTTAGAAATGAGGCCCCTGATCTGTTCCAAGTCCTGAGTGATGCAGAAAAAGGCGGTTGAACTGTGTTTTCTCTGAAAGCTGGTTGCCCTGTTAGACATGGGTTGTACTGCCTCATACTATGTGTTTATTCTATTATGTGTATGTGCTGGAGACAAAGATCAGCTTATGACAGTTAACTGTTCATGCAAAATAAACAGATCATTTTAACACAACAACATTATTGGTTTATTTGCTTTGAATTTTATTTTATTGTTTTTTTTCATACCAAAACTTACAACAAAACTTATTATGAAATGTTAAAAGTTACAGTCCAAGCGACCACACACTGATAAACAAACAGTCATCATTAAAAAACTTAAAATGCACATATTACAAATATAAGGACTTCAGTGCAACAAAATTATTAATATACATTTGTATGCTCTCATTCAAAGCGATTTAGACTTATAATATTAGTTATCAAAGATGATGCACCTTATACTGTTGACATATTCTATATTTAAAATGTTGACACTTGCTAAAACTATTGTAAACTTCATTATTATTGTACCACTGAATATGATCACAAGTAACAGATCAAGCAAAACTTTGTGGCACAAATCATTATGGAGAATCGACGTGGCAAAATAATCCTTATATTAATTAAGCTAAAGACAGTATTTCATCTGTATCATTCAATAAAACAAATATCCCACATTTCCTCCAAGTAAGTCACATATCTCTGAATAACTAGTACAGAAGAAATCATCCTTATTTAGCTTAGTTTGACGTGATGGAAAAGCTTTTTGAGGTGTTTAGAGATTTCCTTCATTTTTAGACCATATATAATTGGATTAAAAAGAGGATTATACAGAACCACTTGTACAGTCATTATTAAACGCACACTTTTTGGAAAATCAAATTCTATTCGAGCTATACTGATATCATATATAATCAAACAGGAGAAGCAGATTAAAACCAACAGGTGAGGTAAACAGGTCTCTGCAGCTTTTTTCCTGACATCTCTACCACTGCGGTAGGATATTATAATGATCTTTGTGTAAGTAAAAAGTATGAAAAGCACAGGGAGAACCGTAATATTTAGCAACACAACCAAACCATATACATATATTGCTTTTGACATGACACAGTGAAGTTTAAAGATTGAATTGTTGCAAAAAATCCCTTTCAAAGTGAAGTCACAGAGTTTTTCGTCAGCCCTTACTCCAGGTGGCACTGCAATCTGCATGGCAGGCAGAAACCAAGCTAACAGTAGTAATGTATTAACAGTTGTTTTTCTCATGATAGTTGGATATTGCAGAGGTTTACATATAGAAACATATCTATCAAAGGCCATGGCTACCAACAGTAACATGTCTGAACCAGCTAAACTATAAAACATAAAGGACTGAAAAAGACACGCTTGATAAGATATGATCTGTTTTTCAGATAAAAAGTCAACCAACAGCTTCGGGTAGATATTAGTGCTGAACAGAATAGAGTTTACTGACAAAGCTGCAATGAAAATGTACATCGGCTCATGGAGGTTTTGGTGAACCCAGATCAGGTACACAATGATAGAATTACTGAAAATTATTAAAACATACAATGCACACATAATTAAAAAATAAAGATATCTGTATTTGCCCACTTCTACATAACCACCAAGAGTTATGTATGTCACATTTAATTCATCATTCATTTCAATATTGTTAGTAATTAAATAATTATGATTGAAATGGTAACAACAAAAGTATATGAATCAAAATAAGAAAACGAGTGTAGATGTGAAGACTGCCTCAAAAGAATTACTTAAATTGTCTTATTGATTTCCAGATATCTGACCTTATCATTACCTTGACTGCTTGATCATCTGTGGAAATGAGAAAGTGAGGGAAGTTTTTATGAGATATCTTTATCCTCAAAGGATCTCATTAAACTTTCCATCAGCGTGACAAAAACAACATTAAAACTTGATGATTCGTTCATTCACATGAACTCTTTTCCCATCCATTTTACAAATCATAATCAACCAGAATGTTAATTTGTTGCATTGCATTGCTATTTTATCCTGTTATATTTTTGCTTTTGCCTTCTCCTGTAAAGCACATTGAACTGCGTTATTTGTATGAAATGTGCTTTGCAAATAATCTTTATTATTATTATTATTATTATTATTAGTAGTAGTAGTAGTAGTAGTATTGTATTGCTGATCAATATATTACAACCCTCTTTCCACAAAAGTTGGGACGCTATATAAAATATAAATATTAACAGAATACAATGATTTACAAATCATATAAACGGATATAATTAAAATAAACTAACGATAACACCTAAATGTTGATACTGAGAAATTTTAAATAAATTTATTGTTTTATAAAAAGCATATTTTTCAATTTGATGTGAGCAACATGTTTTCAAAAAGTTGGGAGCAAATGACTGGAAAATTTTGTGGAATGCTTAAAAAATAATAACCAAAAAAAATACTGATTAACTGAAGTAACATGATTGGCAATTAAAAGAACATCTTTCACCACTCATGAAGCACGACGTGAGCAAATAGTGCATCAATTTAATAATAATGTTCCTCAACATAAAATTGCAAAGAATTTTGGGGGTTTCATCATCTACAGTACAAATAATCATTAAAAGATTCCAAGAATCCTGAAAAATCTCTGTACGTAAGGAACAAGGCCGAAAACCAACATTGATTTTTGGGCCCTCATGGGGCATCGCATACAAAAAAATATAAAAAAGATATGAATCTTCGTGGAAATCACTGCATGGCTTCACTTCCAAAAACATAAACTTTATGTACATGATCCAGAAATGTTCTACCTTCTCTGGGGCTGAGCTCATTTAAGATGGACTGAGGCAAAGTGGAAAGCTGTGTTTTGGTGTGATGAACCAAAATTTGAAATTATTTTTGGGATTCTTTGACGCCACGTTCTCTGAGCTAAAGAGGAGAAAGACCCTGACATGCCAAGAAGAAACCGAAATATGAAAATGACCTAGAAACTCAGCTGCTTTCTCTGCACCTGTGCTTAGTTAAGATTGACCGAGGGAAAGTGGAAAACTGTCTTGTGGTCAGAAGGATAAAGAATTAAGAAAGCAAATTAAAATGGATAGGAAATTAGAATTACTGCAGAGTGGTTGCATGCTTCCGCTAACCAGTCAAGTTGTAGTTTATATGCATATGTGTCCAAACTAATATAGAGGATGCTGCAAAGAAGCTTTAAATTTTAAAAGTGGATGGTTCAGATCCATACGATCACCATAGTTTCTAAATGGACATCCCCAGGGTAATATAACTAATTTAGTATATGTCATAAATGTGAAATATAGTCACAATCTCACCTACTGCCTCTCAGTTTTGGTGTAATAATGAACAGGAAAGAGCAATAATTATATTATTAGATGAGATATTTCAAATTACCAAGTTATGGACACAAAATGTTGTTATGTCACAGTTACCTTTGACCACCAAATTGTATTTAGTTCGTCTTTGAGTACAAATAAAAGTCAGTGCCAAATATTAGACATTTTTCAGGCCCTGTTGTGTGCGTACGCAACGTTTATAAATATCAAGTTGTCCTTCACATTTCTGTGACGTGGTGTGGCAGGACTGGACCCAAATGCAGACACAGAATCAAGTTCAGGTACAGAAACTGTTTTTATTTACTGGTGGCCAGGCCTAATGTCTCTTCTCCGCTCTCTCTCCTCTTCCTGAGTCGGGAGGGAAAGTCCAACGAACTCTGACCGTGGAGCGGGGCCAGCTGGTGCAGCCACGCACTCAGTTCTGGTCCGGGCAGGATCAGGTGGGGCCGTAGATACGCAGGCAGGCAGGCAGGCAGGCAGGCAGGCAGCTCCAGAGGTCCTACGAAGCGCAGGAACAGGTCCACTGTGTGGTTTCCAAGGTCCAACACAGGGTAGCAGGCAGGGTGGAGGTAGTCCACAGCAAGAGGACAGGACAGGACAGGACAGGACAAGACGCTGTTAGCACTGGGGACGAGTTAAGGGTGAGTGGATGTAGCTGACAGTATGAACCGACACATCAGGACTGCAGGACCAGGGTTGATATCGTGTCGGGAGGTGATTAGAGTGATGAGGAACCGGTGTGTCAACCTGCAGCTGGTCATCAGCAGGATTGTCTGCAGCTTTGCAGGCTGATGAGGGGAGCAGCCATGGGAGGTGACTGGAGGTGGGGAGAGGAGGACACAGAACAAAACACAAAACACATGGCAAACAACAACAAATACACAGGGGAACAACAGCACACATGAGGAAAGGAGATCTGGAGAAACAGAGGTCAAAACACACAGGGTCAGACAGGGATCCTGACAATTTCATTTCTGCAATCTGGCTTCAATTCACCACCTCACCGTCTGTGTTGCTAATTTTCCCGGATGGTCAGAGTTTGTTTACAGGTGTGCACTATTTACCATCAAGTTTGTTTTTATAAATCCTGACTTTTGCGTGGGGAGTGTCGTACGCCTTTTTCAGGCCCTGTTGTGTGCGTACGCAACGGTTAGAAATGAGGCCCCTGATCTGTTCCAAGTCCTGAGTGATGCAGAAAAAGGCGGTTGAACTGTGTTTTCTCTGAAAGCTGGTTGCCCTGTTAGACATGGGTTGTACTGCCTCATACTATGTGTTTATTCTATTATGTGTATGTGCTGGAGACAAAGATCAGCTTATGACAGTTAACTGTTCATGCAAAATAAACAGATCATTTTAACACAACACCATTATTGGTTTATTTGCTATGAATTTTATTTTATTTTTTTCTTATCAAAACTTACAACAAAACTTATTATGAAATGTTAGAAGTTACAGTCCAAGCGACCACACACTGATAAACAAACACTCATCGTTAAAAAACTTAAAATGCACATATTACAAATATAAGAACTTCAGTACAACAAAATGATTAATATACATTTGTATGCTCTCATTCAAAGTGATTTAGATTTTTAATATTACTTATCAAAGATGGTGCACCTTATACTGATGACATATTCTGTATTTACAATGTTGACACCTGCTAAAACTATTGTAAACATCATTATTATTATACCACTGAATATGATCACAAGTAACAGATCAAGCAAAACTTTGTGGCACAAATCATTATGGAGAATCGACGTGGCAAATTAATCCTTATGTTAATTAAGCAAAAGATATTATTTCATCTGTATTATTCAATAAAACAAATATCCCATATTTCCTCCAAATAAATCACATCTCTGTGTAACTAGCACAGAAGAAATCATTCTTATTTAGCTTAGTTTGACACCACGGAAAAGCTTTTTGAGGTGTTTAGAGATTTCCTTCATTTTTAGACCATATATAATTGGATTAAAAAGAGGATTATACAGAACCACTTGTAAAGTCATTATTAAACGCACACTTTTTGGAAAATCAAAATCTATTCGAGCTATACTGATATCATATATAATCAAAAAGAAGAAGCAGATTAAAACCAACAGGTGAGGTAAACAGGTCTCTGCAGCTTTTTTCCTGACATCTCTACCGCTGCAGTAGGATATTATAATGATCTTTGTGTAAGTAAAAAGTATGAAAAGCACAGGGAGAAGTCCAAGATTTAGCAAAGAAACCAAACCAAATACATATATTGCTTTTGACATGAAACAGTGAAGTTTAAAGAATGAATTGTTGCAAAAAATCCCTTTCAAAGTGAAGTCACAGAGTTTTTTGTCAACACTTAATCCAGTTGGCACTGCAATCTGCATGGCAGGCAGAAACCAAGCTAACAGTAGTAATGTATTAACAGTTGTTTTTCTCATGATAGTTGGATATTGCAGAGGTTTACATATAGAAACATATCTATCAAAGGCCATGGCTACCAACAGTAACATATCTGAACCAGCTAAACCATAAAACATAAAATACTGAAAAAGACACGCTTGATAAGATATGATCTGTTTTTCAGATAAAAAGTCAACCAACAGCTTCGGGTAGATATTAGTGCTGAACAGAATAGAGTTTACTGACAAAGCTGCAATGAAAATGTACATCGGCTCATGGAGGTTTTGGTGAGCCCAGATCAGGTACACAATGATAGAATTACTGAAAATTATTAAAACATACAATGCACACATAATTAAAAAATAAAGATATCTGTATTTGCCCACTTCTACATAACCACCAAGAGTTATGTATGTCACATTTAATTCATCATTCATTTCAATATTGTTAGTAATTAAATAATTATGATTGAAATGGTAACAACAAAAGTATATGAATCAAAATAAGAAAACGAGTGTAGATGTAAAGACTGCCTCAAAATAATTACATTAAATTGTCTTATTGATTTCCAGATATCTGACCTTATCATTACCTTGACTGCTTGATCATCTGTGGAAAAGAGAAAGTGAGGGAAGTTTTTATGAGATATCTTTATCCTCAAAGGATCTCATTAAACTTTCCATCAGCGTGACAAAAACAACATTAAAACTTGGTGATTCATTCATCCACATGAACTCTTTTCCCATCAATTTTACAAATCATAATTAACCAGAATGTTAATTTGTTGCATTACATTGCTATATTATCCTATTATATTTTTGCTTTTGCCTTCTCCTGTAAAGCACATTGAACTGCATTATTTGTATGAAATGTGCTGTATAAATAATGTTTATTATTATTATTATTATTATTGTTATATAGTTGATCAATATATTACAACACTGTTTCCCAATAAGTTGGCACGCTGTGTAAAATATAAAAATGAACAGAATACAATGATTTGCAAATCATATAAACTCATATAATTAAAATGGAGTAAAGATAACACATCAATGTTGACACTGAGAAATTTAAAACAGATGTATTGTTTTATAAAAACATGTATTGAATTTGATGACAGAAACATGTTTCAAAAAGTTGGGCACAAATGACGGGAAAAGTTGTGCAATGCTAAAAAATAATTGAAGAAAAATACTGATTAACTGAAGTAACATGATTGCCAATTAAAAGAGCATCTTTCACCACTCATGAAGCACTACGTGAGCAAATAGTGCATCAATTTAATAACAATGTTCCTCAACATAAAATTGCAAAGAATTTGAGGATTTCATCATCGACGGTATAAAATATCATTGTGTTGTTGTTTCTCTGCATGAAGCGCTACATCCATCTCACTGCTCTTAATTGATTGATTCCCAAAGTCCCGATCACCTCATAACATATTGGATATCTAAATAAACAGCATAACTTGACCTTTCTGATGATAGCCATCATTTCTCTGTACAACAAAATGTTTTCAGCCAGTCCAGTTTTGAAATCACAGCTGACCTCTGTACTGTCTCCAACATAGTGCTGATATTACAACCTACTTTGTATGAATAATAATTATAATAACAACGTATTTATTGGTCTATAGTACAACTGAGGTATTAGCCAATATCACAGGACGTATACTGAATGGTTAGTCCCAATAATGACCAATCATGACACTGGCAGCAATTATTAACATTATAATCACTAGCTAGGACCCCGTCTCAGGAGCCGAGTGCAAACCTTCATTGATTATTTGTAACGTTGAGGAATGGTTGAGGGAGATTAAGCCAAGGTGAGAGTTTAGCAGTTTGTGGAAGGCTTAGTTGAGGATCCACTGTACCTCCCGGGATTTGCAGATCCCCAAAAGAAGCCCTCCTAAGAAAGCAAGGCTGCCTGCCCTTAGCGCAGGTCGTCAAAGCTGTGGCGAGTGTAAAGTTGGAAGGCTTGGGAAGACCAGCAGCCCATGACCTTGATGAGGTGGTCTGGGACTCCTCTGCTTGACACAGTGGTTGCTGCTCCAACACTGAAGGAGTGGCCAGAGAAAGAGTCAGGATTAATCCCAGAGGTGATTAGGACTTCCCTGAAGTGTGAAAGGAACCAGGATCGATTGGCGACGTGGCCTGTTTCAGTGATGAACAACGGTTCATGGGAGGAGGTTTGCTGCATTTTCCTGAGCAGCAGATAGTGTATGAGAGGTTCATAGAGGCTCAGATGTGAATTTAGTTTAAAATCAAATATGAGGACTGGGTTTCTTATCTGGTTTGTTTTGCTCTGTTTGAGCAAACAGGCTAAACAATCCTCGGAGATAGGATAAAGGTTGAATATGCAGGGGTGGAGACTAGGGTTAAACTTGGCTGAAGAAGATGCGAATTCTGAGCATCGCAAGAAACCATAAAAAGTGAGTAGAAACATGGATTGCAGGGTGCACGCTAGATGGGTGGAAAAGTGATTAGAGCGTAGGGTGACAATGCAGCGAGAAATAAGATCGGTGGTTAGCGGAAGAAGGCGAGGAGTCGGTGGAGGTGTTTGGTGCTGAAGGCCTTTAATAAGTAAAGACAACTGGGAGAGCGTTGAAGGGGAGCCAGTGAGTAATTTTGAGAAGAAATTGATACCGCTAAGGTAAACCTTAGTGGTGGGTATCTTGATGTGAAGAGTCGAATGGGCACAGGAGATGAAGCTGCATACGGAGGCCACGTCGAAGGAAGGGAACTGAAGGTTAAACGTGGTATAGAAGAAGCAGAAAGAGTTCCAGGCCGTCCAGTAAGTAGAAAGAGTGCTGGGGGTTAAGCTGATGATGATGGCTCATTGAGACAAAGACATGAGTTCTGCGATGGTCGGTTTCAGATCAGGAATATCGTGTCTGAAAATGGTGGTAATGGGGTTGGATTCTCCTCCGCATCTGGAGCTAAGGTTCTGAAGATCTGGAAGGAGAAGTGAGACGGAGTCAGCGATGGAGTTATTGAAGCTCCGCCCACTCCCTGTAAGGTGTTCAGTGTCCTGTATGACAGTCCTGTGGCTGCAGTTCTTTTCCCCACTAAGCGGTCCGTCTGACATCCAACCGCTCGGTGACTTTATGCGTGATGTCCCACTGGTCCTCTGTCTCTCTGGTGGACGGAGCAGCCTGTTTTATGAAAACAGAATAGACTCGGAATTTATTTGTCCAATGAGTGAAACATACAGATGCATATAAATCGAGATTGTCACCCTGAGCTGTAACAGGAGTCAAACTGGACACCAGAGACAGAAGACAGTGAGTCTCCAACTACTTCTAACGCACCTGAATTACAATAGTGGAGATAATAAGAGAGGAGAAGTTGATTTAGTTCTGTAACGACTGCAACATGAACAACGCTGCATTACATCACATCAATTCATTACATCACGTCAATTCGAAATTTGAACCTGTTCAGATGGAGCTGAAAGTCTTTCTCTTTCACTGATGTCCCTCCTCCTCCTCCTCCTCCTCCACCTCCACCTCCTCTCTGCAGCCTCCTGCACAGGTAGTTGGGCTCGTTTATCCGGACCGGTACCGGTATATTTAACTGAGCGGGTCGGTGATTGTAACGTTACACCGGAGTACAACAACAACAACCCTCATTAATCAGGAGGTCTAGATCTCCTCTGGTCCATGTTCACCATCACCCCGACATGTAAAACACAGAGTTACATATTTTATAGTTCCTTATCAGAGCTAGATGTCCATCTAACATAAAACAATCTGTTGTTATCGGAGCATTTTCCTCTGAACTCTGCTCGGCTATGAGCTCAATAGAAAAGAACCATTTCACCAAAATAAAGTTATTCTACAACGAGTAAAATCACGTTAGCAGTTTGCACCGCGGACTAAATATAGCAGAGTTACTGTGGAAAAGTTATCAAGTCTAATTATAACAAGCACACAGAACTTCCACTGAGTGGTGGACTGCTGGCGGCAGGGGACGGTGCCGGTGCGACCGGAGGGTGAAGCTCGGATCGGCTCCACGCTGCTGCTGGAGGAGCGGTGTGTCCTTGAACTCCGTCCGTCTCCGGTCCAAGATTAAACTATCTGTCGTGAAATGGTCCCTGAAGAGGCGTCTGTTGGTGTTAATCCTGAAGTCTCCTTTAGCTCTTCATGAAATCAATCCACCTCTTTTTCCTTTCTTCATCAGTAGGACATTTAAACAACGATGCAGTGCTGCTTTGGAGGTTCTTGCTTCCAGGAAAGATTCACTTGCAGGTGGAGGGAGACGTCCTGTAGCAGCTAGCTGATGTACAATAACTATCTGACTACAGCAGGAGTAGAACTGAAGTCCAGTGGGACGACCTCTTATGTAAATGAGCTGCAGGCTTTTATAGTGTTTCACCGTGTGAGAGGAGGAGCCATGCAGAAGGTTATAGAAACCGTCTGTGATCTGACGTAGATAGGTTGTTGTGACGTAGATAGGTTGTTGTGATGTAGATAGGTTGTTGTGACGTAGATAGGTTGTTGTGATGTAGATAGGTTGTTGTGACGTAGATAGGTTGTTGTGACGTAGATAGGTTGTTGTGATGTAGATAGGTTGTTGTGACGTAGATAGGTTGTTGTGACGTAGATAGGTTGTTGTGATGTAGATAGGTTGTTGTGATGTAGATAGGTTGGCTTTTAGCCCCGCCTAAAAAACCTGAGCTGAAGACAGATGAGAAACTGTTCAACGGTCTAACTCCACATTTCAGTGTGACATAGTTTTCTAGCTTTGCAGATGCTTTCAGCAACTCATTTCACATGTATATAATGTACTGAGAAGCAAATCTTGGAATTTGCTTTACAGCATCTTTAATGATGTCAACAACAGCGATATTATCTGAATGGATGAGTATAGATCTTTTTGGCCACTCGTTCCCCCACAGGAGAGCAGCAATGATGACCGGATATACACTGCTCAAAAAAGTAAAGGGAACACTTAAACAACACATCCTGGATCTCAATGAATGAAATATTCCAGTTGAAAATCTTTATTCATTACATAGAGGAATGTGTTGAGAACAAAATAACAAGAATGATCAATGGAAATAAAATCATTATCTCATGGAGGTCTGGATTCAGAATCATACTGAAAATAAAAGTGGAAAAAATCAGATCACAGGTTGATCCAACTTCTGTGGAAATTCCTCAAGACAAGTCCAAATGAGTCTCAGTAGTGTGTGTGGCCTCCACGTGCCTGTATCACTCCCTACAACGCCTGGGCATGCTCCTGATGAGACCACGGATGTTCTCCTGAGGGATCTCCTCCCAGACCTGGATCAAAGCATCAGTCAACTCCCGGACAGTCTGCGGTGGACGTGGTGTCGGTGGACGGAACGAGACACGATGTCCCAGATGTGCTGGATTGGATTCAGGTCTGGGGAACGGGCGGGCCGGTCCATAGCATCGATGCCTTCATCATGCAGGAACTGATGACACACTCCAGCCACATGAGGCCGAGCATTGTCCTGCATCAGAAGGAACCCAGGGTCCACTGCACCAGCATATGGTCTTCAATGGGTCTGAGGATCTCATCCCGGGACCTAATGGCAGTCAGGGTACCTCTGGCTAGAAACATGCACATTAGTGGCCTCCTGGACGTCATTTTGTCGGGCTCTGGCAGCGCTCCTCCTGTTCCTCCTTGCACAAAGGAGCAGATAGCAGTCCTGCTGCTGGGTTGTTGTCCTCCTACGGCCCCCTCCACGTCTCCTGGTGGACCGGCCTGTCTCCTGGTATGTCCTCCGTGCTCTTGACACTGTGCTGACAGACACAGCAAACCTTCTTGCCACAGCGTGCATTGATGTGCCATCCTGGATGAGCTGCACTACCTGATCAACTTCTGTGGGTTGGAGACACCTCATGCTACCTCTAGTGGTGAGGACACTGGCAAAATGCAAAAGGGACCAAAAATCATCCAGACAGGATGAGGACAGAGAAATGGTCTGTGGTCACCACCTGCAGAACCGTTCCTTTATAGGGTTGTCTTGATAATTGCCTCATTTCCACCCGTTGTCTGTTCCATTTGCACAACAGCAGGTGAAGTTGATTCACAGTCAGTGTTGCTTCCTAACTGGACAGGTTGATTTCCCAGAAGTGTGATTGACTTGGAGTTACACTGTGTTGTTTTCATGTTCCCTTTATTTTTTTGAGCAGTGTGTATCAGTGCACAATATGAGAAAAAACATTAAAAACTGACCCTCTGTTCTACAGTTCTTTAACCTAATGCTGTTTGATATTATCTTGGATTTTTACAAAGGATGATGATAGTTTACAATGTAAATGAGGTGAAAATGAACGTGGTGGAGTGACAGCACGTCTGATATAATGAGCACAATTAAATCTGAGATATAGATTTGCTTTTATCATGTACAGTTCAAATTTGTTTATAGAATATTTATAGATCACGAGCAAAAATGAGCCTGCTGGTTAGAATGATAATGATAAAGTGGACCCATGTCCAAATAAGATGTGATATGAAGTGAAATTAAATGTGAGAGGCTTCGTTATACGTATCAAGTTGTCTGTCACATTTCATTTCTACAATCTGGCTTCAATTCACCACCTCACCGTCTGTGTTGCTAATTTTCCCTGATAGTCAGAGTTTGTTTACAGGTGTGCACTATTTACCATCAAGTTTGTTTTTATAAATCCCGACTTTTGCGTGGGGAGTGTCGTACGCCTTTTTCAGGCCCTGTTGTGTGCGTACGCAACGGTTAGAAATGAGGCCCCTGATCTGTTCCAAGTCCTGAGTGATGCAGAAAAATGCGGTTGAACTGTGTTTTCTCTGAAAGCTGGTTGCCCTGTTAGACATGGGTTGTACTGCCTCATACTATGTGTTTATTCTATTATGTGTATGTGCTGGAGACAAAGATCAGCTTATGACAGTTAACTGTTCATGCAAAATAAACAGATCATTTTAACACAACACCATTATTGGTTTATTTGCTATGAATTTTATTTTATTTTTTTCTTACCAAAACTTACAACAAAACTTATTATGAAATGTTAGAAGTTACAGTCGAAGCGACCACACACTGATAAACAAACACTCATCGTTAAAAAACTTAAAATGCACATATTACAAATATAAGAACTTCAGTACAACAAAATGATTAATATACATTTGTATGCTCTCATTCAAAGTGATTTAGATTTTTAATATTACTAATCAAAGATGGTGCACCTTATACTGATGACATATTCTGTATTTACAATGTTGACACCTGCTAAAACTATTGTAAACATCATTATTATTATACCACTGAATATGATCACAAGTAACAGATCAAGCAAAACTTTGTGGCACAAATCATTATGGAGAATCGACGTGGCAAATTAATCCTTATGTTAATTAAGCAAAAGATATTATTTCATCTGTATTATTCAATAAAACAAATATCCCATATTTCCTCCAAATAAATCACATCTCTGTGTAACTAGCACAGAAGAAATCATCCTTATTTAGCTTAGTTTGACACCACGGAAAAGCTTTTTGAGGTGTTTAGAGATTTCCTTCATTTTTAGACCATATATAATTGGATTAAAAAGAGGATTATACAGAACCACTTGTAAAGTCATTATTAAACGCACACTTTTTGGAAAATCAAAATCTATTCGAGCTATACTGATATCATATATAATCAAAAAGAAGAAGCAGATTAAAACCAACAGGTGAGGTAAACAGGTCTCTGCAGCTTTTTTCCTGACATCTCTACCGCTGCGGTAGGATATTATAATGATCTTTGTGTAAGTAAAAAGTATGAAAAGCACAGGGAGAAGTCCAAGATTTAGCAAAGAAACCAAACCAAATACATATATTGCTTTTGACATGAAACAGTGAAGTTTAAAGAATGAATTGTTGCAAAAAATCCCTTTCAAAGTGAAGTCACAGAGTTTTTTGTCAACACTTAATCCAGTTGGCACTGCAATCTGCATGGCAGGCAGAAACCAAGCTAACAGTAGTAATGTATTAACAGTTGTTTTTCTCATGATAGTTGGATATTGCAGAGGTTTACATATAGAAACATATCTATCAAAGGCCATGGCTACCAACAGTAACATATCTGAACCAGCTAAACCATAAAACATAAAATACTGAAAAAGACACGCTTGATAAGATATGATCTGTTTTTCAGATAAAAAGTCAACCAACAGCTTCGGGTAGATATTAGTGCTGAACAGAATAGAGTTTACTGACAAAGCTGCAATGAAAATGTACATCGGCTCATGGAGGTTTTGGTGAGCCCAGATCAGGTACACAATGATAGAATTACTGAAAATTATTAAAACATACAATGCACACATAATTAAAAAATAAAGATATCTGTATTTGCCCACTTCTACATAACCACCAAGAGTTATGTATGTCACATTTAATTCATCATTCATTTCAATATTGTTAGTAATTAAATAATTATGATTGAAATGGTAACAACAAAAGTATATGAATCAAAATAAGAAAACGAGTGTAGATGTAAAGACTGCCTCAAAATAATTACATTAAATTGTCTTATTGATTTCCAGATATCTGACCTGATCATTACCTTGACTGCTTGATCATCTGTGGAAAAGAGAAAGTGAGGGAAGTTTTTATGAGATATCTTTATCCTCAAAGGATCTCATTAAACTTTCCATCAGCGTGACAAAAACAACATTAAAACTTGGTGATTCATTCATCCACATGAACTCTTTTCCCATCAATTTTACAAATCATAATTAACCAGAATGTTAATTTGTTGCATTACATTGCTATATTATCCTATTATATTTTTGCTTTTGCCTTCTCCTGTAAAGATAGGTAGGTAGGTTGGTATTTACTTTATTAATCCCCGAGGGGAATTTTTTTTTCGCTACAGCAGCATACAGAAGCAATAAGATATAGAAATAATAGAATAAAATAATAGAATAGAATCTAATAGTAGAAAAGAAATAAAATAGCAGTAAATAGCAGTAAAAAATATCAAATATAAAATGCACAGTATATACATTACATTATATATCTATATATATTATATACAAACAAACCAAGAAACACAATCAACAGTGTTATTGTACTGTGATGGATTTTGCCAGAGGTGAGTTATTGTACAGTCTTATTGCAGTGGGCAGGAATGATCTCCTGTATCTGTCCTTGTGACAGCAGAGCTGGAGGAGTCTTTTGGAGAAAGAGCTCTGCTGTCCCTGCAGCAGGTGGTGGAGAGGGTGGACAGGATTATCCAATATGGACAATAGTTTGTTCAGCGTCCTCCTCTCCACCACCTTTTCCAGACTGTCCAGTTTGTAGCCGATGATGGAGCCGGCCTTCTTAACCAGTTTGTTAAGTCTGTTGGTGTCACCGGCTCCAATGCTGCTCCCCCAGCAGACCCCAGAGAAGTACAATGCACTGGCCACAACAGATGGTAGAACATCTCCAACATCTTGCTGCACACATTGAAGGATCGAAGTTTCCTCAAGAAAAAGAGTCGACTCATCACCTTCTTGTAGACAGCGTTGATGTTGGTCTTCCAGTTCAGTCTGTTGTCATGGAGACACCAGGTACTTGTACTCCTCCACCATGTCCACCTCCTCTCCCAGAACTCTCAGCGGTTGTGGAGCCGTCGTCTTCCTCCTGAAGTCGACCACCATCTCTCTGGTCTTGGCCACGTTCAGGAGCAGGTGATTCCTTCCCGCCCACTCCACAAAGTCCTCCACTACTGCCCTGTACTCGTCCTCCCGTCCATCCCTTATACATCCTACCACTGCAGAGTCATCAGAGAACTTCTGCAGATGTCTTGACTCTGAGTTGTACTGGAAGTCAGTGGTGTATAAGGTGAACAGGAAGGAGACAGAACAGTTCCCTGAGGAGCTCCAGTACCACTGACCACAGTATCAGACAGCACACTGCCCAGACGGACAAACTGTGGACTGCCTGTCAGGTAATCAGTGATCCAGGAGACGGTGGACGTGTCCACCCCCACCACCTGCAGCTTCTCACTCAGTAGCAGTGGTTGGATGGTGTTGAATGCACTGGAGAAATCAAAGAAAGTGATTCTCACAGAGTCACCGGTTCCGTCCAGGTGAGACTGAGCTCGTTCCAGCAGGTAGATGATGGCATCGTCCACTCCCACATGAGGCTGGTACGCAAATTGCAGCGGGTCCAGAGAAGATTTCACCAGTGGCCTGAGGTGGGCCAAGACCAGCCTCTCCAGCACCTTCATCACATGAGGTGTGAGGGCAACCGGTCCATAGTCATTGAGGCCGGATGGAGTCGTCTTCTTAGGGACTGGAACCAGGCAGGACGTCTTCCACAGCACCGGGACCTCCTCCTGCTTCAGGCTCAGGTTGAAGAGGTGTTGTAGGACCTCAGCCAGCTGGACGGCGCAGGTCTTCAGGACCCCGGGGCTGATGCCGTCAGGTCCTGCAGCCTTGCACTGGTGGATTCTCTCCAGCTGTTTCCTAACCTGGCCAGTCGTCACAGAGAGGGGGTGAGAGGGGTGTGGGGTGTGGGGTGTGTGTGTGGGGAGGGGAGGGGAGGGGGGAGGTGTCGATGGAGGAAGAGCCCTTTGAGATTGAGGGCTCTATGCAGTTCACCAGGGGGAGCAGAGGGGGAGGCAGCAGAGGTGTTTGGGAGGTGTGAGGTGTGGAGGAGACAGATGAGGGTGGTGAACTAAACCTGTTGAAGAAACAGTTTAGCTCATTGTTCCTCTCCAGGTTCCACCTGGTTGTTCCTCTCCAGGTTCCCCCTGGTTGTTCCTCTCCAGGTTCCCCCTGGTTGTCTCTCTCTCCCCTTCAACCCAGTAATCTCCTTCATACCGGTCCACACCTCCCTCACGTTGTTCTGCTGGAGTTTGGCCTCCAGCTTCCTCCTGCAGGAGTCCTTGCACTCTCTCATCTTCTCCTTCAGGTGGCGCTGCACTCTCCTGAGCTCCTCCCTGTCCCCAGACCTGAAGGCTGCTTTCTCCTTATTAAGAAGAACTTTCAGGTCACTGGTGATCCACGGCTTATTGTTGGGGAAGCAGTGTCCAGTCCGGGATGGTACGGTGGTGTGTTCACAGAATTTGATGTATTCTGTGATACAGTCCTTCATGCTGTTGATGTCCTCCCCATGTGGTCCAAACAGCACATTCCAGTCCGTGGACTCAAAGCAGTCCTACAGGGCTTCTTTAGCCTCCTGTGTCCACCTCCTCACAGTCCTGGTGGTCACAGGCTGCCTCTGTACCAGAGGAACATACCTGGGAGTCAGCAGGACCAGGTTGTGGTCTGATCTACCAAGGGGGGGAAGGGCAGTAGTACTAAATGCATCCATGGCATTAGCAAACAGTAGGTCCAGAGTTTTATTGTCCCGTGTGGGGCAGTTCACATACTGGTGCAAAGTTGGCAGTTCTTTTTCCAGGCTGGTTAAAGTCTCCAGTAACTGCCAAAAATGCACCGGGATGCTTAGTCTGCAGTTTAGACACAGTGGAGTAGATGGTGTCTACTGCTGCCTCTACGTCAGCTGATGGAGGAACGTACACAATGATAAAGATGGCGGACGAGAACTCACTCTGCAAATAATACGGGCGCATCCCCACGGCTAGAAGTTCAATGTCTGGGCTACAGAAACGTTCCTTCACACACGTGGTCGGGATTGCACCACCTCTCGTTCACATAGACTGCAATCCCTCCACCTTTCTTCTTGCCGCTCCGAACAACGTCTCCGTCCTCCCGAACAGTCCTGAAGCCGGGTACCGCTGCGCTGTGGTCCGGGAAATGTGAGTGCAGCCATGTCTCGGTGAAACACATGATGCTGCACTCCCGGTACTTTCTCTGGGTCTTTACCAGCGCGCCGAGCTCGTCCGTCTTGTTGGCCAACGACCTCACGTTCCCCATCAAGGTCTCCGGTACCGATGGTTTATATCTCATCCTCTTCGCCTTCAGCTTAGCTCCAGCTCTGCAACCCCGACGTCTTCTCCGAAGTTCGTCCGGGATTTCAGGCCTCGCTCCGGGCAGCAGCAGTCGAGGCCTACCCAGCGCGATCAGCTGATCACGAGAGTAAACAATGGCCCCAATCCGCTGTGCCTCGCTCTCCGTTACAAAGAAGGAAAAAAGTAGAAGAGCCACCAGAAAAGTGGAAAAGTTACGGTCCCTTTATTTTTTTGAGCAGCGTGTATCAGTGCACAATGAGAAAAAAATATTAAAAACTGACCCTCTGTTCTACAGTTCTTTAACCTAATGCTGTTTGATGTTATCTTGGATTTTTACAAAGGATGATGATAGTTTACAATGTAAATGTGGTGAAAATGAACGTGGTGGAGTGACAGCTTGTATGATATAATGAGCAATTAAATCTGAGATATAGATTTGCTTATATCATGTACAGTTCAAATTTGTTTATAGAATATTTATAGGTCACGATCAAAAATGAGCCTGCTGGTTAGAATGATAATGATAAAGTGGACCCATGTCCAAATAAGATGTGATATGAAGTGAAATTAAATGTGAGAGGCTTCGTTATACGTATCAAGATGTCTGTCACATTTCATTTCTACAATCTGGCTTCAATTCACCACCTCACCGTCTGTGTTGCTAATTTTCCCCGATGGTCAGAGTTTGTTTACAGGTGTGCACTATTTACCATCAAGTTTGTTTTTATAAATCCCGACTTTTGCGTGGGGAGTGTCGTACGCCTTTTTCAGGCCCTGTTGTGTGCGTACGCAACGGTTAGAAATGAGGCCCCTGATCTGTTCCAAGTCCTGAGTGATGCAGAAAAAGGCGGTTGAACTGTGTTTTCTCTGAAAGCTGGTTGCCCTGTTAGACATGGGTTGTACTGCCTCATACTATGTGTTTATTCTATTATGTGTATGTGCTGGAGACAAAGATCAGCTTATGACAGTTAACTGTTCATGCAAAATAAACAGATCATTTAAACACAACAACATTATTGGTTTATTTGCTTTGAATTTTATTTTATTATTTTCTGACCAAAACTTACAACAAAACTTATTATGAAATGTTAGAGGTTACAGTCCTAGCGACCACAAACTGATAAACAAACACTCATCATTAAAAAACTTAAAATGCACATATTACAAATATAAGAACTTCAGTACAACAAAAAGATTAATATACATTTGTATGCTCTCATTTGAAGAGATTTAGATTTGTAATATTACGTATCAAAGATGGTGCACCTTATAATGATGACATATTCTGTATTTAAAATGTTGACAACTGCTAAAACTATTGTAAACTTCATTATTATTGTACCACTGAATATGATCACAAGTAACAGATCAAGCAAAACTTTGTGGCACAAATCATTATGGAGAATCGACGTGGCAAATTAATCCTTATATTAATTAAGCTAAAGACAGTATTTCATCTGTATTCTTCAATAAAACAAATATCACATATTTCCTCCAAGTAAATCACATCTCTGTGTAACTAGCACAGAAGAAATCATCCTTATTTAGCTTAGTTTCACACGACGGAAAAGCTTTTTGAGGTGTTTAGAGATTTCCTTCATTTTTAGACCATATATAATTGGATTAAAAAGAGGATTATACAGAACCACTTGTAAAGTCATTATTAAACGAACACTTTTTGGAAAATCAAATTCTATTCGAGCTATACTGATATCATATATAATCAAACAGGAGAAGCAGATCAAAACCAATAGGTGAGGTAAACAGGTCTCTACAGCTTTTTTCCTGACATCTCTACTGCTGCGGTAGGATATTATAATGATCTTTGTGTAAGTAAAAAGTATGAAAAGCACAGGGAGAAGTCCAAGATTTAGCAAAGCAACCAAACCATATACATATATTGCTTTTGACATGACACAGTGAAGTTTAAAGAATGAATTGTTGCAAAAAATCCCTTTCAAAGTGAAGTCACAGAGTTTTTTGTCAACACTTAATCCAGTTGGCACTGCAGCCTGTATGGCAGGCAGAAACCAAGCTAACAGTAGTAATTTATTAACAGTTGTTTTTCTCATGATAGTTGGATATTGCAGAGGTTTACATATAGAAACATATCTATCAAAGGCCATGGCTACCAACAGTAAGAAATCTGAACCACCTAAACCATAAAACATAAAATACTGAAAAAGACACGCTTGATAAGATATGATCTGTTTTTCAGATAAAAAGTCAACCAAAAGCTTCGGGTAGATATTAGTGCTGAACAGAATAGAGTTTACTGACAAAGCTGCAATGAAAATGTACATCGGCTCATGGAGGTTTTGGTGAACCCAGATCAGGTACACAATGATAGAATTACTGAAAATTATTAAAACATACAAGGCACACATAATTAAAAAATAAAGATATTTGTATTTGCCCACTTCTACATAACCACCAAGAGTTATGTATGTCACATTTAATTCATCATTCATTTCAATATTGTTAGCAATTAAATAATTATGATTGAAATGGTAACAACAAAAGTATATGAATCAAAATAAGAAAACGAGTGTAGATGTAAAGACTGCCTCAAAAGAATTACATTAAATTGTCTTATTGATTTCCAGATATCTGACCTGATCATTCGTTGACTGCTTGATCATCTGTGGAAATGAGAAAGTGAGGGAAGTTTTTATGAGATATCTTTATCCTCAAAGGATCTCATTAAACTTTCCATCAGCGTGACAAAAACAACATTAAAACTTGATGATTCGTTCATTCACATGAACTCTTTTCCCATCAATTTTACAAATCATAATTAACCAGAATGTTAATTTGTTGCATTACATTGCTATATCATCCTATTATATTTTTGATTTTTCTTCTCCTGTAAAGCACATTGAACTGAATTATTTGTATGAAATGTGCTGAATAAATAACATTTGTTATTATTATTATTATTATATAGCTGAAAAATATATTACAACGCTGATTCCCAATAAGTTGGCACGCTGTGTAAAATGTAAATATGAACAGAATACATTGATTTGCAAATCACATAAACCCATGTAATTAAAATAGACTAAAGATAACACATCAATGTTGATACCGAGAAAATTAAAACGGATGTATTGTTTTATAAAAAACATATTTTTGAATTTGATATCAGCAACATGTTTCAAAAAAGTTGGGCGCAAATGACAGGAAAAGTTGTGCAATGCTAAAAAATAATTGAATAAAAATACTGATTAACTGAAGTAACATGATTGCCAATTAAAAGAGCATCTTTCACCACTCATGAAGCACTATGTGAGCAAATAGTGCATCAATTCAATAATAATGTTCCTCAACATAAAATTGCAAAGAATTTGAGGATTTCATCATCTACGGTATAAAATATAATTGTGTTGTTGTTACTCTGCATGAAGCGCTACATCCATCTCACTACTCTTATTTGATTGATTCCCAAAGTCCTGATCACCTCATAACATATTGGATATCTAAATAAACAGCATAACTTGCCCTTTTTGATGATAGCCATCATTTCTCTGTACAGCAAAATGTTTTCAGCCAGTCCAGTTTTGAAATCACAGCTGACCTCTGCACTGTCTCCAACATACTGCTGATATTACAACCTACTTTGTATGAATAATAATTATAATAACAACGTATTTATTGGTCTATAGTACAACTGAGGTATTAACCAATATCACAGGACGTATACTGAATGGTTAGTCCCAATAATGACCAATCATGACACTGGCAGCAATTATTAACATTATATTCACCAGCTAGGACCCCGTCTCAGGAGCCGAGCGCAAACCTTCATTGATCATTTGTAACGTTGAGGAATGGTTGAGGGAGATTAAGCCAAGGTGAGAGTTTAGCAGTTTGTGGAAGGCTTAGTTGAGGATCCACTGTACCTCCCGGGATTTGCAGATCCCCAAAAGAAGCCCTCCTAAGAAAGCAAGGCTGCCTGCCCTTTGTGCAGGTCGTTGAAGCTGTGGTGAGTGTAAAGTTGGAAGGCTTGGGAAGACCAGCAGCCCATGACCTTGATGAGGTGGTCTGGGACTCCTCTGCTTGACACAGTGGTGGCTGCTCCTACACTGAAGGAGTGGCCAGAGAAATAGTCAGGATTAATCCCAGAGGTGATTAGGACTTCCCTGAAGTGTGAAAGGAACCAGGATGGATTGGCAACGTGGCCTGTTTTGGTGATGAACAACGGTACATGGGAGGAGGTTTGCTGCATTTTCCTGAGCAGCAGATAGTGTATGAGAGGTTCATAGAGGCTCAGATGTGAATTTAGTTTAAAATCAAATATGGGGACTGGGTTACTTATCTGGTTTGTTTTGCTCCGTTTGAGCAAATAGGCTAAACAATCCTTGGAGATAGGATAAAGGTTGAATATGCAGGGGTGGAGACTAGGGTTAAACTTGGCTGAAGAAGATGCGAATTCTGAGCATCGCAAGAAACCATAAAAAGTAAGTAGAAACATGGATTGCAGGGTGCACGCTAGATGGGCGGAAAAGTGATTAGAGCGTAGGGTGACAATGCAGCGAGAAATAAGATCGGTGGTTAGCGGAAGAAGGCGAGGAGTCGGTGGAGGTGTTTGGTGCTGAAGGCCTTTAATAAGCAAAGACAACTGGGAGAGTGTTGAAGGGGAGCCAGTGAGTAATTTTGAGAAGAAATTGATACCGCTAAGGTAAACCTTAGTGGTGGGTATCTTGATGTGAAGAGTCGAATGGGCACAGGAGATGAAGCTGCATACGGAGGCCACGTCGAAGGAAGGGAACTGAAGATTAAACGTGGTATAGAAGGAGCGGAAAGAGTTCCAGGCCGTCCAGTAAGTAGAAAGAGTGCTGGGGGTTAAGCTGATGATGATGGTTCATTGAGACAAAGAGATGAGTTCTGCGATGGTCGGTTTCAGATCAGGAATATCGTGTCTGAAAATGGTGGTAATGGGGTTGGATTCTCCTCCGCATCTGGAGCTAAGGTTCTGAAGATCTGGAAGGAGAAGCGAGACGGAGTCAGCGATGGAGTTATTGAAGCTCCGCCCACTCCCTGTAAGGTGTTCAGTGTCCTGTATGACAGTCCTGTGGCTGCAGTTCTTTTCCACACTAAGCGGTCCGTCTGACATCCAACCACTCGGTGACTTTATGCATGATGTCCCACTGGTCCTCTGTCTCTCTGGTGGACGGAGCAGCCTGCTTTATGAAAACAGAATAGAATTAGAATTTATTTGTCCAATGAGTGAAACATACAGATGCATATAAATCCAGCTTGTCCCCCTGAGCTGTAACAGGAGTCAAACTGGACACCAGAGACAGAAGACAGTGAGTCTCCAACTACTTCTAACGCACCTGAATTCCAATAGTGGAGATAATAAGAGAGGAGAAGTTGATTTAGTTCTGTAACGACTGCAACATGAACAACGCTGCATTACATCACATCAATTCATTACATCACATCGATTCATTAAATCACATCAATTCATTATATCACATCAATTCATTGCATCACATCAATTCATTATGTCACATCAATTCATTTCATCACATCAATTCATTATGTCACATCAATTCATTACATCACATCAATTCATTATATCAAATCAATTCATTACATCACATCAATTCATTACATCACATCAATTCATTACATCACATCAATTCATTACATCACGTCAATTCATTTCATCACATCAATTCATTATGTCACATCAATTCATTTCATCACATCAATTCATTATGTCACATCAATTCATTACATCACATCAATTCATTATATTACATCAATTCATTACATCACATCAATTCATTATATCACATCAATTCATTACATCACATCAATTCATTATATCACATCAATTCATTACATCACATCAATTCATTACATCACATCAATTCATTATATCACATCAATTCATTGCATCACATCAATTCATTACATCACATCAATTCATTACATCACAACAATTCATTAAATCACATCAATTCATTATATCACATCAATTCATTGCATCACTTCAATTCATTGCATCACATCAATTCATTAAATCACATCAATTCATTAAATCACATCAATTCATTACATCACATCAATTCATTACATCACATCAATTCATTACATCTCCTCAATTCATTAAATCACATCAATTCATTAAATCATATCAATTCATTACATCACATCAATGCATTACATCACATCAATTCATTACATCACATCAATTCATTACATCACGTCAATTCATTTCATCACATCAATTCATTATGTCACATCAATTTATTACATCACATCAATTCATTATATCACATCAATTCATTACATCACATCAATTCATTACATCACATCAATTCATTACATCACGTCAATTCATTTCATCACATCAATTCATTATGTCACATCAATTCATTACATCACATCAATTCATTATATCACATCAATTCATTACATCACATCAATTCATTACATCATGTCAATTCATTTCATCACATCAATTCATTATGTCACATCAATTCATTTCATCACATCAATTCATTATGTCACATCAATTCATTACATCACATCAATTCATTATATCAAATCAATTCATTACATCACATCAATTCATTATATCACATCAATTCATTACATCACATCAATTCATTATGTCACATCAATTTATTACATCACATCAATTCATTATATCACATCAATTTATTACATCACATCAATTCATTATATCACATCAATTCATTACATCACATCAATTCATTACATCACATCAATTCATTACATCACATCAATTCATTTCATCACATCAATTCATTATGTCACATCAATTCATTACATCACATCAATTCATTATATCACATCAATTCATTACATCACATCAATTCATTATATCACATCAATTCATTACATCACATCAATTCATTACATCACATCAATTCATTATATCACATCAATTCATTGCGTCACATCAATTCATTACATCACATCAATTCATTACATCACAACAATTCATTAAATCACATCAATTCATTATATCACATCAATTCATTGCATCACTTCAATTCATTGCATCACATCAATTCATTAAATCACATCAATTCATTAAATCACATCAATTCATTACATCACATCAATTCATTACATCACATCAATTCATTACATCTCCTCAATTCATTAAATCACATCAATTCATTAAATCATATCAATTCATTACATCACATCAATGCATTACATCACATCAATTCATTACATCACATCAATTCATTACATCACGTCAATTCATTTCATCACATCAATTCATTATGTCACATCAATTTATTACATCACATCAATTCATTATATCACATCAATTCATTACATCACATCAATTCATTACATCACATCAATTCATTACATCACGTCAATTCATTTCATCACATCAATTCATTATGTCACATCAATTCATTACATCACATCAATTCATTATATCACATCAATTCATTACATCACATCAATTCATTACATCACATCAATTCATTACATCATGTCAATTCATTTCATCACATCAATTCATTATGTCACATCAATTCATTTCATCACATCAATTCATTATGTCACATCAATTCATTACATCACATCAATTCATTATATCAAATCAATTCATTACATCACATCAATTCATTATGTCACATCAATTTATTACATCACATCAATTCATTATATCACATCAATTCATTACATCACATCAATTCATTACATCACATCAATTCATTACATCACGTCAATTCATTTCATCACATCAATTCATTATGTCACATCAATTCATTTCATCACATCAATTCATTACATCACATCAATTCATTATATCACATCAATTCATTACATCACATCAATTCATTATATCACATCAATTCATTATATCACATCAATTCATTACATCACATCAATTCATTATATCACATCAATTCATTACATCACATCAATTCATTATATCACATCAATTCATTATGTCACATCAATTCATTTCATCACATCAATTCATTATGTCATATCAATTCATTACATCACATCAATTCATTATATCACATCAATTCATTACATCACATCAATTCATTATATCACATCAATTCATTACATCACATCAATTCATTATATCACATCAATTCATTACATCACATCAATTCATTACATCACATCAATTCATTACATCACATGTTAATTCATTATATCACATCAATTCATTATATCACATCAATTCGTTACATCACATCAATTCATTACATCACATGTTAATTCATTACATCACATCAATTCGTTACATCACATTAATTCAAACTTTGAACCTGTTCAGGTCGAGTTAAAAGTCTTTCTCTTTCACTGATGTCCCTCCTCCTCCTCTTCCTCCTCCTCCTCCACCGGCTCCTGCGCATGTAGTTGGGCTTGTTTATCCGGACCGGTACCGGTACATGTAACTGAAAGGGTCGGTGATTGTAACGTTACACCGGAGTACAACAACAACAACCCTCATTAATCAGGAGGTCTAGATCTCCTCTGGTCCATGTTCACCATCACCCCGACATGTAAAACACAGAGTTACATATTTTATAGTTCCTTATCAGAGCTAGATGTCCATCTAACATAAAACAATCTGTTGTTATCGGAGCATTTTCCTCTGAACTCTGCTCGGCTACGAGCTCAATAGAAAATAACCATTTCACCAAAATAAAGTTATTCTACAACGAGTAAAATCACGTTAGCAGTTTGCACCGCGGACTAAATATAGCAGAGTTACTGTGGAAAAGTTATCAAGTCTAATTATAACAAGCACACAGAACTTCCACTGAGTGGTGGACTGCTGGCGGCAGGGGACGGTGCCGGTGTGACCGGAGGGTGAAGCTCGGATCGGCTCCACGCTGCTGCAGGAGGAGCGGTGTGTCCTTGAACTCCGTCCGTCTCCGGTCCAAGATTAAACTATCTGTCGTGAAATGGTCCCTGAAGAGGCGTCTGTTGGTGTTAATCCTAAAGTCTCCTTTAGCTCTTCATGAAATCAATCCTCCTCTTTTTCCTTTCTTCATCAGTAGGACATTTAAACAACGATGCAGTGCTGCTTTGGAGGTTCTTGCTTCCAGGAAAGATTCACTTGCAGGTGGAGGGAGACGTCCTGTAGCAGCCAGCTGATGTACAATAACTATCTGACTACAGCAGGAGTAGAACTGAAGTCCAGTGGGACGACCTCTTATGTAAATGAGCTGCAGGCTTTTATAGTGTTTCACCGTGTGAGAGGAGGAGCCATGCAGAAGGTTATAGAAACCGTCTGTGATCTAACGTAGATAGGTTGTAGTGATGTAGATAGGTTGTTGTGACGTAGATAGGTAGTTGTGACGTAGATAGGTAGTTGTGACGTAGATAGGTTGTTGTGACGTATATAGGTTGTTGTGACGTAGATAGGTTGTTGTGATATAGATAGGTTGTTGTGACGTAGATAGGTTGGCTTTTAGCCCCGCCTAAAAAAACCTGAGCTGAAGACAGATGAGAAACTGTTCAACGGTCTAACTCCACATTTCAGTGTGACATAGTTTTCTAGCTTTGTAGATGCTTTCAGCAACTCATTTCACATGTATATAATGTACTGAGAAGCAAATCATGGAATTTGCTTTACTGCATCTTTAATGATGTCAACAACAGCGATATTATCTGAATGGATGAGTATAGATCATTTTGGCCACTCGTTCCTCCACAGGAGAGCAGCAATGATGATCGGATATACACTGCTCAAAATAATAAAGGGAACACTAAAACAACACATCCTAGATCTCAATGAATGAAATATTCTCGTTGAAATCTTTATTCATTACATAGTGGAATGTGTTGAGAACAAAATAACAAGAATGATCAATGGAAATAAAAATCATTATCTCATGGAGGTCTGGATTCAGAATCATACTGAAAATAAAAGTGGAAAAAATCAGATCACAGGTTGATCCAACTTCTGTGGAAATTCCTCAAGACAAGTCCAAATGAGTCTCAGTAGTGTGTGTGTCCTCCACGTGCCTGTATCACTCCCTACAACGCCTGGGCATGCTCCTGATGAGACCACGGATGTTCTCCTGAGGGATCTCCTCCCAGACCTGGATCAAAGCATCAGTCAACTCCCGGACAGTCTGCGGTGGACGTGGTGTCGGTGGACGGAACGAGACACGATGTCCCAGATGTGCTGGATTGGATTCAGGTCTGGGGAACGGGCGGGCCGGTCCATAGCATCGATGCCTTCATCATGCAGGAACTGATGACACACTCCAGCCACATGAGGCCGAGCATTGTCCTTCATCAGAAGGAACCCAGGGCCCACTGCACCAGCATATGGTCTTCAATGGGTCTGAGGATCTCATCCTGGTACCTAATGACAGTCAGGGTACCTCTGGCTAGAAACATGCACATTAGTGGCCTCCTGGACGTCATTTTGTCGGGCTCTGGCAGCGCTCCTCCTGTTCCTCCTTGCACAAAGGAGCAGATAGCAGTCCTGCTGCTGGGTTGTTGTCCTCCTACGGCCCCCTCCACGTCTCCTGGTGGACCGGCCTGTCTCCTGGTATGTCCTCCGTGCTCTTGACACTGTGCTGACAGACACAGCAAACCTTCTTGCCACAGCGTGCATTGATGTGCCATCCTGGATGAGCTGCACTACCTGATCAACTTCTGTGGGTTGGAGACACCTCATGCTACCTCTAGTGGTGAGGACACTGGCAAAATGCAAAAGGGACCAAAAATCATCAAGACAGGATGAGGACAGAGAAATGGTCTGTGGTCACCACCTGCAGAACCGTTCCTTTATAGGGTTGTCTTGATAATTGCCTCATTTCCACATGTTGTCTGTTCCATTTGCACAACAACAGGTGAAGTTGATTCACAGTCAGTGTTGCTTCCTAACTGGACAGGTTGATTTCCCAGAAGTGTGATTGACTTGGAGTTACATTGTGTTGTTTTCGTGTTCCCTTTATTTTTTTGAGCAGTGTGTATCAGTGCACAATATGAGAAAAAACATTAAAGACTGACCCTCTGTTCTACAGTTCTTTAACCTAATGCTGTTTGATGTTATCTTGGATTTTTACAAAGGATGATGATAGTTTACAATGTAAATGCGGTGAAAATGAACGTGGTGGAGTGACAGCACGTCTGATATAATGAGCACAATTAAATCTGAGATATAGATTTGCTTTTATCATGTACAGTTCAAATTTGTTTATAGAATATTTATAGGTCACGAGCAAAAATGAGCCTGCTGGTTAGAATGATAATGATAAAGTGGACCCATGTCCAAATAAGATGTGATATGAAGTGAAATTAAATGTGAGAGGCTTCGTTATACGTATCAAGATGTCTGTCACATTTCATTTCTACAATCTGGCTTCAATTCACCACCTCACCGTCTGTGTTGCTAATTTTCCCTGATAGTCAGAGTTTGTTTACAGGTGTGCACTATTTACCATCAAGTTTGTTTTTATAAATCCCGACTTTTGCGTGGGGAGTGTCGTACGCCTTTTTCAGGCCCTGTTGTGTGCGTACGCAACGGTTAGAAATGAGGCCCCTGATCTGTTCCAAGTCCTGAGTGATGCAGAAAAAGGCGGTTGAACTGTGTTTTCTCTGAAAGCTGGTTGCCCTGTTAGACATGGGTTGTACTGCCGCATACTATGTGTTTATTCTATTATGTGTATGTGCTGGAGACAAAGATCAGCTTATGACAGTTAACTGTTCATGCAAAATAAACAGATCATTTTAACACAACAACATTATTGGTTTATTTGCTTTGAATTTTATTTTATTTTTTTCTTACCAAAACTTACAACAACTTATTTCATCTGTATTATTCAATAAAACAAATATCCCATATTTCCTCCAAGTAAATCACATCTCTGTATAACTAGTACAGAAGAAATCGATCTTATTTAGCTTAGTTTGACACCACGGAAAAGCTTTTTGAGGTGTTTAGAGATTTCCTTCATTTTTAGACCATATATAATTGGATTAAAAAGAGGATTATACAGAACCACTTGTAAAGTCATTATTAAACGCACACTTTTTGGAAAATCAAAATCTATTCGAGCTATACTGATATCATATATAATCAAAGAGGTGAAGCAGATTAAAACCAACAGGTGAGGTAAACAGGTCTCTGCAGCTTTTTTCCTGACATCTCTACCGCTGCGGTAGGATATTATAATGATCTTTGTGTAAGTAAAAAGTATGAAAAGCACAGGGAGAAGTCCAAGATTTAGCAATGAAACCAAACCATATACATATATTGCTTTTGACATGACACAGTGAAGTTTTAAGATTGAATTGTTGCAAAAAATCCCTTTCAAAGTGAAGTCACAGAGTTTTTTGTCAGCACTTAATCCAGTTGGCACTGCAATCTGCATGGCAGGCAGAAACCAAGCTAACAGTAGTAATGTATTAACAGTTGTTTTTGTCATGATAGTTGGATATTGCAGAGGTTTACATATAGAAACATATCTATGAAAGGCCATGGCTACCAACAGTAAGAAATCTGAACCACCTAAAGTATAAAACATAAAATACTGAAAAAGACATGCTTGATAAGATATGATCTGTTTTTCAGATAAAAAGTCAACCAACAGCTTCGGGTAGATATTAGTGCTGAACAGAATAGAGTTTACTGACAAAGCTGCAATGAAAATGTACATCGGCTCATGGAGGTTTTGGTGAGCCCAGATCAGGTACACAATGATAGAATTACTGAAAATTATTAAAACATACAATGCACACATAATTAAAAAATAAAGATATCTGTATTTGTCCACTTCTACATAACCACCAAGAGTTATGTATGTCACATTTAATTCATCATTCATTTCAATAGTTAGTAATTAAATAATTATGATTGAAATGGTAACAACAAAAGTATATGAATCAAAATAAGAAAACGAGTGTAGATGTGAAGACTGCCTCAAAAGAATTACATAAATTGTCTTATTGATTTCCAGATATCTGACCTTATCATTACCTTGACTGCTTGATCATCTGTGGAAATGAGAAAGTGAGGGAAGTTTTTATGAGATATCTTTATCCTCAAAGGATCTCATTAAACTTTCCATCAGCGTGACAAAAACAACATTAAAACTTGATGATTCGTTCATCCACATGAACTCTTTTCCCATCCATTTTACAAATCATAATTAACCAGAATGTTAATTTGTTGTATTACATTGCTATATTATCCTATTATATTTTTGCTTTTGCCTTCTCCTGTAAAGCACATTGAACTGCATTATTTGTATGAAAGTTGCTGTACAAATAATGTTTATTATTATTATTATTATTATTATTATTATTATTATTATTATTATATAGCTGATCACTACATTACAACCCTCTTTCCACAAAAGTTAGGACGCTATATAAAATATAAATATTAACAGAATACATTCATTTGCAAATCATATAAACCTATATCATTAAAATAGACTAAAGATAACACATCAATGTTGATACTGAGAAATTTGAAACAAATTTATTGTTTTATAAAAAGCATATATTTAAATTTGATGTGAGCAACATGTTTCAAAAAGTTGGTAGAAAATTACTGGAAAAGTTGTGTAATGCTAAAAAATCACTTAAAAAAAACGGATTAACTGAAGTAACATGATTGGCAATTACAAGAGCATCTTTCACCACTCATGAAACACTATGTGAGCAAATAGTGCATCAATTTAATAATAATGTTCCTCAACATAAAATTGCAAAGAATTTTGGGGGTTTCATCATCTACAGTACAAATAATCATTAAAAGATTCCAAGAATCCTTAAAAATTTCTGTACATAAGGAACAAGGCCGAAAACCAACATGAACATGAACTCTTTTCCCATCCATTTTACAAATCATAATCAACCAGAATGTTAATTTGTTGCATTACATATAATATAATAATATATAACATATAATATTATCCTATTATATTTTTGCTTTTGTCTTCTCCTGTAAAGCACATTGAACTGCATTATTTGTATGAAATGTGCTGTACAAATAATGTTTATTATTATTATTATTATTATTATTATTATTATTATTATTATTATTATTATCATATAGATGATCAATATATTACAACCCTCTTTCCACAAAAGTCGGGACGCTATATAAAATATAAATATTGACAGAATACGTTGATTTGCAAATCATATAAACCGATATAATTAAAATAGACAAAAGATAACACGTCGATGCTGATACTGAGAAATTTTAAACAAATTTATTGTTTTATAAAAAGCATATCTTTCAATTTGACGTGACCAACATGTTTCAAAAAGTTGGGAGCAAATTACTGGAAAATTTGTCTAATGCCAAAAAATAATAAAAACAAAAACACTGATTAACTGAAGTAACATGATTGGCAATTAAAAGAGCATCTTTCACCACTCATGAAGCACTATGTGAGCAAATAGTGCATCAATTTAATAATGATGTTCCTCAACATAAAATTGCAAAGAATTTTGGGGGTTTCATCATCTACAGTACAAATAATCATTAAAATAATCCAAGAATCCTGAAAAATCTCTGTATGTAAGGAACAAGGCCGAAAACCAACATTGATTTTTGATCCCTCATGGGGCATCGCATACAAAAAAAAGAAAAAAAGATATGAATCTTTCATGGAAATCACTGCATGGCCTCACTTCCAAAAACATATACTTCATGTACATGATCCAGAAATGTTCTTCCTTCTCTGGGGCTGAGCTCATTTAAGATGGACTGAGGCAAAGTGGAAAGCTGTGTTTTGGTGTGATGAACCAAAATTTGAAATTATTTTTGGGATTCTTTGACGCCACGTTCTCTGAGCTAAAGAGGAGAAAGACCCTGACATGCCAAGAAGAAACCTAAATATGAAAATGATCTAGAAAGTCAGCTGCTTTCTCTGCGCCCGTGCTTAGTTAAGATTGACCGAGGGAAAGTGGAAAACTGTCTTGTGGTCAGAAGGATAAAGAATTAAGAAAGCAAATTAAAATGGATAGGAAATTAGAATTACTGCAGAGTGGTTGCATGCTTCCGCTAACCAGTCAAGTTGTAGTTTATATGCATATGTGTCCAAACTAATATAGAGGATGCTGCAAAGAAGCTTATATTTTAAAAGTGGATGGTTCAGATCCATACGATCACCATAGTTTCTAAATGGACATCCCCAGGGTAATATAACTAATTTAGTATCTGTCATAAATGTGAAATATAGTCACAATCTCACCTACTGCCCCTCAGTTTTGGTGTAATAATGAACAGGAAAGAGCAATAATCATGTTATTGTATTAGATATGTCAAATTACCAAGTCACGGACACAAGTTTTTGGGAGTTCAAAGTTACCTTTGACCACCGATTATAATTAGTTTGTCTTTGAGTCCAAATAAATGTCAAAAATAGTAATGACAGATATGACGGATGTGAGGTTGTATTGACATTTTGAAGACGACTATAATTACTACTCACTTAATCCTTGAATCTAAGTGAATGTTTGTGTCACACTTGAAGAAATTCTTTTAAGGCATTCTTCAGACATCGTTCACCAGCATGGGTCAATGTGAGGTGACAGTGACCTTGACCTTTGACCCCCAAAATCTAAACACTTTATCTTTGAGTCTAAATGAATGTTTGTACCATATTTGAAGTGATTCCCTGAAGAGGTTTCTGAGATATCGCATTCACAATGGGAAATAAATGTGAACTCACGTGACCTTGTCCTTTTGACCACCAAAATCTCATCAGTTCATCTTTGAGTCCAAATGAATGTTTGAAGAAATTTTCTCAAGGCATTTCCGGGAGATTGTTTTCACCTTTGATTATCAAAATCTATATAGATCATCTCTGCATCCAAGTGAACATTTATGACAAAGTTGAAGAATGCCCCTCCAGGCATTTTTGAGATATTGCATTCACAAGATCGGGGAAAGACGTGTGGTTGTAGTGACCTTTAGCTTTGACCTTTTGATTGCCAAAATCTAACCAGTGGCAGAATTGTAACATTAACCAGTATGATCATGTCTTGTATCATTTCATCCCTTGACTAAACACATTGAACCTTGAAAACTGTGTTGTTGCAAAAGATTCCTTTTGAGGTGAAGACAACATTTTTTCATGGACACAAAATGTTGTTATGTCACAGTTACCTTTGACCACCAAATTGTATTTAGTTCATCTTTGAATCCAAATAAAAGTCAGTGCCAAATATTAGACATTTTTCAGGCCCTGTTGTGTGCGTACGCAACGTTTATAAATCAAGTTGTCAAGTTCTCCTTCACATTTCTGTGATGTGGTGTGGCAGGACTGGACCCAAATGTAGACACATAATCAAGTTCAGGTACAGAAACTGTTTTTATTTACTGGTGGCCACTGCCTGGGTGTGTCCATCGACAACAGACTGAACTGGAAGACCAACATCCACGCTCTCTACAAGAAGGTGATGAGTCGACTCTTTTTCTTGAGGAAACTTCGATCGTTCAATGTGTGCAGCAAGATGTTGGAGATGTTCTACCATCTGTTGTGGCCAGTGCATTGTCCTTCACTGTGGTCTGCTGGGGGAGCAGCATTGGAGCCGGTGACACCAACAGACTTCACAAACTGGTTAAGAAGGCCGACTCCATCATCGGCTACAAACTGGATAGTCTGGAAAAGGTGGTGGAGAGGAGGACGCTGAACAAACTATTGTCCATATTGGATAATCCTGACCACCCTCTCCACCACCTGCTGCAGGGACAGAGGAGGACGTTCTCCAAAAGACTCCTCCAGCTCCGCTGTCACAAGGACAGATACAGGAGATCATTCCTGCCCACTGCAATAAGACTGTACAATAACTCACCTCTGGCAAAATCCATCACACAACAATAACACTGTTGTCTGTGTTCTTGGTTGTTTGTATATCATATATATATATATATATAATATATATAGATATATACTGTACTGTATATACTGTGCATTTTATATTTTATATTTTATATTTTTACTGCTATTTTACTGCTATCTATTATTCTGTTATTATCTTTTCCTTTCTGTATGCTGCTGTCGCGAAAAAATGTCCCCTCGGGGATTAATAAAGTAACTACCTAACCTTACCTAACCTAATGTCTCTTCTCCGCTCTCTCTCCTCTTCCTGAGTCGGGAGGGAAAGTCCAACGAACTCTGACCGTGGAGCGGGGCCAGCTGGTGCAGCCACGCACTCAGCTCTGGTCCGGGCAGGATCAGGTGGGGCCGTAGATACGCAGGCAGGCAGGCAGGCAGGCAGGCAGGCAGGCAGGCAGGCAGGCAGGCAGGCAGGCAGGCAGGCAGCTCCAGAGGTCCTACGAAGCGCAGGAACAGGTCCACTGTGTGGTTTCCAAGGTCCAACACAGGGTAGCAGGCAGGGTGGAGGTAGTCCACAGCAAGAGGACAGGACAGGACAGGACAGGACGCTGTTAGCACTGGGGACGAGTTAAGGGTGAGTGGATGTAGCTGACAGTATGAACCGACACCTCAGGACTGCAGGACCAGGGTTGATATCGTGTCGGGAGGTGATTAGAGTGATGAGGAACCGGTGTGTCAACCTGCAGCTGGTCATCAGCAGGATTGTCTGCAGCTTTGCAGGCTGATGAGGGGAGCAGCCATGGGAGGTGACTGGAGGTGGGGAGAGGAGGACACAGAACAAAACACAAAACACATGGCAAACAACAACAAATACACAGGGGAACAACAGCACACATGAGGAAAGGAGATCTGGAGAAACAGAGGTCAAAACACACAGGGTCAGACAGGGATCCTGACAATTTCATTTCTGCAATCTGGCTTCAATTCACCACCTCACCGTCTGTGTTGCTAATTTTCCCCGATGGTCAGAGTTTGTTTACAGGTGTGCACTATTTACCATCAAGTTTGTTTTTATAAATCCCGACTTTTGCGTGGGGAGTGTCGTACGCCTTTTTCAGGCCCTGTTGTGTGCGTACGCAACGGTTAGAAATGAGGCCCCTGATCTGTTCCAAGTCCTGAGTGATGCAGAAAAAGGCGGTTGAACTGTGTTTTCTCTGAAAGCTGGTTGCCCTGTTAGACATGGGTTGTACTGCCTCATACTATGTGTTTATTCTATTATGTGTATGTGCTGGAGACAAAGATCAGCTTATGACAGTTAACTGTTCATGCAAAATAAACAGATCATTTTAACACAACAACATTGTTGGTTTATTTGCTTTGAATTTTATTTTATTGTTTTTTTCTTAACAAAACTTACAACAAAACTTATTATGAAATGTTAGAAGTTACAGTCCAAGAGACCACACACTGATAAACAAACACTCATCTTTAAAAAACTTAAAATGCACATATTACAAATATAAGGACTTCAGTACAACAAAATGATTAATATACATTTGTATGCTCTCATTCAAAGCGATTTAGATCTTTAATATTACTTGCCAAAGATGGTGCACCTTATACTGATGACATATTCTGTATTTAAAATGTTGACACTTGCTAAAACTATTGTAAACTTCATTATTATTGTACCACTGAATATGATCACAAGTAACAGATCAAGCAAAACTTTGTGGCACAAATCATTCTGGAGAATCGACGTGGCAAATTAATCCTTATGTTAATTAAGCTAAAGACAGTATTTCATCTGTATTATTCAATAAAACAAATATCCCATATTTCCTCCAAATAAATCACATCTCTGTGTAACTAGCACAGAAGAAATCATTCTTATTTAGCTTAGTTTGACGTGATGGAAAAGCTTTTTGAGGTGTTTAGAGATTTCCTTCATTTTTAGACCATATATAATTGGATTAAAAAGAGGATTATACAGAACCACTTGTAAAGTCATTATTAAACGCACACTTTTTGGAAAATCAAATTCTATTCGAGCTATACTGACATCATATATAATCAAAGAGGAGAAGCAGATTAAAACCAACAGGTGAGGTAAACAGGTCTCTGCAGCTTTTTTCCTGACATCTCTACCGCTGCGGTAGGATATTATAATGATCTTTGTGTAAGTAAAAAGTATGAAAAGCACAGGGAGAACCGTAAGATTTAGCAAAGCAACCAAACCATATACATATATTGCTTTTGACATGAAACAGTGAAGTTTTAAGATTGAATTGTTGCAAAAAATCCCTTTCAAAGTGAAGTCACAGAGTTTTTTGTCAGCACTTAATCCAGTTAGCAATACAATCTGCATGGCAGGCAGAAACCAAGCTAACAGTAGTAATGTATTAACAGTTGTTTTTCTCATGATAGTTGGATATTGCAGAGGTTTACATATAGAAACATATCTATCAAAGGCCATGGCTACCAACAGTAAGAAATCTGAACCAGCTAAACCATAAAACATACAATACTGAAAAAGACACGCTTGATAAGATATAATCTGTTTTTCAGATAAAAAGTCAACCAACAGCTTCGGGTAGATATTAGTGCTGAACAGAATAGAGTTTACTGACAAAGCTGCAATGAAAATGTACATCGGCTCATGGAGGTTTTGGTGAACCCAGATCAGGTACACAATGATAGAATTACTGAAAATTATTAAAACATACAATGCACACATAATTAAAAAATAAAGATATCTGTATTTGCCCACTTCTACATACCCACCAAGAGTTATGTATGTCACATTTAATTCATCATTCATTTCAATATTGTTAGTAATTAAATAATTATGATTGAAATGGTAACAACAAAAGTATATGAATCAAAATAAGAAAACGAGTGTAGATGTTAAGACTGCCTCGAAAGAATTACATTAAATTGTCTTATTGATTTCCAGATATCTGACCTTATCATTACCTTGACTGCTTGATCATCTGTGGAAATGAGAAAGTGAGGGAAGTTTTTATGAGATATCTTTATCCTCAAAGGATCTCATTAAACTTTCCATCAGCGTGACAAAAACAACTTTAAAACTTGATGATTCGTTCATCCACATGAACTCTTTTCCCATCAATTTTACAAATCATAATCAACCAGAATGTTAATTTGTTGTATTACATTGCTATATTATCCTATTATATTTTTGCTTTTGTCTTCTCCTGTAAAACACATTGAACTGCATTATTTGTATGAAATGTGCTGTACAAATATTGTTTTTTATTATTATTATTATTATTATATAGCTGATCAATATATTACAGTCCTCTTTCCACAAAAGTTGGGACGCTATATAAAATATAAATATTCACAAAATACAATGATTTGCACATCATATAAACCGATATAATTAAAATAGACTAACGATAACACATCAATGTTGAGACTGAGACATTTTAAACAAATTTATTGTTTTATAAAAAACATATCTTTCAATTTGATGTCAGCAACATGTTTTCAAAAAGTTGGTAGCAAATGACTGGAAAAGTTGTGTAATGCTAAAAAATAATTTAAAAAAAATACTGATTAACTGGAGTAACATGATTGGCAATTAAAAGAGCATCTTTCACCACTCATGAAGCACTACATGATCAAATAGTGCATCAATTCAATAATAATATTGTTTAACATAAAATTGCAAAGAATTTGGGGATTTCATCATTTACAGTACAATTGGAGATAAAGTTTTAGCTGAATTTCAGGAGCAGGGCCACGCCTCAACCACTCACCCACTTCCGGCCACACTCCTATAAATATCCACCCACTCTAAACCTCGGCCTGTTCACATTTTCTGCATCCAGAACCAGATGCCACGCAGAAGGAAAAAACAAAAAACAAAAACGATCTTACCTTGGACCAAACATGGATCTGCTGTTCCTCAGCCTGTCTGACGACGACGACGATTGTTTTGCCTTCCCACAGCCCACCCATACACCCAAGGGAAGCGCTCGATCTGCTGCCCTCTCCAAAAACCCCAGGGTTACCCATGAGCCGACCAGCTGCATCCATCAGAATCCCTCTCTCCGTTCAATCCTTCTGTACGAAGGTTCTGATCCACAGCCGTCCTCCTACAACTCACTCACCGGTGACAGAGGGAGACCTGCCACCCCCAGACGTAGTCAACGGAAACGTAAGTCCCCTCTCTCTTCCTCCGCTCGCTCCAGGCCCAGTGCTCGGGAACGAGTGTCCGACGACTCCGGCTCCCCAGCGCGCCGCGCTCAAAGCCGCCGCCACCGCTCCCGCAGTCCAGCCAGGTCCCCCGTCGAAGACGCACCAGCCAAGATCTCCGACTGGACCGTACTACTGCTGTTCTTCCACACACCCCTTTTTTCTGCCCTCTACTCTGGCACCGGGTTGCCAGGTCTTCTTTCCTCTTTCCCCCTCTCTCATCCATCCACAGTGCCCATCATCACCACTGGGCTGCCAACTTACAACCCTTCTGCCCTCTTTCCTCAGGCGCCTCCAGCGACCTTCCCCAGCACAACGAGGGCCGCAGTTTACCCTCCTACCATGGAGATTCCTGGCACCGGGATGCCAGTCCCTACTCCTTCTTCCCCTACCCTCTCTTTTCTGGCTTTGTGCCCCCCCCCCCTTCTTCCAACCCAGCAGTCCCACGGCCACACTACCGGCACCGAGATTCCAGCCCCCCCTCCTCCTCTTTTCCCCACTCCAACCACACACCCAGCACTTCTCCTTGGTGTCAGCGATCCCTCCACCCAACATACCAGCCAAAAAAAAAAACAACCTTCTCCCATCTCCGCGAACTTCCGCCAACAGATAATCTCAGGTAAATACGTTGACTTGGCACAACTCATCCTCCCTCCCCTCCACCAACACGCTGAACCTAGGGTGATCGATAGCCATGAGAGCCTCATTATCATGCGTACCTCAGCGCCAGCTCGCTCCAAAGAGCTCACCCCGCCTGAGTTCACGTATGCCTTCTCCCTGTATAGAGATGTCCCCTGCACCCCCTTCCCATCTATGAGGACAGAGTTAGACAATTACCTTTCCATAATCCTCGACCTGGCTCTCCGCTTCGGTGGATCAGGCTTTTACTAATACCACATTCACTTCACTTCAGAAGCTGCAGCCCGTCTCCTCCAGTTCAACCAGGCCACTTACTGGGGTACCCTCGACCAGGAACTCTACTGCTGCATTTTTGCCGCCCGTCCAGCTCTCCCCTGCAAATTATGCAGCGCCCCTTCCCATCCCACCTCCGCGTGCACCATCCCCATCCAACCACGTCCCCAAAGCCAACCTTCAGCCACCACTCACCCGACTTCCTGGTTATAACTCCTCCTTTTATCACCTCCAGCCCACGGTCTCTTGACCATGAAATCAGTCTTCGCTCAGCTTAGCGTCTCTCTCTCTGAAGAGAAAACAGAAGGTCCTTCACACATCTTGGAGTTTCTCGGGATTACTCTCGACACTGTCCGGTTCCAAGCTTCTTTGCCCGCGGAGAAACTCCACCGCATCATTCTCTTCCTACAAAACTTTCTTCTTACTCCCTCTTGCACCAAATGACAACTGCTCTCCCTCTTGGGACATCTGAACTTTGCCTTGCACATCATCCCCCAGGGCCGCTCCTTTATTTCGCACTTGCTTTCCCTCGCGTCATCCACACCCTCACTTATCGATCCAGTCTCCATGGATACCCCCTCCAGAACAGAGATGCAGATGCAGCTGCACCTCCTCTCCAACTGGAACGGTATCACCTTCTTTTATGATGACCAACTTTCCAACCCAGAAGACATTCAGCTCTATACTGACGCTGCTCCTTCCGCCGGTTTTGGGGGTCACTACGGCAGATGATGGTTTTCAGCTGAATGGCCCATCGAGTTCCGCAACTTCCTCCAAGGCTCCCTCCAATCATCTTCAGCAGTCCACGAAATATATCCGATCGTTACCGCCGCTCTCCTCTGGGGGCACGAGTGGCCAAAAAGATCTATACTCATCCATTCTGATAATATCGCTGTAGTCTACATCATTAACAAATGCAGAACAAACTCTCCCACGATCTTACCCTTCATACGCCGTCTCACGTGGCTGTCAGTCACTCATCAATTTATTCTCCGAGTTAAACATGTTCCTGGCCACCATAACTCCATCGCTGACTCCCTGTCTCACTTCTCCTTCCAGATCTTCAGAACCTTAGCTCCAGACGCGGAGGAGAATCCAACCCGTCGCACCATTTTCAGACACGACATTCCTCATTTGAAACAAACCATCGCAGAACTCATCTCTTTGTCTCAACGAACCATCATCATCAGCTTAACCCCCAGCGCTCTTTCTACTTACTGGATGGCCTGGAACTCTTTCCGCTCCTTCTATACCACGTTTAACCTTCAGTTCCCTTCCTTCGACGTGGCCTCCGTATGCAGCTTCATCTCCTGTGCCCATTCGACTCTTCACATCAAGATACCCACCACTAAGGTTTACCTTAGCGGTATCAATTTCTTCTCAAAATTACTCACTGGCTCCCCTTCAACGCTCTCCCAGTTGTCTTTACTTATTAAAGGCCTTCAGCACCAAACACTTCCACCGACTCCTCGCCTTCTTCCGCTAACCACCGATCTTATTTCTCGCTGCATTGTCACCCTACGCTCTAATCACTTTTCCGCCCACCTAGCGTGCACCCTGCAATCCATGTTTCTACTTGCTTTCTTCGGTTTCTTGCGATGCTCAGAATTTGCTTCTTCTTCAGCCAAGTTTAACCCTAGTCTCCACTCTTGTGTATCAGACCTTTATCCTATCTCCGAGGATTGCTTAGGCTATTCGCTCAAATGGAGCAAAACAAACCAGGTCAGCAACCCAGTTCCCATATTTTACTTTAAACTAAATTCATATGAGCCCCTACAAACCTCTCATACACTATCTGTAGCTCAGGAAAACACAGCAAACCTCCTCCCATGAACCGCTGTTCATCACCGAAACAGGCCACGTCGCCAATCGATCCTGGTTCCTTTCACACTTCAGGGAAGTCCTAATCACCTCTGGGATTAATCCTGACTCTTTCTCTGGCCACTCCTTCAGTGTAGGAGCAGCCACCACTGTGTCAAGCAGAGGAGTCCCAGACCACCTCATCAAGGTCATGGGCTGCTGGTCTTCCCAAGCCTTCCAACTTTACACTCGCCACAGCTTCAATGACCTGCGCTAAGGGCAGGCAGCCTTGCTTTCTTAGGAGGGCTTCTTTTGGGGATCTGCAAGGCCCGGGAGCTGCAGTGGATCCTCAACTAAGCCTTCCCCAAACCGCTAAACTCTCACTCTGGCTTAATCTCCCTCAATCAATGAAGGTTCGCCCTCGGCCGAGGCGGGGTCCTAGCTAGTGAAATAATCATCAACCCTTGATTTGTCCTCACATTTACTTGACACCCAGCCCCCTCGGGTCAAACTGTCCATCATCATCTCATATTGTCTGTACACCCAGTGCCCTCGGGTAAAACTGCGCAGCATGATCTCATATTGACATTCAGATTCAGATTCACATTTCATTTTATTGTCATTGCACAGATTACAAGTACTGCTACATACATATTATATAACCTGTATGGGCAGTATATACACTGGGAGGCTGTAGCTCAGTCGGTAGAGTGGGTTGCACACTAATTGTACAGTTGGTGGTTCAATCCCAGCTCCTCCTGTCCACATTGGAGAGGGGGAGAAGACATTTGGTTGTTTATTTATTTTTTTCTCTAGCGGGTAGAGGGAGAGGAAAGCTGGCAATCGCAAGGTTATGTTATTTTGTAAAAACTATGAACAACGGCACACAAAAAAGCAAATATAGAAACCCCACCTCTGAATGGCACCAGTTGCTCATCCACGGTCACTTCGGGCCCTGGGTTGTAGAGGTGCAGCAGTCGCTCCACCCACGCGTCCCAGACCTCTCGCACGGCTGCCAGTTTGTCCGTAGCGCATCTGGCGGGTTTCGTCTCGCGGTCGTCGAACCGTAAAAATCTCGAGTAAGTGTGATAGACTTTGAGTGGCATAGTGGCACGGAAAATAACCCTTCCGCCCTCCGCGTCCCATAGACTGGGACTCGGGACCTGTAGACGCTGGCCAGGATGAGAAGCCCTATGATGGTTTTATTGAACACATGCTGTATTGGGGATTGCAAAAGGAGTTGAACCAGGACCAGCCACCTGGTGACATAGCACAAGCAGGACCTTAGTTCGTAGTAGTCTACTGGGTTACAGTGCTGAGGTTGACCAGGTTCAGTGTCAAATCAAACGTTTACACAGCGCAACTTTTCTTTTCTTTTCTTTTCTGATATTAACTATAAACAAGCTGAACCAGAGCATTAAATCCGTGTCTATATAGCAAACAAGTTCGTGTTGATACATTTTGAAAATGGACCACCTAGTCCATCGATTTCTCATTGACCATGGTCACAATAATGACAATTCTGTGTTTCTGGGAATTAACTTTTGTGTTTTTGTCTCTCTACCAGTGAACACTTTACGTGCCATGGGTGTCAGTGACAAATTCATGTGTGACCATAAACTACTGGTAGATAAAACCAGAGAAAGGTGGATGTTGCCCTACTCCCGAATGATATCACAGCAGCAAGAGCAGGTACCACAGCAACAAAAACACAGGTTGCTGGCAGATTACCAAGATGTACAGCATCGCCGTGTTCTCGCAGTAGAGCAGCCCTGTGTTCTCACAGTACACTCCACAAGTCGGATTTTACATATCACACTCCAGCCATGCCCAGCGATATGATCTATGCTACCTATCAACCCAAACTCGGGGAGAATCGCTGCAGAAACTCCAAAATGGATCAAGCTGTAAAGGAGCAGAATCCTCAAGTGGGCTGTGCTACGCAATCTCAACGTAAACCACAGCTGAGCCCCGATGTGAGAAGGGATATGAGGCTGCGCTCTGACAAAAGAAAGAATATGCGTCAGCTAAGGTCCTACACCAAACACCTGGGTCAGGTTCACACTGCCTACAATTATTAAACAAACAGCAACAAAATCATCCAGAATATGGTCCATTCAGTTCATCCCACCAGAGGGTTCCACTAGACTAAAGGGTGGATGTCTAAAAAAAAGAGTTTGGATTTGTATAAAAGGGAGTGTATGTCTGGTCTCAACCCAGACCTTGACTGAAACATTGACTTTGCTACATCTCTGATTTGAGACAGGACTGAAACCCCACAAAACCGAACTAGTAACCGTTTGGTTCAGACTCACTTTCAGCCAACCTGGCTCTCTGATTGGAGTTAAAGTCCAATCACTTCACAGTTGACACTGTTACACGAGAGCTTCACCTACACGAATCGGGTACGCTCAGCTACAATGGACTGTACCACAGCCCCAGGTCAAAGTTACCCTTACACCAGCACCGTGACCACCGGTAGCACTACCACTGTCACCTTTTCACGAGCCAAAAATGGGAGGACATGTGCAGTTGTACTCGGTCAACAAATTGGAGAGTACAACAACGTTTACACTCATACGGACAATGAGGAAGACAACGGGTTACACAAGGCAGACACAGCTACAGCAGATGAGGGACCTGTCGACTACGAAGAAGATGAGTGTTCTTGGTCAGACTCAGATACAAGAGATGAGGGACCCTCGGACCGCGAAGAGGATGAATCATTTTGGTTGGACCCAGATTATGATCAAGCTCTCCAATATTACAACGGAGATGAAGTTGCGGAACGGTGCAGCTTTGGCCTGGAGTTCGAGGCATCGTTCGATGGAGGCTTTTGGTATAAACCCGGTGGATGCATCAACTGTTATGGAAAAGCCACAGGAGTTGTGTTTGAAGAGACGGAATGACACAATGACTAAGAACATTGACATGTTCAACAAATGTGCTTACATTGTAGAACCCAAACTATTGGATATTGCCTATAGTAGCAGATCCGTGTGTATTAGAATGTATAACGTGACAGTTCTGTAACCCCAACTTGTTCACAATAAAGACAATCGAGATCGTGTGTACAGCGTGTCTATTGTTTATTTGATCAAGTCACAATTACAAGCACATAGATTAAATACATATGCTACTTGTAATATATCTCACCAGTGATTCTGATAGACCTTTCACCACTGTGCATCTCGTCTCTGATGTGACATAAAAGCAACAAGGCTGAGAGCATGTCGTCTCTGGTGTACTCTCCGTCTACAGATTTCTTCCCCCCTGTAGTCACCGTACTGCCTTTCACGGACTCAGTGATAGTGACCATTGTCATTTCTTCTCTCAATTTCCCCAGTAGAAGTTTGCCTTGCTCAGCGTGACACTTGTCAGTGAGCCTATCCCGGGGTAGAGTTATAATGTCACGTGTTTCCAATATATTCGCGGTGATGTCAATGGCCAAATTGACTCCCTTTCGCGAGCGCCTGTACATGAACACGTCCATCTTGGAGCCCATCTTGTTACTGCAACCTGCACCCTTGAAGGTACCAATGCTCGACTCGATCATCCAAGTTTTCTTGGTAGCCTCCGATAACACTGCCCATCCCAGGGACATTACGGTGTCGCAGTAATGTAGCGTTTCTTTATTGATCGAGGACACTGTACTGAGAACCATAGCAAGTTTGGTCTTGGCACCCACGTGCTTCCCTAGCATGTACTTGTTATTGATGTGCGACCACTTGCTGTAGAACAGCACCTTGAACCCAGAGTGCACCAGTGAGTGTTCGATTAGTTTTTTCACGTTGAACAGAGTGTTGACGTAGGTGTTTTGTTCAAACACTATTACCACAGATACTTCTCTCCACATCACTCTGGGCAACAGAAGTTTCAGTAGTCTGATATGGGCAGAACAGACAGGACAGGGTGTATAAAGTATCTGAAAGCCCCACTTGAGTCAAAGTACAGATATTTTACCAGAAAATAACTTCGGTGAAAGTCACCTATTACAAAATTACTTGAGTAAAAGACATAAAGTAGGTGATATTAACAGTAATTAATCATCAAAAATAATTTCATGATTAGATGTTCTTAAGTATTAAAGGTAAAAGTAAAAGCAAGCGTTGACAATTTTAAGAATTATGAAGTTTATTTTTTTAAAACATCACTGTAACACTTGCTGAACTTCACTACAAATGAAAATTAGGATTAATATTAGTCAATTATAATAATGTCATCTGAAGTAGTTATAACAACTTGCCAGACCTGCTTGCATGCATTTTGTATCATCAGGCTGCCAAATTTCTTCAGGGTTTATTATGTAGGAACAAAGTAACTATGCTACCTAGGAGAAATGTAGTGGAGTGAAATTTGATAGAAATCGAAACTAAAGTAAAGTACCAATAGTCCCAAAAAACACCTTCGTACTGTAATGAAGTACATTACACAACTGCCCAAGGGCACCAGTTTACTGTACTGTGGGCAACACTGCTCTAGAGGGCTAAACTACAGGCATTGTTTTGCCTGTAGTTTACTAAAATAATGTTTTATAAATCTTTTGAGGAAAAATTCCACATTGTACAAAAAAATCTCAAAAAGTAGGAATCTGATAAATAATAAATAGAGCCAAACAACATATTCAGTAAATTAAATTCAGTGTGTATAAATTGTATACATTACAGGACTTGAAGGTCATAAGTATGGCATGACCTGTGCATTGTCTATGAAGCTGTGCAGTCATATGCGTAGTTACCAGCTCTTTCAATTAAACCTGGGAATACACTGGTCCATGCACTAAAACATTCAAAACGCAAAACAAAGACAAAACATGCGATGAATGACATAGCAGTGTCTTATTCAAAAACTTTTTTTTCATAAAAAGACAGTTTTAGAATCACCGCAGAACAATTATTGCAGAAGGAAGAACTCACAATCTGTGTCAATAAATCAGGTTATTTTGGCTGGACAGAACAAACCTTTTAGGCGTTTGGAAATTTCTTTCATTTTCAGCCCGTATATGAAAGGATTAAACAAAGGATGATACAGAACAATTTGTAACGTCATTATTAAACGTGCAGTTTTTGGAAGGTCAGATTCCACTCGAGCTATGCTTATATCATATGCACTCAAACAGGAAAAGCTAATTAAAACTAACAGGTGGGGTAAACACGTCTCTGCTGCTTTTTTCCTCACTTCTTTACAACTCCGGTACGATACAACAAGTATTTTTGAATATGAAAAAACAATTAAGAGCATAGGGAGAATTACGAGATTGAATAGAGCAACCACACCAAATATGGTGAGTAATCTTGAACTGACACATTGAAGTGCGTAAATGGAATTGTTACAAAATATTCCCTTTAAATCAAAATTACACAGTTTTGCCTCAGCAATCAGTATTATTGGGATTACTGAATGACAAGCAGGTATGAACCAAGCTAAAGCCAAGAAAATACTGATTGTGTTTTTTCTCATGATAGTGGGATATAGCAGAGGTTTACATATTGACACATATCTGTCATAGGCCATAGCTAACAAAAGAAAGAATTCTGAAGTACCCAGACAGTAAAACATAAAAAATTGAAAGAGACACATTGAATATGTTACGATCTGTTTTTCAGATAAAAAGTCAATCAGAAGCTTTGGGTAAATACTTGTGCTGTAAAGAACAGAGTTCAGTAACAAAGCTGCAATGAAAACATACATAGGTTCATGGAGATTTTTGTGAATCCAGATGAGGTACGCGATAGTAGAATTACTGCAGATTATTAAAATATATACTGTAAAAATAATAACAAAATAAACATATCTATATTTGCTAATTTCCACATACCCACCAAGAGTTATCTCGGTAATATTAAACTCATAATCCATTTGTGTTTTTAAAAACTAAATATTCAATAATAAAACAGACAAATTGCATAACGAGTGTACATGAATAATTACTCAAAAGTAATTACACCAACATCCAACCTTCACCAAGAGTCTTATTCATTTAAACATACCTGAAGTTGAAATGCACTTTGTGTATGTTCACCTACAACATTTAAAAAGTAAATCATTTGAGTCTGTGGAAAGTTTTTTATCAGAATGCCTCATCCTCTAAGGATCTCAGCTCTGGAGGCCTGATGTCACGCCCTTGTTCAACCTGCAGCCCATTACGCAATCTTTCCAACTGACAATTTTGGCCGTTGTAGTTCAGAACAACTAACCAGTCCTCTTAACTAGTTTCATGTGAAGTGTTGTTGGTCTGCAATGGCCAACATGTTATTGTAGATTTGAGGCATACTTTTCTACAGTGGTTTTGATAACTTTATCCATGCATGTCGTAGGCTGCTTGATGCCACATTAGCCGAAACTTGGGAGTAACGGCATCAGGTTTTGGTATGCTGGACAACACATACACTATGAGCTTGAAGTTCAGTATTGTGCTATTTCAGTAAGGATTTATTGACAGTTGAGCTCTTGGTGTAGTGTTTAAAGCAGCCTTCATGACCTCTCTGTCATTGTCCAAAGTGGGACTGAATTAAAACTTTCTCATAAACAACCTGGTCTCTCAGTAATGAGCGTAAGGCTTTGAAAGGGACTAAAAATTCTGTGCTATCACATTTAAAGGACTTCTGTGCTAGTCACGGGTTGGCCATTACGAGCACCATGTTTGAGCATAAAGGTGGTCCATAATTGTACCTGGTACCAGAACACCTTAGGCCGGAGATCAATGATCAACTTTGTAGTTCTATCATCTGATCTGCAGCCATATGTCCGGGACACTCGGGTGGAGGAGCAGAGCTGTCAACTGATCATCAGCTGGTGGTAAGTTGGATCAAATGGCGGGGGAGTCGGCTGGAAAGACCTGGCATACCCAAACGCATAGTGAGGGATAACTGGGAATGTCTGGCGGAGACCCCTGTCCAGGAGATCTTCAACTCCTACCTCCAGAACTTCTCACATCCCGAGGGAGGTTGGGGACATGGAAACTGAGTGCACCACGTTCAAAGCCTCTATTGTGGACGAGGCCGCTAGGAGTTGTATTCGGAAGGTCATCGGTGCCTGTCGTGGCGGCAACCCGAGAACCCGGTGGTGGACACTGGGGGTGAGGGAACCTGTCAAGCTGAAAAAGGAGGCCTTTTGGGCCTGGTTGGCTCAGGGGTCTCCTGAAGCAGCTGAGAGATACCGGCAGGCCAGAAGGGCTTCGACTGCGGTGGTCGCGGATGCAAAAACTTAGGCGTGGGAGGTCTCTGAGTAGTCATAAAGCTCCTCTGTGGCAAGGCACAAGGGGTGGATGAGATCCACCCCAAGATGCTGAAGGCCCTGGACATTGTTGGGGTGCCCCAAAACTACTGCAGGGGTCCTGGGAGTTTGCCCATCCAGTCTACATGTGCTTAGACCACTGACAGATGTATAGATAAAGTATCAGAGACAGATTAAACATTTTAAGGCAGCAGTCTTATTTCTATTTGGGCATGTGGTGTGGTCTGTAAGAATTATAACTAAGTTGAAGAGAAGAACTGCGAAATGCATAGTTATCACTTTGCAATGGAATATAATGAAATACTTGTCCATCAAATGCACTGCTCAAAAAAATAAAGGGAACACTTAAACAACACAATGTAACTCCAAGTCAATCACACGTCTGGGAAATCAACCTGTCCAGTTAGGAAGCAACACTGACTGTGAATCAACTTCACCTGCTGTTGTGCAAATGGAACAGACAACGGGTGGAAATGAGGCAATTATCAAGACAACCCTATAAAGGAACGGTTCTGCAGGTGGTGACCACAGACCATTTCTCTGTCCTCGTCCTTTCTGGATGATTTTTGGTCCCTTTTGCATTTTGCCAGTGTCCTCACCACTAGAGGTAGCATGAGGTGTCTACAACCCACAGAAGTTGATCAGGTAGTGCAGCTCATCCAGGATGGCACATCAATGCACGCTGTGGCAAGAAGGTTTGCTGTGTCTGTCAGCACAGTGTCAAGAGGACAGAGGACATACCAGGAGACAGGCCGGTCCACCAGGAGACATGGAGGGGGCCGTAGGAGGACAACAACCCAGCAGCGGGACCACTATCTGCTCCTTTGTGCAAGGAGGAACAGGAGGAGCACTGCCAGAGCCCTACAAAATGACCTCCAGCAGGCCACTAATGTGCATGTTTCTAGCCAGAGGTACCCTGACTGTCATTAGGTCCCGGGATGAGATCCTCAGACCCATTGAAGACCATATGCTGGTGCAGTGGACCCTGGGTTCCTTCTGATGCAGGACAATGCTCGGCCTCATGTGGCTGGAGTGTGTCATCAGTTCCTGCATGATGAAGGCATCGATGCTACGGACCGGCCTGCCCGTTCACCAGACCTGAATCCAATCCAGCACATCTGGGACATCGTGTCTCGTTCCGTCCACCGACACCACGTCCACCGCAGACTGTCCAGGAGTTGACTGATGCTTTGATCCAGGTCTGGGAGGAGATCCCTCAGGAGAACATCCGTGGTCTCATCAGGAGCATGCCCAGGCATTGTAGGGAGTGATACAGGCACGTGGAGGCCACACACACTACTGAGACTCATTTGGACTTGTCTTCAGGAATTTCCACAGAAGTTGGATCAGCCTGTGATCTGATTTTTCCACTTTTATTTTGAATATGATTCTAAATCCAGACCTCCATGAGATAATGATTTTGATTTCCATTGATCATTCTTGTTATTTTGTTCTCAACACATTCCTCTATGTAATGAATAAAGATTTTCAACTGGAATATTTCATTCATTGAGATCTAGGATGTGTTGCTTAAGTGTTACCTTTATTTATTTTGAGCAGTGTATATTGACAGTCTCCAGAAACCTCCAGCAGAGTTAAACAGCTGCTAGATTTCTGTCATGGCAATCTTTGGATGTCCTCTTGTTCAATCAGTGTTCTTCTAACTTTTTGACAGCTTCTTGCTTTGGCTATGTACGCAAATGTTCATTTTTGTTTTACCGAACTGGCACAAACTTACAATCTGGTAAAATGGTTAATTTGATGGAGGACGAATATCAGTCAGGAGACACTGTTTGATAGAGCTGTGTTTTAGGGATCTTGATGGACCCCAGAGACAACAGATCCTTCTGGAGTTCCAGTTTCCAGTGAAAGCCCTTTGGATCTTACTTTCTAGATTTTGACAAGCAGTTAAATGTCAGTGAACAGATAACAAAGTTGCTCAAGGCAGATTACCTGCGGCAGAGGTATGTCCATAGTTTGAGCTCCACCAGTTTCAAGTCATCATTTGCATCTCCTGATCTCTATAAAGCAGGGCTGCCTTTGTACCTCTCTCTCTCCTTTTCCACCTAGACCTCTTGGGTTGTGTTATTTTGTTACTTTAATTTTGTTCACACGACACACTCACTCCATTAGTGATGTACTGACACTACACTCTAGTTTACGTTAATATTGGTTAAATACATTTATTTTATAGTACTTTTCAACTTGTGTGGTCTCCCTTTGTCTGGACCTTGAGCCATTTCATTACAATCTCAACCATTTTTTTTACCGTCCAATTACTAAATATGCTTTCTAAACCTCTAAATCTTAATTTTTTTTGTTTTCTTAATAGCCATATACCCTTTGAAAGTAAAGCCTTGGGTCAGGCTCATTAATAGCTCAGTGTAACCAGCACTTCTGTGTTGAATAGGCTTGAGTATGGATGGTGACAGCGGATCAGAACATAAATAGAGCATAAATAATTGATTTGGATGACTTAGTTGCAATTACACTTATGAAGTATTCTTATATAGAATATCCAGCCTGAATATAATGTAAATTAGCTGTAAACAGTATTCTCAAATTCTGCCTGAAAGTCTTAGAAGTAAGTCAGTCAAACTTATTGGAATCTTACTTGTACAGTTCAGTTCTTACCATTGTCATACGAGTACAACTGAGTCAAGACCATAAGATGGTGTTGGATTATGTTTTATCTCTTATACCTCCCTTTGTTTCTTGTGATTTTGTAATAAAAAAAATGTATAACCGTCAGTTTGAACAGTAATACACTGTTGAAGCCGACAATTATCTTTCAAGGGAATAATACAAGATATATCAAGGATATTTTTCAAGAACAAAGACAAGTCACATCGCTGACACTCATTATTGATTAAAAAAAAGATTAACACTCAAAAATACATTATTTGTGAGTGTTAACTTTACTTGATTACGCATTCTACTTGATGAAACAGCTTCTTGAGGTGTTTAGAAATTTCTTTCATTTTCAGGCCATACATAATTGGATTAAAGAGGGGATGATACAAAACCACTTGTAAAGTCATTATTAAACGTACAGTTTTTGAAATATCAGATTCCAGTCTAACTATAATAATGTCAAATAAACACAACAATGAAAAGCTGATTAAAACAAACAGGTGAGGCAAACAGGTCTGTGCAGCTTTTGTCCTGACTTCCCTGCAACTTCGAGAGGTTATTATCAGTATCCTTGTGTACGTGAAAACTATGTAGATTATAGGCAAGAATACAATATTGACCAAAATAATCACTCCGTATATAGCTAGCATTCCTGAGCTCACACAATGAAGTTTGAACATGGAATTGTTACAAAATATTCCTTTCAGAGCAAAGTTACAGACTCTTTCATGAGCATTCAGTATACTTGATGCTGCCACCTGAAGAGCAGGCACAATCCAAGCCAAGACCAAGAAAATACAGACAGTTGTTTGTTTCATGATAGTTGGATATTGCAGAGGTTTACATATAGACACATATCTGTCATATGCCATGGCTGCCAACAGCAAAAATTCGGAACCCCCTAAACTGTAGTATAAAAAGAATTGCAAGAGACAGGCTGAATAAGATATAATCTGTTTTTCAGATAAAAAGTCAACTAAAAGCTTTGGGTAGATCGCAGTGCTGAACAGAACAGAGTTGATAAGCAAAGCTGCAATGAAAACATACATGGGCTCATGTAGGTTTTGGTGAATCACCACAAGACAAACAATAGTGGAATTACATCCAATTATTAGAAGATATAGAGTAAAAATAATCAGAAAATAGACATATTTGTATTTTTCCACTTCTACATACCCAGTAAGGGTTATATAAGTGACATTCAGTTCTTCATCCATTAAAGCTGTAAAAAACACAAAAAAATATCAATTAAGCAGACAGATAACATTACAGACATACTTAAGGAGGTCTCCCTTTGAAGCCAGACTTACCATAACATCAGTATTCCAGATCACTTGATGCTGAAGTACACGTGGTTTGTGTATCTCTCAATTTTAGAAGTGCGCTGTCTGAGTCTTCTGTTTTTATCAGGCTGTTTCACCCTCCATGGATCTCATTAAACTCTCCACCAGAGACAAAATAACATGACCAGCTTTGTCCAACTTTAGATGTCTGAAAGCAAAAGGACTGCTGTACCCGTTACAAAGTTTTCCATGGTAAAATAAATTCATTATAATGGCAAAATCTACAACTACTTTCAAATAGCTATGGACCAGTATACTGCATATTAGTCATATATTCATCAACATCTCTTTGTACGGTTTACCTTCGTGCTGCTTCGCTTAAAAAGGGTTGTAGCAAGACTGTCCTACTGTGGGGTTCCTTAGACACAGACAACCCGCTGCACACACAGAGTTGAGTTCAGACTTATTTATTTTTCAGGCCACTCGACCTCTCCCTGTCATGGCGCTCTCCTGCCCTGCCTCCGAGCGTCTGTCCAGTCACTGCTCCTCACCTCCTCTCCTCTCTCCAGGTTCCGCTCACTTATCATGGAGAGACAAAATCTGTCATGATTGGGGTCAGCTGGACTAATTATCCTCTTCCCGGCACCGTTCCCTGAATCACTCCCCACTCTTTCCCCCCTGCAGCTGAGCTAACCACACCCCGCCACCACAAGGGTAAAAACATAGAGTCCTGTGACTGATGTACTAATATTATGTGCCATTTTCACAGAAGAAATGGGTTGAACATGTGTTTTCATTCCTAACAGGTATCCATCTTGGCTATTCCATAATCAAAATTCCAATGAAAAGACTAAATGGTAGTGGAAAAAACGCATTCTCATTTCCAAGTCGTCAAGTACTAACGTTTACAAGGTGCCGTGTGCTTTACATACAGGCAGCAAAATGATGTGATTATGGTTAAGAAAAGATCATTGTTTGGGTTAAAGGTGACATGGTCGCCGTTTAATTAGGGTTAGGCACAGAAAGTACTTAGTTAGTGTGAGGAAAAATTCATAGTTTCGGTTACTTAAAAGAAATCCACACTGACTTTTGCTTTATCATGGAGTTTAACACCATTCTTAACCTCCACCTTTACCCTACATCTATTGTTAATAGTATGTATTCCACTGGCACAGCCAGCTATATTTTGTTTTCATTCTTTCCCTAAATTGTGTTCCATCTTGCCTTAAGCACACAGTGGTGTTTTCGGATCTGGGGTTTCCGTTCTGGGCTCGTTGCTACGAGCTATTTGGTCCCTACGCAACTATGGTGAGAGTTGTATCCGTATTCTCAGCACAAAGTCAAACATGTTTCCCTCCAGGTTTTGATAGAGTTCCTGCCCCAAGTGAAGAGTTGTGGGGTCTTGTTCAGAAGTGAGGGTTTGATGGAGCAGGAGATTGACTGGCAGATTGGTGCAGCATGAGCCATAAAGCAAGTGTAGTACTGGACCATTTTGGTGACAAGGCAGCTGGGCAAGAAGGCAAAGCTTTTGTTTTAACAGTTGATCTATGGTCAGAGCCTAACCTAGGATTGTAAGGTTTGGATAGTGACTGAAAGAATGAGATCGGGTATACAAGCAGCTTAAAGGGTGGCCAGGCTTAGCCTTGAGATTCCCATTCTTGCCTGATATATATTGCATCCGGAAGGTATTCACAGCGCTTCACTTTTTCCACATTTTGCTATGTTACAGCCTTATTCCAAAATGGATTAAAAAAAAGTTCTTCAATATTCTACACACAACACCCCATAATGATAACGTGAAAAAAGTTTTTTTGAAATTTTTGCAAATCTATTAAAAATAAAAAACAAAAAAATCACATACATAAGTATTCACAGCCTTTGCCATGACACTCAAAATTGAGCTCAGGTGCATCCTCCTTCTTCTTCTTTTAAGTTTTATGGCGGATAGCATCCAACAAAAGGTGCATTACCGCCACCTACTGTATTGGAGTGTGGACCAGAGTTACCTATCCCTTTACAAAAAAAAAGGAGTTGTATCAATTAGGTGCCCTTTACTCAATCCTGTTTCTTTCAGGCATTATAGTACCTTCCCTGCCTCCATTTAAATTTAAATGTATTTCCTCTACTGCCAGCTTCCTCTTCAACCTGTCTCGCTTGAGTGTGAATTTCTGGCAATAACAAATGATATGCTCTACAGTTTCTGCTATTTTGCAGTGCTCACATAGTCCTGTTGGGTGTTTATTTATTAGTCGCATTGTTTTGTTCACCCTTGTGTGTCCAATCTTCAGTCTGGTTAATACGTTTTCTTCTGTGGTGCTTCCTCTGGATGTCCTCCCTTTGCCAACTTCTTTCTGAATAGTGTAAAGATGTCTTCCTGTGTCTCCTGCATCCCAACTGTGCTGCCATTCCTTAATAATATTTATTTTTATTATTGATTTAGCTTCTGTTTTGCTGAATAAAATGTCTGTCTTGTGCTGACATTCCAAGGCTTGCTTTGCTAATTTATCTGCTGTTTCGTTTCCTTTCACCCCTCTATGTGCCGGCACCCACATGAATGATACCAAAATACCCAAATGTTTAAGTCGGAACAGTGTTTCGTATATTTCATTGATTAAATCCTGCCTGCTATGAGATGTGAATGATTGACAATAATGCTGAACTGGAATCTGAACAGTTGATGACCTTTCTGATCTGAACCTCCTCCACCCACTGCAGTGATGTTAAAATGGTCAATGTCTCAACTGTATACACCGACAGATGGTCTGATGTTCTCCTTTTGACCTCATAATGCAAGAATGGAATGGTGATAGCAAAACCGGTTCTACCTGTATTAGGGTCTTTAGATCCATCTTTGTATGCTGGGGTAAATGATTGATATGTTGTCTGTAGTCTATCCTCCACCACTCCTGCAATATTACCAATATCTTGAAGTGCATAGGTTTTGTTCAAAAAAAATTATCAACTGACACTGAGGGAAATAGCCAAGGTGGTGTTGCTGATGGCGGTACTGTAGAAGGGAATGTTATCTGATTTAATGTCATATCTCTTGCAAGTTTTCCACTGCTCCATGCAAAGCAGTCCTGTTTGGCCCTTTCACTTTCCCAACATGGCAGAAGCACCTTTGTGGTTGGATGCTTGCCTGATACCCTGCGGAGATCCCCGGAGATTCCACCATCGACTCTCACCTGCTGTCCTGTGTAGTCCCACGGAGGTCACCAGTCAGTTCCGGCCTGTAAGTCCTGCTTCATCCACGGAGATCGTCTCTGACGTCGAGCCTGCTGCACCCAGACTCCCGCCTCTGGTTCCTCCATGTCTGTCTCACAGCTGCTCCACCAGTGTTTTCGGACTAACCTGCTCCTCCCAGAGTCCCGTCTCTGGTTCATCTTCATGAAAATAAAGTCTGTTCTGTACCCGATCACTGTTCTGTGTCTGCATTTGGGTCCTATCCTGCTGCACCTCATAACAATGTGTCATTTCCCCACAAATCTAAACTCAATCCATCATTATGTCTTTTTAGAGTTTTTGAATGTATTACAAATTAAAAGCTGTCCAGCAAAAATGTTTACTTTGAATGACCATAGTTTTAAGGTCCAAAGAAAATGCTGAATGTAGTTGTACCTGATTATGAATGGATTTATATCATGGGCACAAGTACAAATGTATTATATAAATCTAAAAAAGAAATACAAAAAACAAATAAGGGTACATTAAAAAAAAAAAAAAAAAAAAAAATCACACAACAGTGTTATTTCATCATGTCAAGCTGCCGATACCAGAATTTTTTCTTTTTTTTGAATTGAGAATGTTGAATGTCGATGAAGTCACCCTCATTGTAATTGTACTTTACAAAAGTTGTCATGTTTTTGGTGGTAAAGTGAGAATATTTCATTGAACACAACTTAATCTGAATATAAAATAGATGTGCGAGCAGGATTTGTAGCATTACAAGTTTCTGATCCGTCCTGATCCAGTATGACACATTCCCAAGAAGTGATGAAGAACTTTAAAGCCATTAGTGCACATACACTATACACTATATCCAAACACAGTCGGATATATCATGTAAAACTGAACAACATTTCTATAGTTCAGATTGTTTGTTAATTAGGGAGAAAGAGGAGAAGTCATTTTGATAAGTTTTGTAAGATAACCAAACTTTTGTGTGAAAAAGTCACATTTATTATTTATCTTTAAACATTTCTGGAGGGATCTTTCAGCGTCAACAAAAATAACTAATTAGAACACTGTTTCCAATTAGTATGATGCAATTTATTTTGAAAACGCTGACATGGACCCTTTTTTTCAAATTTGTGGTTCGTTACATTGGGCTATGTAAGTGGAACTGACAGCCCCCAGCTGATGTAAGGATACTGTAATGTGTGTCATTAGTACCCCCCCCCCCCACCCCGTGTGGGCCTCCAGTTCTGTGGTAAACAACAGGCCAAGCCTCAGAGGAGCAGCCTGACTACAGCCAGCTAATTATGACCCAGTGGCCGCAGTGAGCTGGACTCGTGGGATGTCCTCCCATTTACCTCTGTAATCAGAATGATCTGTCAAACTATCCTGCATGTTGTATTGTTAAAAACACTCTGGACGCTCTGACTCTAGAGATTCTTTACTTTAATTACATGTATAATGAGTCACTAAGGTAGAAGAAGTTATTGTGACACTAATAAATGTGGTCAACAGGTCATTATCGCTTTGGTCCTGAGAGAGCAATTAAACTTTAGGTTTGTGTTAATCCTCACAAACACGACCTTTAGCCAGAACCCTTGAACAACAACAACAATGTAATTTTGATGACATGGCTTATTAAAATATAAATGAATCCAAAAGTAAAAATACCAATTTGCAAAGTTTAATAACTCAAATAAATGTGACTGTATTTATTTGAAAAGGTAAAAATATATTTTTGGTCAGTGTTACAGGCGGTAGTCAGAAATCTAATGGGTGACTTTAACTGATTAAATATAATAGTTATGTGTGCTTAATCGTTTGCATAATTTGCATGTGATAACCCAGATGAGGAACATATTATTGGGTACACAGAATATTCACCACTATCTTGCCTTGATGGAGCCATCAGTATCATGAATTATTATTATTATTTTTACAGCTTGGATAGGCTCCAGCCCCTCCATGACCCTGTTCAGGATAAAGCAGGTGTAGAAGATGGATGAAATGTCCTTCATTGCCTCCCAGTTTCTGCCCAGTTTTTACTCTTACAACCTGATTAACACAGTGAGTTTAATGAATTTGTAACCCAGACGATGGTCACATTAAAATTTTGAAAAATTTGTTTTCCCTTTGTTTTCAAATCTGTTTCACAGTTCAGATTGCTAATAACACCGAACCTACCAAAGTAATGCTGCTGGTGCTGCTATCTCGGAACACTATATCATCACCGATACCCCGTTTACAGCTGGTATTAGTATCTAGATAAATGCGACAGTACATATAAATGCATATACTGTAGAACACGATGGGATCTGATACAGTATGTGTACAGTATTTGGAAGTGGTCAGATTCGTGTCATAATCTCAGTAGGTGTAAAAGTAATACATGCAGTGTACAATGCTGCCATTTTAGCAGGCATGTCTCAATCATCTACGTTCTAAGAGATGAGTGGCTTTTAATGAAGCAGTAAAGTACTTCATTAAAATCTGACTTTGTACAATATGGTAACTTTGAGATGTCTTTATTTCATAAAATGCAGTTATTGATATTTAGTGTATTGTGTTTTGTTGGGGTTCTGTTGATTTTATTTGTTCTTGCTCATATCTTATGGATGGTACTGTAAAGGCAACCAACATGGTGGCGCGTTTCAGATGCAGCGGCCCCTTTATGTCCCGATACCACAGTATTTAACTGTGTATCTTCGTCGTGTGCCTGTAATCCTTGGACTGCTTCGTCCGTCCACCATTTGAACGTTCTCAACTGCTGCTCTTCACCCCCGAGGTGGAAGCAAAGAGGGGGTTGGTGAGTGGGCATCCGGGTTCGGCTGGCAGCTGGGCTGGCAGTTGGACCCTACGGGCCAGCTGTCCCACCCATTCTCCTTGCAGATGTGCACTCCTTGGACAGCAAGGTGGATCACATGCGTCTTTGGGGTCTGGCCAGCGGGACATGAGAGAGTGCTGTGTTTGTGTGTTCACTGAGACATGGCGAGACAACAGCGTCCCAGACTCCGTTGTTCTTGACTGGCTCCCCTCTCTCTCACTTGCCCCATGGACTCTGAACTTTGGCACTATAGACCCATATTTGCACTACATTCTCTGTTTAATTGTTGTTTTGTTGTTGCAGATTTATGCTTTTCTTGTTTTGTCTTTTTATTTTGCAAACAGTGGGACTGTGAGAAAGTTTTTTTTTTTGATCCATCTGCATGCCTGTGTCATATGGTGGATTGATGCTAAAGAAGTTGAAATCGAAGTTGAAGTTATGTATATTGCAAGTTTCCATCTAAATCAACTGACACTAATTAATAAAACTTAGGAAACAAATAATCAGGAAGCAAAACAGGTTAAAACAAAAACAAACAAAACCTAAAACATTTAAACATTCACAAAAAAGCAAATGGGTCCTTTTTTTCTTTTCTCTGTTTAGTTTGTATACCGAACGTGTAGATGTACATTCATGTTAGTGATAAGGTACGCAGATGATACACTGTGTTACCTTTTTAAAATTCGCTTTATAATATTGTCCCTGTTAACTCAATGTTTTGTTTTGTTTTGTGTTTTTTTCAATTAAGTCACTAAGATCTGATTTTTGCTGAATTTTGGTCCGAATATTTCCTGGTCAGGTTTGGATCATGGGCAGAGTGTGAGGAACAGCTGCTCCTCTTTTTTAGCAGCCATGTTTTCTTGTATCTGGTATTATTATATGTCCTGTGTCTCTATTTCTATCTGTCTGGTTCTGTCTCTCTTTCTGAAGGATCAGTGTTAATCTCTCAGGGAGAAACCCAATGACCATTAGCCTCTGATAACCCCATCCACACACGTACACACTGCTGAGAGCGGCTGGCCTCTTGTAGACCCAGATGTTGCAGTGGGATTTAATACATTACAACAACCGTTATTGGGTGTTGTCATCTTAACACTGTGTTGCCTGCTGCTGCTGAGCATGTCTGTCCTGCTGTGTGTTTGTATACTTGTCCATCAGTCTTTATGGGAACCAATGTGATGTCCAGTGTTTATGAGGACATTATTGAAAAGGGAGGACATTTTGGCCGGTCCACACTTTGGAGCAGACCGTCACAAGGTTTGAGGTTTCCGACTAGGCTCTTGGTTTCAGGTTGTAATCTGGTGTCAAGAAGGGTCCTCACAAAGATAGAAGTACAAATGTGTGTGTGTGTGTGTGTGTGTGTGTGTGTGTGTGTGTGTGTGTGTGTGTGTGTGTGTGTGTGTGTGTGTGTGTGTGTGTGTGTGTGTGGCTAAAAGCAGCTAAGGGTTAAGAAGCTTTGTAATCTGTTGACGTACTTAAAGTGAGTGGGGTTGCGAGAAAATAACAGAATGAGGAAGCATCACAATGAGAGACGGTAAAGAGACGTGGACGTAAAGAGGACCAGAGACAGAGATGAAGTGAGGGACAGGAGGGGAAAGATGGGGGAAGAACAAGATGTTTAAAAATCCCCAAAAGAAGAAAAGAGAAGGAGCGAAACGGGTGCAGGCAAACAGGAGAAAGAGAGAGAGAGGTTGGTGGTTGGTGGATTAAGTCAGTGAGAGAGGATTAGTGTCAGTTTTGGTTTGGTAGTAAATTCACATCCACGTCAGTCACCACTGGCTGCTGCTGACACACTCACACTGCTGATTCACTTTTAGCTCAGAGATCCCACACTGAAACATCACCGCAGAGGAAACTGGACCGCGGGAAGAGGAGGTAAGCTCTTTCACTCTTCTGACTCTCGTGGTTTGACCGTTTCTAAATAGACGCTTGTGACAAACATCAGAAACTGAACATGCACGACCTTGCTAGTAGCACTATGAGGCTGTACATCAGCATGGATGCCCTTCGACCCAAATGCTAACATGCTCACATTTGTTTTTTTTGTTTTTTTTATGAAGATCTTGTTCATTTACATCCAAACAACCAAGGACTTGTTAAGGAGACGGGGGTTGAGGTATATACAGACTGCTTTATAGGATAATACCATAAAGCAGTGATTCCTTTTGTCTTACGAACCTCTACAAGCCTGCCCGATGAACTGTAGGACCCCCTCATCGACACCACCAATCACACTTCAAATGTGTTAATTGGGATTCTAAACTCAATGTTATTTAACACTAGCATTTATTTCAAAGTCTGTGATGATGAGCAGTCAATGATTCGGTTTGGTTTTGCAGCCTTTTTCCCATTTAGCCAAAACATTCAAAACTAACCATTTTAACCATGTTTACGTTAGCTTGGGACACTTTAATGAACTACTGTATGAAATGACTTGCACTATACTGTATATTTCCCTACGATCGGAATAGGAGAAGCAGTGATAAAAATGATTACAATGACAGAAGATGATTGATAAATGAGTCGTCTTAGATTTAAAAAAAAAAAAAAGTTAAAAGTGTTGATTATGGTGGCTGACAGAATAAAAGTTTGACAGCTAGCTGTTGTATGAAGTTGACTGCTGACAGAATGAAGGACGTGCAGTACCCTCCTTCTTACACACAGTGTGCTATTTATGTTCCCAGTGAAACGAAACGCAAATCCAGCGTTGATATTTTGGTGCAGCACAAGGGGCTTTCTTCCACGTTTTCGCTGGTTTACAATTTTCCGAGACCATGATGAACCCAACTGCACTGAGAAAAGCGGAACAGCACAACAGGGGGTGTGTTGTTGAAGAAGCACCCCTGCAGTGCAATTTTGGTGTTCATTTTTTAGGTGAACTGAGCCTCTTCCAGCTCAGACCAGGTCTCAGTCTGTCACCACCTTGAGGTGTTGAAGTCTGGACTGGTGCCAAGAGGGTGAAGTTATAAAGAATTTGTCAACTAGGAACTCAAACCTTTTCCCTTCTTTTTGGCTCTCGGTGCCAAATTGTGAAAACAATTTCTGAAACTGGTCCAGTAATGAATGACATCACATCAATCAGCAGCAGTTTCTACCCCATCAGTGTGCCTCCACCAGTGCTTGTTCCTGCCACTGACACGCTCAGATTCTTCATGTTAAAGAGGATCCATAAACCGAAACAGAAGTCCGACCTAGTCTTCATGCGATCTCAATCACCAAGTCAGAGTTTTCCTTCCAAAATATATTTAAATTCTGCATTCAAATAAAAATATAAAGGTTAGGAATATGTTTCCAGCTGACCCTGGTTGGGAATCACTGCCTAAAGACTTTTTTCATGCAGTTCTCTCAGTTCATCAGAATTTGTCTTTTTGCCGAGATCAGTCCCAGCAGATGGGGCAAATGGGAAAATTGACATGTAAGACTTTATTGCGGCATAAAAGCCCTGCCCCACAACCATTCCAGCATTTAGGAGAATTATCCTCCATGATGGAACATGTAATGGGAGTATCATAAGCTATGCACACAATTTTATACTAAAGAGAGACATAATTACCAATTTCCATATATTTTCCTGAACTGCAATAGTTAATGAAGTGTTCAGATCGCATTTGATGGGTGGCTCATTATTATTATTATTTTTTATATGAAACAGTCCCAGGATTTCAATAACTGTGTCAAAGACCCTGTTACCATTTGGCTTCATCAATCCGGACATATCCACCTGTACTTTTGCTGGCCACTTGTGATCCGATCACGCCAGGTCACGTATGTCTGGATTGAAATAGCCAAATGGAAACAGCCTTTATGACCCTCTGAAGATGCTCTGACGTGAGCTGTTGACATTTGATGACTTGTAGGTCTAAATGAAGTGCTTCCTGGAGTGTAAGTGGAAACGGAAGCAGAGCCAACATAAGAAGCTAAAGTGGAGTTGAAACTAATTAGCCCACATTAAGTAACCTTATGCTGTAAGAGGAAGTACTAAAATAACACAAGCAGTGTGTAAAACGTTCTCCTCTGTTTTCTGCTGTTGTTTGTCTCTCGATCTGCGATGGGATGAATATTTAATCAGTCAATAGACAAATAATGATTCCTCATTTTGATTATTTGTTTTTTGTTTAATATTTTCTGCACAAATGGCAAAAAAAAGAATGTAATTTCTCAAATATAAAGACTTCCTGTTTGTTTGTTGGTTTTATATCATATTAAGTTTGATACCTTTGGAGTTTGGACTGTTTGTCACACAAAACAAGACATCTGAAGTCGTTACCTTGTAGTCATCTTGGAGAAACTGAGATGAACATTTTCTGGGAATAATTTTAAGTTGCAGCCTTAAGCACAATAGGTTTCCTGACAGAAAACTTGATTTATACCTGCAACTACCAATGATGTCATTTTGACAACTCTTGGATATAGCCAGATAGAAAGATATACTGAATAATTTAAGTCCATAGAAATGTATAACTTTCCAAGTTACGACATCAAGACTATATCATCTATTCAGTACTGCCATCCTCTAACATAATATTTTCCTTTAAATTACTTTAAGTTGAATATTCCACACGTTTGGTTCATATGATGCATTAAAAACATTTTTTTTTATTTACTTGACTCTTATGAACTTCAACATGTTCTTCATTCTCCTTCAAGTACTTATTTTACTTTGACATGTTATCTCAGCATGCAGTGAGAGTAAAACCTAACAATGGCAAAATCTAAAAGCCAAACAGGTAACATATTGTTGATGTAGCGAACATAATACTGTTGTGAACCATTGTAAAGTGTGACTTTAACAACCTGCATTGCCTGCACCCGCTGGCTGCTGTGTAAAACAGGTTGAATAACATTAAATTATCAAAAAAAAGTATTTTCCAGTTCTGCATGTAGGAAGATATATTGTTGATTCAAGTCTAAATAAACAATTCACAAGCAAATATGTAAATGACACTGCAACTCCGTCACACACTTTCATCTATATTTAGATGGATCTCTTGAGCGGGACACTCAGCTCACAGGATGGACAGACAGACTCAGATTAAGGCTTCCATGTATTCAAAATGTGTGGTCCACTGTATATTATTTCACAAGCAGTAGTGCTAGATTATTAAATATTAATTTGGATCTGGGAAATCTAAATTTTCCCAATAGAATCATTAAAAAAAAAAAAGTCTTCTTAGATCTTTTGTGCAAGCAGCTCATTATGACCCACAGTTAAATTTCAGAGTTAAACAACCTTCAGTGGTTTTATAAATAACACCTCAGAGAGGTGAAGGGTTCCATTGACATCTGTATAATCACAGTTTTTCCTTGTTAGGAACAGATTTGTTGGGTTTATGGTTTAATACAACAGTGGACTTGGGTGTAAGAGACCTTTGTTCACTTCCTGTTTCCAACCACCATTTGGGGCAGTCTTTGCTAGAATGTGTTCAAGCATTTAGCCAAGCATTCCTGTTATGTTTTATTTCTGCCTGTTGTGTGGTTACCCGCTCTGATCTCTTGCCTGTTATGTTGACTAGGATCTCTACTCGCTCTCTGGTTTTGTTAGCCGATCTTACCACCAACCTGCCGCCCCGCCATCAAGCCACCATGAATCATTCCTGCCTGCTTGGTCACAGTCTGCATTTCTTCTCCCTGCTTTCCTGACAGTCCAACATGACAGATATTCTGAAGTCTAATCAGTTGATCACAAGAGCAGGCAACAAAGTCAATCATCCAAATCATGGCCCTACATTCATTTGTACATATTAGTTTGATTCTGAAGAAAGTGTCTCCTTTCATTTTTGACAGACCTTGGTCATCACACCGAAGCTCTAGGCAGTGATCAGTTATATACCTGTCAGGTGCACTCTCTTTCAGTTTCAGCTCCAAACGACTGGTTATATCGTGTTCCCTACTGTTTACCTAAGGTAAAATGTTTTTGCAGTCAAAACTCAAATGTATCATCTTCTTTTGTATGTTGCAAAGAAGTATTATGATGGTAGGAGTTCAGTACAAAGTCACTTATTCTATTTAATTTATTTTCAGTGGCATAAGCCTTTCCTTCCTCTTCGGTGGATCTCGACAATCACCATGAGACAAGCCATGGAGGATGGTGAGAAACACGCACACACATCCCTGAGTCAGCTTCTGTTAGAACCTTTTAGGCTTGACCTTCATTGACTGTATTCATCGTTTTGTGTACTTCGGTTCAGTTTTAATCCTAAACTCAGTTCTAAATCCTAACCCGAAGATTAATTTGAACGTAATCTCATCCAGAACCTAATTCCGATAGTATTAGTGTCTCTCTGCGGGGTCATGGCTTCGCTGTAATGTTAATCCCGTCTGGACAAAACATGTCTGTTTTTCACCTTCTGTTCTGGAGAAATTTGTAGCCTTAAACATCTGCTGTGATGTTATTAGACACAGTCACTCTCCTGCAGGTTGAAATCTGTTGTTGACCAGTGTAGTGCATTATATTTGACCATATTAACCCTTTGAACCCACATTTCATCCAAATTCCCACCCTACCTTCTTGGTTGAACAAGTATTTCATCATAGAGATGCAGCGCATATCGTATTAACTGCATGACTTTCACTTTCCAGCAATGTCAGTGCCTCGTCTTTGTGACGAAGTATGCCCTGAGAGTGACTTCCTGGTTTGCATCCCTGGACACTCGTAGTCATTTATGACATTTATTTCCCATCGGGAACTAAGCCTGTATTTTTTTTCAAAATGCTGAGTCATACAGTGTCCCACAAACTTGGTTCGGATATTGTCAGATTGTAGACAATCTCCCCTACACAATTATAAAAAGATATCTCTACTGACAATATTTGATGGTGAGATATGTGTAAAAACATAACAATTTCATAAGAATTTTTTTTTTCCCTTGCTATAAAGGATAATATAAATACTCTCAAAGTATTATAATATAACATGATGAAAGATGTTGATAGCCTAGACTGTCCTGAAACAAACAAGATACAGCATGAATGGGTAGCTCCTTTAATGGCCAAGATATGGATTTAAAAGTGAAGGTAGTGAAAGTACCCTGAAAATAGCTTTGGATTCGAAGGGTTAAGGCTTCAGCGCTAAACTTCTTTTGATTTTTGGTGGTAGCGATTATCATGTTTGACAAATATACAGTTATAATGTATGAATGAATTCAAACACTTTTTGAGACACTTTCCTATGAGAACAATCGTCCTGTTTTCCTTAATCTTGTAGGTTGCGTCAGCTCATTGCACACTTTTAATCAACCGTACGGATTACTTCCAATAAAGTTATTTAAATGGGATTATTGCATCCTCAACAGTGCAGAAAAAAAGAGAAAGGCAATGTTACAATTGAGTTTCTTAAAGTAAGAAAAAAAAAGGGAAAACATAGAACAGCCGACGCATCGCTGGAGGATGCAGGTCCAAGACTTCCAAGACATGTACATTACTGCCATTAAAAGTGTTTTAATATTTCAATTAGCTGACTATACTTTGTGCAGTTTGGTCCATGAAGCAGTCCCCCCCCCCCCCCCCCCCCAATAATTATGAGGTATGTTATTGTCCAACGACTCAAATAATTCTGAGGGATACAAACTACCTATCATAAACTGAAGTGGAAAATAAATTTCAGTAGTCATCCTCTCAGGGGCATGAATGTTTGAGCCACGTCCTGGTTATTCATCCAATTCTAGTTGAGATATGTCATTCTTTTTTCGAGTGTTGGACCAATTGGCAGACTCATATTGCCATCTGTGAAGCCAACATGCTCCCTTAGCTCATAAAATGTTCTTTACCCTCCTAAATTGGGTGCAATCATTTATCCATGCATTTTTATTTTCTATTGTGTGTGTGTGTGTGTGTGCGTGTGTGTGTGTGTGTGTGTGTGTGTGTGTGTGTGTGTGTGTGTGCAGGAGTCAGTGAGGTCCTGTCCAGTGTCATGGAAGATGTTAGTCAAGCTGTCAGCAGAAACATTGGTGGTGCTCAGCTTCTGCATGAGCTGCTGAACTCACCGTGGATATGCGCCCTGCTGAAGGTACCTGGTTCGACAGTCCTGCTCTAAAACAGACCCAACATCTGTCTGTACGCTGCTGATATCATTTTCTTTTTGCCGGTCCAGATTTATGAGTGCCTGTTGCAGTTCCAGAGACTGCCACCAAGCCCCTTTCTGCCTTATGCCTCAGGACTCTCACGTGAGGTGTATATTTACAAACACACGCACACACACACACACACACACACACACACACACACACACACACACACACACACTTGTGGAAGAAGTATTCTAATCTTTACTGGAAGGAAATGTATCAATACTACAAAGAACTAACTATTGATGATACCTGACTATATCTGGGCCAGATAAATCAGGGCCATGCAAACTGTGGTCTGTGCACTGTGTACAGCCTGTTTAAAATATTTATATGGCACGCAAGAAGATGCCTGTCTCGATACAGTTTTACTGTTTTCACCTTTAACAAATGTGGTTATGGACCTGCTTATGTCTGCTTGTTATTTTTTTAATGGCATCATAAACAGACCCATACTGTTTTACTATGTTCATCTAATACCACAATAGAGATGCACGTGATTAGTTTATTCCATATATATATTTATATAGATATATATATAGTCAGACAGCTTATATATAATATATCTTTTAACATTATGAGTTATTTGTAGCTATTCATTGAAAAAAAAAATACTTTGTGTGGCCCTTTAGCCCCCACAGATCTCCCTGTCTAGCCCTCTTGCTATTCAGTTTGAATTGCCCTGTATTAGATGCTTCAGCATCAATTTATTTTGAATGCTGCTCAAGGTGGAGCTAGTTTTAACTACTTTATATACAGTTAACAAGTGTAGACTAGTGGTTTCAAACCTCGTGGTTGGGCCCCTGCAAAACTAAACCAAGCGGTTGTTAGAAGATCAGTGGTGGGTGAAGAAGAAAAAACATTCTGACATAAAAATATTTCAATTCCTTAAACCTAAAACCTTTTTCTTCCAATCCTTGCTTTTTCATGAAATACTGAATAACTTTACTTCTTTGGGCATTGAACCATGTGAGAAGAGAAATGTTGGAACTGTTCCTACACATCTGATACTACAGAAATAGATACGCTCACAAGACAATGGGATCCACTGGTTTGATCTTTAACTATGTGTGGGTTCTTATAAGATGATGGAGTTTATTGTTAAATCTTAATCAGCAAAGTAACCGGAAACTCCAGCTGCCATTTAAGTGTTGTAAACATACACATATTTCCCTCTGAAATGTAGTCTAGTTGATGTACACTGTGACAAAATGATATAAATTCAAGTAAAGTACAAGCACCCCAAAACTGTACTTTAGTACAGTGTGTGAGGTTCAGCTGATTTGCTCATGTATCTTGTACACATTAGCAGGTTCCCAGGTTGCATGATTTGAGACCCTCAGGGATTCATTCTATTCAAAACTGAATAAAGACAAAGGCAGAACTAGACATTAAGAATATTAAATGTAAAGTTACTTCAGTCATGCTTGGGCTGGTTTGTGTGAAAACTTTTATTTCCCTCTGAGAAATAGTTTTACAAACACCTTCAGCTGTTCTGATGGTGTTTTCAGATTTCTCAAACAAAGTCACGACTTGGGAACAGTTTCCGTCCAGATGGTTAGAAGAGTCTTTGAAATACTGTCATAAAAACAGGTGCTTTAAATCACCTTCTGGGTTTGTCAAACATCGGCTGTTAATGATATGAAAACGATTTTTAAAAAAAAACATGATTTACCCCTTAAAGCTAAGCTCAGTTTCAAGAGCATAGACACATTAGATTTATTAAAATATAATTCGGTGTCTTTCAACATGTACATTTTCCATTCCTGCCTGTCTTCCTGCTTGTTCATAAGATCATGACTGTAATACAGAAGTCTCACCGTCCTTCAGCTGAAGCCAGAGAGCTCTACGCCCTCCTCAGCTCACCACATATCCAGGTCTGCATACTCATTTAAGATTAATTTCAAGCCTCTATGTAACTCATATCTGATGCTCTGCTAAATCACTTTTAAACTGTCTCTGTGTCTGTCAGGCCCTCTTATCAACCCACGACAGCGTAGCACAGTCAGACTATGGACCTCTTTTACCCCCTCTGCCTGATGAGATACCTGAGGATGAGGAGGCCATGAGGATCGTTTGTCTTGTGAAGAACAATCAGCCACTGGTGAGACAGAAGCAATGTTTTAGTTCTCATTTTTAACTCTGTAATTCCGTACAATGCAAGTAAAGGTCTGCTTGTACACTTTCATCAGTTCACATAAAGCCCTTGGATGTAGATTGTCTCTGAGTTCATGGCATTTTTCAAATATTTGTAATGGTATTTGTCCGTAGAAAGGTACGGTATGCACTTTGCTACCTTCTTGGACTCCTAGTGGGCAGAGGTGTGCTTTGTTGTGTTTTGGTAACACCAGTCAGAAATGATCAAGTGTGACACAAAGAGGCGTTCAGGAGGAACATGAGTGGTATCAAGCTAGTGCAGCTTCACCAGCCCACCAAGTAATAATTCAATAAACCTATCACTGCCTTGGAGATAATTATTTATATTCTTTAAAATATAGTTTTTAAACCCCAAAAGCTCAGTTTCTCATTTTCCGTTCACTAAGAGTGGAGAAGAGCGCAGAGGAAGTGTAGGAGATGGGGTAGGAGTGAGCCGCAGCCGCTGGAGCAGCCTTCGGCGCCTCACATTGGAACGCCTCGTCCCAGCAAGGAGGGCGTGGTCAGGGGAGGAGCTCAGGGCCATGGAAGGTGAAACCAGGCTCCCGTCCCTCCCCAGAGGAGGCCAGCCCCGCCCCTTTCTTCCTCGCTATCAGTCAACAGGAAGCTGCTGTGTGTGCCCGCAAACTACAGAACTTTGGAAGAAAGGGCTCAACAAATCAGCTCCCGCTGTCTTTAGTCCTGCCACCTGCACTGGTAAGAGGAGGAAGAACAGAAGAAAATCACGAATAATCTGTCCATTTTTTCATTCAGTCATTTTTTTTTGTGTGCATTCAGGCCATTTCACCAAAGGAGCCATGATGTGTTTTCACCAATACATCCAGCGGTTCATCACATCTTTCGTCCATCCATTTTGGTATTTGCTTATCCTTATGTTGGACTGTCTTGTCATTCATCCACCAAGAATCAGATGGCAACAACCGGTTCATCCATCAGTATCTTGGTGGCATCACTCTGTTCCTTTGCTATTCTGATCATATTTTTCATCTTCCCACCAGTTGGATCCATTTGAACTTTCCCTGCTTGCTTTGAGCATCAATGTTGTGTTTGGCATTGATTTTTGCAAATTTCTTTCTTTTTTTCTTTTGCTTCCCTATTTGCCGGTTCATTTTCAGAGAACCCCAAAGCAGAAGAAGGCGCCTCTACCGGAGGGAGTAGTGATGACTACGCTTACCCTCCTCCTCCAGTCCCAGCCTACAGTTTCAGCCTTCCTAATTCTCCCATCTTGTACAAAAGGGGTGTTACTGGAGGACAATCAAGAAACATTCCTACACCAGGCTGGACCCTGTCTTGTCCTGACATGAACCCTCATAGAGTCCACACTGCACCTTCTAGTTCTAGTCCGGCAACTCAGAGATCTGCTCGGCAGCAAGGGGTTAGCACCCTCCCCACCCCTGACAGTCAACATGGGTTTCAAACTGGACCTCATAACAAATGCCAAGAGGAGCCTCTAAATCGTTCGTTGATGCTCCACTACTCTACTGCTCCTCGTCATAATGAACACCATAACCAACCAAAACAGACCCAAAATGAGCAGCGACAGCAGCTGCCAAAACACCATCGACCTCCTGAGCTGACCAAACAGTGCAGCGTGGATGAGCTTCGGTCCACTGTTCAGACGGTTGCAAGCAGTATTGAGCACAGTAGTCAGGACGTACGTCACCTTGGCCAGAAGATGGTGGCGGCAACAGAGATGATTACCGACAGCGTGGAAGATAATGCTCAGGCACTCAACCTGCTTGCCGAGGTGGTTGACAAGCTCCAGGGGCTAATTGTGGCTAAAAAACAACCAGAATCGTCACCTCCACGCAGGCCTAAGCAGCACAGATGTCCCCCACCTCCTCCAAGGGTCTCCTCGTTATCTCCAAAAGCTGTCCGCAAACCTCCCACACCATACCCACAGCTCCTCTCGCCCTCTACTTCTTCCACCTGCTCCTCTTCGTCTTCATCCACATCTGCCAGTTCCTGCGCAGATGGTTTCGCGACGTCTGGGAGTCCAAAGCGATTGAATGGGGGATCCAAAAGGATGATGGCGGGTGTTGGTGTTACCCAGAGGGCAGGTGGTAGTGGCAGTAATGGACAGGTGAAGTTCAACAATGGAGCAAGACAGTTACAAGACAGTACCAGCACAGGCTGCCTGAAAACTAAGATGAAAAAGAAGAAAAAGAAGTAGCCAAACTGAAAACCAACCGTCTCCTCTCTTGCCTCCTTTAGTATTGGAAATAGATTATGAAACTAACTCAAATACTTCTAGTTCTTGAACTTTTTGAGCACAAAAACGTTAAAAGGACATAATTCACAACTAGGAATCTATGCTGATGTAAAGCTACAGAAGCATTTGGATGTCAACTATTAGGATTTTTCTCCATATGCCAGCAGCAGAATTTAGCAATTGTTCGACAACAAACTTCCAAGAGATTTTTTTCACGGGATTTTGTCACAGGCAACAGAAAATAACTTAAAGGTACAAAGAAATGACATTCTCTCAATCCGCCTTTCCCATTTCATCCAGCCATCCTTAAAATAATGACCATTTTCATACTTTTCATAAACTCTGTCATTCTGCTGTCTTTTTTTTTCCATCATCAAAGTTATAGAAAAGAGAAACAAATCTGAGCCTTAGTAAACACCACTCATCTCAACTCATTTGCATAGAAACATGGTAGCAAAACTTCATGTCCTGGACGAAGGACTTTTTAGGCTTGTGTACGGGCAGCGGTGTCAAAGGCTGCAATAAGATTCAATAGAAATATTTCAGAAATGTTGTCTGTCTAGATTAATATTTTTACAAGTTATAATGAGAGCTGTGTCAGACCTGTCTTGCTAATAAATTTCATGCAAACCGGTATTTTCTAGAGATTTGTGCAGAATATTTTTCAGAACCACGATGATAAAGTTTCATGATCTGCTTAAGATTCTTACCTCCCAATAAGCTTTTAACAATGCCCGAGGCTTGGCTCTAGTGCTGGCCAGTCAGTTGGTTTGTACACCACTTTGGTCCAGTCTAAAATAACTGTCAAATATGGTGCCATGGTAAATTGTTTGGACATTAGTGTTCCCCAGAAGATCAGGTTTGCTAACTTTGGTGATCCCCTGATTTCTTGCTTTTTAGTGAAATGTCTTGGACTGCCTTGAGATGCACAGGCAATGAACCCAATGAACCCTTTTGTTATCCTTCGATATTTCAACCAGTGCTGTGCTACCACTGGTTGACTTATGTGCTTTTGATTGAAATGTTTTTACAACTGTTGGATGTATTGAAATTAAATTTTGTCTATTAATGTCCCCCACGGAATGACCTGTTAAGACTTAATTTGTTAATATAAATATCAATCTGTCCAACACTGCTGGTGTGGTTGTAGGCTCTTACTTCAGTTATTTCTGCCATTCTATTTGTCTTTGCTCAAGAATTTATGTGTTTATGAAGGGTAAAAGTCTATTATTAAATCATTTATTTTTTCCTTATGGCTTACTGAATGTGTATAGTTTTTGATGGCCAGCAGGGACAAAGTATCACACAAGGCAGAAATCAAAAGCTGTATATAACCAAGGCTTGTTTAAATGACAGGCTGTGGACAGGATTTCAGCTTTTGCCTTGAGGGTTTCCTCCATTAATTGTTTTCATCCTGTCCTCAATGTCTAGCCCTTTTCTATTAATATTCTCATCTCCCCTCCTTGTACAGTTTATACTGAGCTCTACCAAAAGCTGGTAGGTTGTTAAATTTGACAAAACTGTCTGTCAGGGCGCGACTATAAAGAGGGACGAGGAGACAGGAGACATCTACATTGCCCGGGTGATTTATGGAGGGCTGGCTGACCGCAGTGGTGAGATAAAACTTTATAACACCATAAGTAAGTGTTTGTGTGTGTGTGTGTGTGTGTGTGTGTGTGTGTGTGTGTGTGTGTGTGTGTGTGTGTGTGTGGGTGTGTGTGTATGTGTATGTGGGGGGGGGCGACTTGCAATATCATGGTTTAACATGAGTTTTTGTGTATGTCAGGACTCCTTTATGCTGGTGATCTTTTAGTGGAGGTGAATGAGAATCCAGTGTTGGGTCTGGAGCCAGAACAGGTCATCCAGATACTGGTGAGTCACTCAAGGGTAAAACAAAATCTCTGTGTAGCCTACCGTCGTTTGCTTTCTAGGGCTCTATTTTTGTACCAGCACAAAGCTGCTTTAAGCTCAGATCCAAGCGTATTTGCAATTTGATACTGCGCAAGGGTCTTTTTTCCACACTTGTGTCAAGTTGTTATTTTCGTGACTCAAAATCAACTCAGCCATGCCGAGATAGGTAGAACGGCGAAACAAGGGATGAGTCAGCCAGCTCAAACCAGGTCTAAGTGGAATGCAGCCGACTCAGGTGTGTGTTTGTGGCTTCAGTGGGCAGAGCGCACATAAACAGACGCGTTTGGTGGATGTCCTACGTATTTCATCCTGCTTATATAAATAATTGAAAAAAAGATTTCTTAAACGCAACCTTCTGATTCAGTTAATTGTATAAAAAAATTAAGTTGACTCAGCTGATTCAGTAGCCAATCTCAGCAACTACTAATGAATTGCAATTAAATTACACATAAAGGGGGTAACAATTGAATAGCATCTTCACCTACTCATCTGGTTTAGTATCTATCCAGCCGTTCAAGGCCGTGGAGTGTGACACTGCATCATTTACGCACAAAAGGTGAGGACATATTACGCACAACTGCTTCGGCCTTTAATTATTAATTGGAAAGTAAGTAATGCACACTCATAGCTGCCAATGGAATTAATGTATTAATACCAAAACATCAGTGGCGTTTCAAGCACATTGCTTTTCATCAGTGTTTTTAATAAACAAAAATGTATCTGGAGCTTTGAGTGTATGTAATTTACTGATGCTCACTCCTCAACATCTTTACAGCACCAGATTTTAGCATATTGGTTTAGTGTTCTTTCTTCCCTTTGACATTTAATTAATGACAAAATAGCAAATCAAATTTTTAATTAGATTATCCATGTTTCCAAAGCATTACCTGACATGCCAACCTCCTTTCTTGGTCATTGATGTTTTAATTGGCCATGATTGAAGCTGGCTGGGACACCTTTGGATTATCTATTCCTCCTCTTTTAATACTGCGCTACAATTCACTTACGTCTGTGTTCACCATATTACCAAAAACGTTGGTCACACCTTCGTTTGCTCGCAGTGCGCAAAACTTAGACGTGCGTTTGCGTTGCTCCGAGATTGATTAGCCCATCGTGTCAAGGGCTCAACAGCTAAGGTCCAAAAAAGTTGTTTGAATTTGAGGTCAAGCTGTTTTTCAAGAGAAATGGATTACTCTTAAATCTTAGTATTGAAGAGACAGCTAAATGAATTTGAATCAAGTAAGGAAATACTTTGTAGCTCTGATGCAGATTACGTTGAAACCTGGCTTCCCCCTGACAGGTCAGGTAGACCCTATGATGTATTGTAATAATTTTTTTTTGTCTTTGCATTTTACTCCCTGTCAGACCAATTCCCAAGGCACCATCCTATTTAAAGTCATTCCAAACCCACCCCAGGTCAGCGGCAGCCAGAAGTCGGTACGAAACACCCACGTCTTCACCTCACCTCTCATAATGATGTGCTGTGAATCACATTAAATTCACTGTAAATATCAACATAAATATCCTTGTAGAATTTAGGAGCTGATTCACTTGTTCAGCTCACGGTAGGCTTCTAGTTTAGGTTCTTTTTTAAACAAGTATATGTTGTTCAGCAGGCAACTGAGAAATAATGCCTGCAAGATTTTACAGTCTAATCTCTCCATATATAAATTACTGTACTATTGCAATTCCTTACATTTTAACACACTGTTTATGGTACAAAGATATGTTAAATCACCAACTCCACCATAGATGTTATGTCTTATTGTTTGTACTTCCATGATATTGTAGGTAATTATGTTGATGTTGTCTTGAGTGTTCAGGAGCTCGAAAGCTAAAATCGTTCTGCCTTTCACACGCTGTCTTTGGATTCACCTGATTTTGTGTTGAAATATTGTATTTATTTATTCTCTCTCTCTCTCCTGCTCTCTTTTTTCCTCCTTCAGGTGTACATGAAAGCGATGGTGGACTATTGCCCCCTGCAGGACCCCTCCATACCGTGCCCGAATGCAGGGATGGCATTCAGCAGGGGAGACCTGCTGGAGGTGGTTGACCAGTCGGACGGACAGTGGTGGCAGGCCAGGAAGCTGCCCTACACTGCGTCCTACGCGGGTCTGATTCCCTCTGCCAGCATGCTGAAGAGGTGACACACACACTCACACAGGCTGAAGACATGCTGCACTCACAGGCTGCCACCAGAGGGAGCACTTAGTTCACACACCTAACGTGATGCACTCAACAGTAGATTATAGGAAGAAAAACATTTACCGTTATCTTTCCCAACACATTTTAAAGGATCATTTCACTGTTTTTGCACCTTTTAACTAACTGATTAAAAATCCTTCATATTAATTGACTTCCCCAAATTTACAATAATAATGTCAGACAGAATACCAGATACTTTAAATACATGAAGCTGATAATACTTGTGTACTTTTACTGCTGATACTTTAACTACATGAAGCTGATCATACTTGTGTACTTTTACTGTTGATACCTTTAAATACATAAAGCAGAACTTTTATAGGATTTTGAATGCATATATGTTACCTGTAACATATACTTAAAGTATGTTTACATTATGCGATTGGTACTTTGCAAAAATGTTATAGTCTTAGTTTTATCATCATATTCTGGTTGTTTTCCATCGTGTCTTTCTCTCTGTGTCTCCAGTAAACACAGGGAACAGTGGTGGTGTCAGCCATTACCGGGTCATACCTGCATTAGACCCTGTGAGGACTCGTCCTTGTTATCACGAACTGTAACTTGTATTAATGTGCTTACCTGGCAGTTTAGCATCATTTGAACTCTGCAAGATAAATGTGTCAAAAGGCACTTTACCTACTTGCAGTGGTTCTTTTGCTGCAGCTCGTTGATGACATTTCATGTTATATTCTAGACAATCAGCTGGATAATCCAAAATTAAGTAATAATTACTTGTAGCCTGCCGTAGCTGCTCCGCCCTGAGCAGCTACGGCAGTAAAATGTTGATTCGACATGAATCAAGCATCAGTTATAATAATCTAATAATATTATATATAAACTCCACAGGGAGTGCTTTGAGTCATATTTTAACTTAAGCCTTCCTCTTAAAACTAACACACTGCAGAGAAGTTACTTCAATCACATCATATCATGTCAGTTCCTGTCAGTGTGTGTCTGTTAGGTTTCCCTTGTATTTCCCAGCTGTGTGTAAATCTCTGTACAGCGTTGTGGATGTTATGTAAAAACAACAACATTTGAACTGTTTGTTTCCTCCCTGCTGACCTCAGTGACCCTGGCTGATGACGGTGGGTTTAACACCTTGACACATGAATAATACATGTAGCTTAGTTGTAACAGTGTGTGCTATAGCAGGTTGTTTGTATTTATTTGATTCAGTGGTTTAGAACATATTTCTTGTGAATTTGGAGATTAATGGGTCTGTTGTTGTTTTATTGTACAGTTAAGTCACCTGGATTCACAAACTTAAATTCATTTAGATCCAGCAAAATTATCTATTTTTGATCAGTTCCATTATTTTATCGCACAGACTCAGAGCAGCCTCCATTGCCGTGTTTGTTTTGCTGCAACCTTCATTTCTGTTTCTCTCGCTGATTTTCTGCTGGGTAAGCTCCTCTGAGCCTCGAGGGCAAAACATTCCTACATATTCATCTCTTTTTAACGTCTATAAAACAGCAAATAGGAACACATTTTTCCCCATAGTACATACAATGCATGAATTAAAAATTGGATTGGCTATTGTACTTAAATGTTTACTATTTGTTTCCAGACTGTGTTTGAACGTGTTGATTTATCATTTTATTCCTACATTACCTAATTTAATTTCAAATAAGTCAGGAAGAAAACCACAGAGAAACCTTGTTACACCTCCTATAGTGTGTTTTAAAACTCCAACAACAGACATTATGAAAGAACAAAAGTTGTATTTGGGATGTCGGAGAGGAGCTGTGATTCTTTGAAACTTGTCATCCAGTCCACTGTTGTGTCAAAGAGTGTTATACACGCGTCAGTCCACTAGAGGGCATCGTGTCAGTGTCATGTTTTGCTTCACCAACATTCCTGTAAAAGTACTGACCAGTGTCAAAGTAAGACATAGGATGGGGGTGGTTGAATGGACCAAAGCAATGTGGACTTCTTTAAAGAAATATTCTCCGAACCTCAACCAAGTCTGGTCGAGGTGCCAAACCCTGATCATGTGGCTTTTGTTGCCGACACCTAAAGCACCGTACTTTTCACACCTCGGTGAGGAAAAACGTGACACTGACACGGTATCCTGTAGTGGACTGATGGGATGTCGGTCTGCGTCATCGGTTCAAAATCATATTTATATACAATTGTCGTCCTACTAGGAAACAATGCTACATGTGTTTTAAGCTGCCAAAAGGGGTCTCCTGGACTCCAAACAGAAAATGGGGCTGAAAATCCTGCACAGTGTTACGTAACCAAACAGCGTTGGATGTTTATCACAAAATGGTTTATTCTCTCTATGAAGTCTTCAATGCGGGGTATTAGAGGCACAAACTGTCCTGCTGTTGCTTTCCTAGTAGAGGAGTGTTAAATAATCATCACTGTCCAACACCATGAACGTATGTGCTCATTATTTTGTGAGACAAGCTTCAACTAACTGAAGTGTCTTTGTTCTTTGTTCTTCATTTTCAGAGGATGAGCCAACACATGCTGATGACAAACGCATCATAATGGGTAAAACATTTCAGACATGATGATAAATACAATGTGATGCTCATCATCCATCACTGCAGTGTTAGTGGCTGTTGTTTTTCTCTTCTCCTCAGGTCTGGAAGACATAGATTTTGGTAGGTAAGTTGTGTAAGTGTCTGATTAAAACATTCAACACGTAGTTCAAAACTTTCAAAGTCGAAGACAGCAGATCAGTTACGATTCTTTGTTCTGCTTTCTAATGTTTGACCTGATACACAAAGGATCTCCTGATGAACGTCATTAAACAACTAAATAAAAAGCCATTTTATCTATTACAGTGTTTGGATTTGATGATAATCAACTTAAACTTTGGAATTCTGGTTTCTTCTGTCTGTGTTTGGTCTTTATTTTGCATTTTCAATCCTCCACAGTAATCTATTGTTAATTTCTACTTTATTAATTTGTGTGCTGAAGGAAATCAGTGTTAAATATAATGAAGTGTTTTTACTTCCCACGGAGAGAATAAAGAGCTTGTTTCTTTCCTTCAGATGAGGCTGACTCTGACACCTCTGATGGAATCTACCTGGGTACGACTCGTTTAATATTAGACAGATACTTAATACACTAAGTTTGTACACACAACCATACACACTATACCCCACTATAAAACAATGAATCTAACAAGAATAGAAACTTTTTTATGGGTATTTTTAGGAGTTTGCAGCAGCTTTATTAACGCTGTCTTTGATATAAGTCTCTAAAAAAAATCTGGAATTAATGGCTTCAAGACTTCACTGCTTGTTTATCTACTTTTTTCTTGTTTGTGGTGTATCACACATGAGCACATTTTATAAACCTCATCAATGGACAGTTTGAGCACTGCTGGAAAAGCTGTGCAGGACATCTGGACCTAAATCCATCCATAAACTACGTATTAACATTTACAGCTGCAGACTTATTCAGCATATAAAAATGTATTGATTCATACAGTCTGTTGCTGTGAAAAAGACGTGTAAATGTGTTGTGCCGAGAGAGGATTTTTTTAAAATCAGGCAACGCCAAAGTTGGTATTATTAATGGAATATAACGGATCTATAAAGCATTAGTAAATGGTTTAGTAAACATTAATAAAGCTTATATGTGTAATAATATGTGACAAAGATCCATTCAGTAACTAAACAGTGTTGTTCACCTTCGTCAGCTGGTTTTCGTCTGAGTTTCCGTCTCTGGAGGAGGACGTCCTACAGGAGGAGATGGCAGTCCTGCACCTCCTGCTCACCCAATAACAACGCTCTGTCCAGCCCCTACGAGGAAGTGGCTCTGTACCAGCGGCCCCCGCAGGAGAACCACCGCCTCATCATCCTTGTCGGTGAGAGAGAAAGGTCCACATTACTGCCTGAAACTTGAGAACATCAGAGTGTTTCCTCTCCAACAAAGTGTTTACATTCCCAGCCAGTTTGTCGTAACTCTATCTGAAGCTCTCATTGACTCTGTTCTGCCAACAAATGAACTCAGAACTGTACGACTCAAATGGTCTGAAAGACTTTTCATTGCAGTCAGTTTTTATTCTGCTGGATCTTTTATAAATGAATTCAACCTCACCAACACTTTTAATTAAATAATCCTTAAAGGGAAATTCCCAATTTTCAGTCAGTTTATTAGTAATGCAAAGTGGAATTTACAGCATCTTATTGAGCCATTTGGTTCAGTCTGTGAATAATATGACCGATGACTACATCCTCATGTTACTTATGTACTACAAATCGTTAGTAAGTGGACTTTAAACTAAGATTTTTTTTTTTTTTTTTTTTTTTTTTTTTTTTTTTTTTCTGTCAAATCACTTTAGTTTTCTCTGTTGATACTTTGAGTTGGAAACAAAACTTTTGTTCCAAAGACAATGGAAGATCTAATGAAAAACTAATTTGAAGTTATGGGAAATGTAGTATCCAGTTCGAAGCTTAAACTTTAATTGGCCTTGTTCAGACCATATATATCAGTCCATATATATTTTTTGTCATATCCAGATTGATTTTTTTTAAAGTCTGGACAGACAAAAACTGCATGAAATATGATTATTGCAAATGAGATTTCAATCAGATTTCTACAAATGTGTTACATAAGGTTTCTTGCATTACTCATAACGCAATCCAATTGGCCTGCAGTCTGAACAAATTTGTGATTTAAACTCAGGATGTCTCAACCTTAATTAAACAGTCTTCTTCAGTACCCCTTTAAATATGTGGTGAAGAGTCTAAATGTAACACCTAATATGGTAAATGTAATGTTGTCTGTTAGCGTCCCTTTATTCTTCATCCCTATGGTCTCTGTATCAGTACGTTTCTTTCAGAAGCTCCTACTCTCTCACTGTTTGTACACGTTTCTTGTGTCGTGCATTTATTACCGTCTACATTTGTGTCCTTGCAAGCATCATAAGAGTCCCTCATTTATTATGTCTTGGTCTGATCAGGCGCTTCAGGGGTTGGAGTTAATGAACTGAAGAAGAGACTCATCAAACTGAACCCTTCGACCTTCCAGGGACCCGTACCTCGTATGTGCCCTCCACACATGTAACACATTCATTTTGAAAGGGGCCGCAGAAGTTATGATAAGTTCTCATTTTACAGTAAATGACAGTCACAGAAGGGAATCTACAATAATAAAAACAACAGAAATACCAAATACTTTATTATTTTGTACATATTTTTGGTGTTTGTTATTATATTCATTATTATAAACTGTACGTGAAGATGACTGTAGCAAGGTTTGACATCACCCAAAGGTTTACAATAGAACAGAACAGCAGCTTTCAGCTCATTTTAAAGAAAAGAGTGCCTCACACTGTAGAAACCAATTTTAAAAATAAAAATAAACGTGTCTTCTGAGGAACATTTTATGCGTTATAGTGATTTCCAGACAAAGAAAGAGAAATACCAAAGAGGAGATGGTGACTGCAGCTGTTTTTATGTGTCTGTTGCTGAATTGAGCTGGTTTAAAGCTTTAGTTTACAGTGCTGGACTGTCCTCAGGCAAAGCATGTAATACACATGTCCATCCACTGAAGGAAAGCATCTCTTTTACAGGCATGGTTTTGTCTAGACATGAGCACAACACATATAAGCAGGAAGTCACTGACATTTTTCCTGGGATGGCAGGGTTGGAGTCCGAGAGGTGACAAGGTGTTATTTTGGAGATTTTTTTTTATCTGAACAATAACCACATTTTTGTTTTTTTTAATAAATTACGTGACACTGATACGTCTCACGAGGTAAAGACTTGACAACGGTAACACTTCCCTCTAGTGGACGGGCATGTTTATTACACACTGTGCTGTGACACCAGGTTGCCTCACCATGGTTGACACACACCTTCTCTCTGTCCCTCCAGACACCTCTCGACCAATCAGAGCAGGGGAGCAGACGGGTAGAGAGTACTACTTTGATACCAAAGAGCTGTTTGAGTACATGGTCTGTAACCACAGGTAGGCCTCTGTTTTCTTTTGATCATTTATAGTGTGACTATTAATGTTTACGGTGTTGGATTTAATCATCGTTTCATAGTTTTCTTCTGTGCATGCTGAATGTATGAATGTGTTGTCAGGTTTGTGGAGTACGGGGAGTGGAAGGGCCATCTGTACGGGACCAGCACTGATGCCATCGATGAAGTGCTAAAACAAGGACGCATATGCATCATCGATGTTGAACCACATGTGAGTTTCAGTGCTGATATAGATTATCATATAATGATAATAAACTTAATTTATACAGCTTTTCAAAATAACATTACAAAGTGCTTTCATGGTATTTCCAGGATTAAAACATTGCAGGGTTGAGGAGGAAGAAATAATACAGATTAAATAACAACAATAATAATAATAATAATAAACTTTATTTGTTTTGCACCTCTCAGCTAAGACATGCAGCTCAAAGTGTTTATAGTGAGACAATTGCAGGCAGTGCTTCACATGAAAACAAATTTAAAATGTTAGAATGTAATTAAAATATAAAAATAAAATGCATAAGAACACAAAAATTAAATAGAAGACAACACGTTAATAAAATTAAGTAGAATTGAAATACAGAAAATGGGGTAAAATCTCCAACAATAAATATACAACAGTAATATCAAGACAGAATTTAGAGGCAAAAAAAGACAAAAAAAGTTTTTGTATGCCTCAGATTCCTTCATATCTTCTTCATTCTCAGGTTAAGGGTTGTTTGTGTCCCTTATCTCAAATGAAATGTCTAACGATAGAGCATGTTGAGATTGTAAAGCCCTTTGAGTCAAACTTGTGACAAAAACTTTGGTGTTGATGTTTTATTTTTTTAGAGCATCCAGCTGTTGCGGACGAGGAAACTGAAGCCCTACGTGATTTTCATTAAAGCCCCCAGCCCAGAGAGACTGAGGCAAACTCGGAGAGACGCCCGAATAATCACCAACTACACCATCAACAGAGCTTTCACGGTAAGAGCGCAGAAGATGCTGTAGCTCCCTTTGAGAAAAAAAAAAATCCACTTTCTGCCTTGTAGCTGTTCACAAACTGATCAAGGCAGAAAGTAAAAGAGAGAACTTTCATCACCTGCTCAAAGAACTTGATCACCTTTCTGTTCTTGCAGGAGGAAGACTTTGTGGAGGTGGAGGAGGCGTCCCGGCTGATGGAGGCGAAGTACAAGCAGTTGTTTGACAGCGTGCTGGTGAATGACAACATCCAGGACGCCTGCATTCAGCTCTGCTCCATCATCCAGCAGGCACAGAACGAACCGCAGTGGATCCCTGTCAGCTGGGGCCGAACGGAGGAGTAGCGCAGGACAGGACACCAATGACATGAGAGGAAGAGATGAGAAGTCAAGAGGGGAGAGGAAAGAGCTCGGGGAAATGGAGGTGATGTGAAGCAGGAGAATGGAGGAAAAAGAAGACCTGGAAAGCGAAGATGAGGGTGGAAAACAGAAGGAATTTGCAAGTATAAGGACGGGAAAAAATAATTAGAAATGTAAAAAACTGGTGAAAGTAGCAGAGGAGAAGATGATGTTGAAGTGAAGGGATGAGAGAAGAAGCAAGACCCAGATATGGAGACAAGAGGAGAAGAAGAAGGACATTGTAACTTGATGAAATTAATTTTCAAAAGATCTTAAATTATATGCAGTTTTATTTCTAGAGGCAGATTTAATAGTTAAATTTAACCATTAAAAGTCGTCTAAATTCATTCTCAGTGTTGGCAGGACAGCAGTGGGAGGAAAAAGCTTGTAATTAGCTGAAATATAAAGGAATATTGAGGCTAAAGGAGCGAGATTCATTAGATCTAACGGTGTCATCTCATGTTGACATTCTGTTAAAGGTGTAATCCGTCCGTTTTTCATTAAATAAATCCCAGTTTCTCATCCTGTTTAGGTTCTTTATCCTTTTTTTTATGTGTTTACCTTCTGTAATCACCTCTGCCTGTGGTGTAGTGGTGTTTTGGTGGGTGGGTGTACTGTGGCTTCAAACTACCACACCCCTACCTGCATCAACCAACTGATGACCCCTCCCCCCAACAGCTACCCTGAACTAGGCTATAACTTTTGTGTTTAATTTTAAAGTAATGTAATGTGGAATCTAAATAAGTAAATTTACTGTCATTAAAAATGTAATTGTACTTTCTAATCTGGACAACTTTCTACTGGTGCTTCAGAAAAACTTCGGAGGGAAATGTTTGAAACTTTTTAACTCGTTAAAAAAAAAAGACATGAACTAATAAAATATGTAGCACATATTACATTGCCCAGAAGTTTATAAGATATTTAAAATGTTCTTCTACCCGAACAGCTAAAGCAGAAACACGCTGCCTCCAAATGATTTCATATGATGTTAGACCACAGTTTTGGTCTGCCTGCTTCGCCTTGGTTTGGTTTGTTCTTGGGGTCACTCCCATAGATCTTTTATTGCCTAAATATTCGTGCTTATCTTCACAGGGAAAAGAATTCAAATGCACAGCAGAGCGTCCAAGCAACTGGGAAAAAGATGATGGAAAACCTCTAAAATGGGAAAAAAAAAAAACAACCACAGAAAAACCTTCCTGCACTTCTTTGCAGTCATGTTGGAGAGTTGCTCGATCTTTCTGCCCTGCAGACATGCAGTTTAATCTAAAACCTTTCTTGGACTCCCAGGTCCTTTCCACAGACTCAATAGTTTCTTAATGACATTTCAGACAGTGGAAATCACACCCCTGTTCTGTAGGCATCAGTCCGCTCTTTCTGCATTTTCAGATCCTGAATCGGTTGCTCAGAGGAGCCAATGGTTGCTAAGTGACACCACAACTTTTGAAGAGTCGTAGTTTATCAGCACTGGAAACCTTCTTAGCTGAGAATCCTGATCGTATTTATTCTTATAGATAGCTTATTAGATATTATCAATACAGTTTATGTAACTGTGCATTATACAATTAGTATATGTCATGGTATGGTATATTGAGACTGTCCTCCTCCAGAAAAAACTACCCCATAGGCCTGACTTTAAAGCAGTTTATTGATCCACAGTTACATTTTAAAATTGCAACCTCTACTGGTCATATAAATGAAGACAATCAGAGTCAGGACGATTTGTAAAAACAACATTTACTGTTGCCATGTGAACGATGGTTGCATAATCTTTAGGAAGTGCTAACTTTATTGCACAAGACTTAAAGTTGAATCATCTTTCCCTCATGAAGCGTTTTTTGTGCTTAAACGTAACCGGAGGTGCTGATTTACGAAACACTCACAATTTAAATGCAGAATACATTCGTACAGATCAGTATGAGTTTTTATGCTGTTTTAATGTCTGTTCTCAGCATTAGTTTGTGTTATGAACTGTTATGAACTGTTATGAACTGTTATGAACTGTGGCTGTAGATCACAGGTACCAGCGTCTGATGCAGCACTCAAAGCATAAACCAGACCACCATCCTATATGGTGCATGTCAGACTAGTTTCCTGGTTTTCAGTCTATCAATGTAGCAAAAAAAACATGTTCGAATGTCAACTTTTTAATACACAGGACTCCTGTTTTATTATTTACGATCAGAACAGGCGAACTCGTTGTGGTTTGGTTGCATTTTATTGGGTTCAGTGACAAAGAGCGTCATACTTCTTTTCATTGGGTTAAAGATGTTGTAAAGCAAACTCCATGATTTGCTTCTCAGTACATTATATACGTGTGAAATGAGTTGCTGAAAGCATCTGCAAAGCTAGAAAACTATGTCACACTGAAATGTGGAGTTAGACCGTTGAACAGTTTCTCATCTGTCTTCAGCTCAGGGTTTTTTAGGCGGGGCTGAAACCTAACCTATCTACGTCACAACAACCTATCTACGTCACAACAACCTATCTACGTCACAACAACCTATCTACGTCACAACAACCTATCTACGTCACAACAACCTATCTACGTCAGATCACAGACGGTTTCTATAACCTTCTGCATGGCTCCTCCTCTCACACGGTGAAACACTATAAAAGCCTGCAGCTCATTTACATAAGAGGTCGTCCCACTGGACTTCAGTTCTACTCCTGCTGTAGTCAGATAGTTATTGTACATCAGCTAGCTGCTACAGGACGTCTCCCTCCACCTGCAAGTGAATCTTTCCTGGAAGCAAGAACCTCCAAAGCAGCGCTGCATCGTTGTTTAAATGTCCGACTGATGAAGAAAGGAAAAAGAGGAGGATTGATTTCATGAAGAGCTAAAGGAGACTTTAGGATTAACACCAACAGACGCCTCTTCAGGGACCATTTCACGACAGATAGTTTAATCTTGGACCGGAGACGGACGGAGTTCAAGGACACACCGCTCCTCCTGCAGCAGCGTGGAGACGATCCGAGCTTCACCCTCCGGTAACACCGGCACCGTCCACCGCTGGACCGCCGGTGATGTGATGTAATGAATTGATGTGATGTAATGAATTGATGTGATATAATGAATTGATGTGATGTAATGAATTGATGTGATGTAATGAATTGATGTGATATAATGAATTGATGTGATGTAATGAATTGATGTGATGTAATGAATTGATGTGATGTAATGAATTGATGTGATATAATGAGTTGGATGTGATGTAATGAATTGATGTGATGAAATGAATTGATGTGATATAATGAGTTGGATGTGATGTAATGAATTGATGTGATGTAATGAATTGATGTGATATAATGAGTTGGATGTGATATAATGAATTGATGTGATATAATGAATTGATGTGATATATGAATTGATGTGATATAATGAGTTGGATGTGATATAATGCAGCGTTGTTCATGTTGCAGTCGTTACAGAACTAAATCAACTCTTCCTCTCTTATTATCTCCACTGTTGTAATTCAGGTGCATTAGAAGTAGTTGGAGACTCACTGTCTTCTGTCTCTGGTGTCCAGTTTGACTCCTGTTACAGCTCAGGGGGACAAGCTGGATTTATATGCATCTGTATGTTTCACTCATTGGACAAATAAATTCTGATTCTATTGTTTTCATAAAGCAGGCTGCTCCGTCCACCAGAGAGACAGAGGACCAGTGGGACATCACGCATAAAGTCACCGAGAGGTTGGATGTCAGACGGACTGCTTAGTGTGGAAAAGAACTGCAGCCACAGGACTGTCATACAGGACACTGAACACCTTACAGGGAGGGGGCGGAGCTTCAGCTCCTTCAGGACACGCCCCCTCAGTCTCAGAGCAGAAGACTGATGATTTTCTCACCATTTCAAACCTTAATTTAACAAACTTGTCGGTGTTTTTTTTCATTCAAATTTGGATGGGTAGTTAACAAACCATAACTGTGTGGTGTGATGAACTTAAAACTCATTTTCATTTCTACTGTACAGAATCTTTAAAGAACAACTTGGCAGGACTCTGAATCATCAGATCATCTAACGCTACAAAGCAGAGCAGCTAAAACTTCAAGAAAGCCTGAAACAAATAGGATTCGGTTTCTGTGATATCTGAGAAGATATATCAAACATTACAAGAGTTAACTTTTGCGAATTGGGTGCTGAATTGAAAATAAAAATAGAAGATGTCATTGAAAAACTTTGCTCATGCCGTACAGTTGACAGTGTCCTGATGATCTCATTCTTTTACCTGTTAGCTACTGGGAGGCGAGTCAGCCTGATAACGGTGTTGATCATCCACAGTGAGGCGAAGAGGAATGTGCACATATCAGAACCGGCAAGAGAGCAGAGGAGAACTGGAACGACCGGTCATGTAGTGCACCACTGAGATGGATCTGTGAGTAAACGGCTGTACATGCTGTTAGAAAGTAAGCTATGATTTTGTAAAAGGCCTTCAGTGTCCTTCCATGTGTGTGAAAGAAAGGTTCATTAAAACACGTCTTAGTGTTTTTACCTGTAGCTTTTGTTGATGGTTGAAAACAGCAGGTTGAAACAACTTCTTCAGGGTCTGCTTGGAAGTCCTATGCAGTGAAGTCACGTCGAAATAAATGATGCAGCTTTAAAAGAAAGTAGATCCGGTAAGATGTGTTTATTGTTTCTTGACCTCAGGTTTACAAAGGGGGTGTTTTTTTAAATAGCTGTATGATACAAAAAAAAATAATAATAATTTTTGACCTGCTGATGGTAAAAGAAAAAAAAGTCAGAGCGTACCCAAAGTCACTGGAAAAAATCAGGCAGGAACCACAAATGTCTACCAAACGTTGATGCCCTGGTAAAGAAAAGGAAGAGGATCTTCTTTAGAGATTTTCGGCCCTCATGGAAATCCAGTGAATGATTGTCGAGATATTTTACTTTCAACCAAAAATGTCAGACGTTAAACACAAAAGTCAGAAGTTCATCAGAGTCAGAAGGACTCGTCCTCAGGTCAAACAGGAAATGTCTGTTTAAAAATTCAATGGCAACAGTCGCTGAGATATTTCAGTCTGGACCAAAGTGATGAACTCACCGAAAGGCCGACGTCATCATCCCTGAACACCAGCATGGCTCAAGACTGATAGCAATAACAGACTTTATAATAAAAGCCAAAAACAAAAAAATAAGTTAAAAAAAAAATAAAATAAGCTAATGTGAGTTGTTTTAAAGCCGTCCCCCAAACATTTTTTACAAAATGCTATGTTCGACAGGTATTTTACCCACAAGACAAATCTGCAAATATTCCCACAGCACTAAAGGCAGTCGAACAAATATTGTTCCAATGAGATTTAAATCACGTTTTAGGAAAAACATTTGTATATACAGCTGCATGTCAGTGGAATAAGCTGCCAAACTCTCTGAAGCTAAACCAAGTTAAAAAAGAGTTTTAAATCAGACCTTGAGCAACAGTTGTTAAATAATATGTAGTTGTGCAGATGTTCAGTTTTTTTGTTTCTGTGTTTTCTCTATTGCTGCCATCTCGTACTGCAGTAGAGGACCACAATGGAAATGAGCCAAAAGGTTTTACAGTGTATTGTTATCCTAGATCGTTTTTTAAACACTTTATATTAAATATGTGATTTGTATGTTTTAAATTTTGCCAAATAAATCTATCTAATGTAATAAATGATGAACCCTGCATGTTCTGATCAACTAATCAACAAAGTTCAGTTCACACATTTCACATTTAACATCTTGAAACAATTTATTTGCATGTAACATTAAAACTAAAACTTAAATAGTGTGATTCTACTTCGTTGTGTTGTTCTGATCATTTTAACCTGTAAATGGTCTTTGAGCACTACATAATTCGTTTTTTGAAAAAGCGTTATTGTTGGACCTTTCTGTAACTGCACTGAGGAAGAATCTCCGGTTAGGATTGTTTTTCATGAAGTCATGAAGGAAATGGAAAAGGAAGACAAACAAAAATACAGTGCGTCTCTTTTACTAGAATTTATGTATTTTAGATCTGTAAGCATCAACAGAACTTCCTGCAACATAATCCACTAACGTGAAGTCGCTATAATCACAACAGAGGACTTGAAATTTTGCAGTCATAACATCTTCACTCACTACTTTATATAAGATTTTAACACCATCACTTTGTTGAAGTATGTTTATCCAGTATTACCAGCAGATGGTGCTGCTGTGCTTTTAATCAGGTCTCCATCAGTCGTGGTGGAAAAGTCCTTCACTATTTTAATAATGATATCACACAATATTCAAAGTCCCTACACACATCTGGATAATACACATTAGCATACAGGATACATACAAGATTACGACGTATACATTTGTACATGATTTTTGTTTACCGCCACATTTGCTTCCCGAAATCTACAGTCGTAAATGTGACTTGAAAGATGAGCTTCAATCAGCAGAATGATTCACAATCACATGATTCACAATTAAAATCAACTTTTAGTGAAATTGTTTTTAGGAATTATGTAGAATGGATGAACAACACATGTCAAAGCTTTATAGGATGTAGGTTAAATGAACATAAAAACAATGTATATTAAATTAAGGAAATCCTTTTAGATGACCAAGAAGTTACTGAATGTACTAAAAATATTACAACTCTTATTAGCAGGGAAAAATTAGTAGAACATAAGTAAACATGAATGTGTGCCATCAGGTGGTGACATTGTCTGTGTCCTGCTCCTCTGTCCTTTCTCTTACATCGCTGTTTCTTGTCTCTCTTTCCGTCCAGTAGAAATCAGAAGCTGAGATTTTCTTCAATGCTTCAAAAACCATGTCGTTGTTCTCATTAACCAGTTCGTGTTTCCTAACAACTTCAAGATACGACTTACAGATCGCCTTTGCTTTCTTTGTTGCTATTTTTTTTAGCTGGTCGTCTAAACGGCTGTTGACGTGCTCTGCCAGAAGTTCCTCAAAAACCACTGAGTAGTACGGACGGCAACACGTCTGTCTTGCACAGCAGTAGGATCTTCTCATTTGCACAATGTTCCAAATACACAGAAAACCACAGATGACATAGAGGCCAATGTCCTGCAACAGAAAAAGAAGGTTGACTTTATCTAAAAGGCATTTTTATAATCATTGTTTGGATTTCTGTGAAGCTCAAATTTGTTTCAACCCTTTTACTGTTATTTAATATTCAGCGTCAACACCACCAGCCATTTACAAAGTACTACTGTGCTGGTCCTTCAGGACACTGAACAACTTTAGTGCAGCTGTCAAACTGTTGACACCCAAACCAGACATTTCTTCTTTTCTTTTCCTTTTACATAACACGACTTGTTTATGCTTGTGATCAAAGCAGGAAGGTTAAAGTGGAGGAGTATTATAATGAATATGTATCCTGTCTCCTAAATGCTGTTTCCTTAAGTGATCTTTTCCCGAATCCAAACCAGGTCTCTCAGGTGTCTAACCGGAGCCAAAGAAGATGTTTTGGAAAATACATGAACTTTCTTGCAGCGGCTAAACTGTTGAAGTGATAGACTGTTTTTTCGGTCCACAATGTGTGTAAACAATGTTTGAACCAGGAGCTCAAAAACTCTGCCATGATTATTATACGGTATAACTTTAGTGACGACACAAAACCAAACACTACTCATAGGAAGCTGTTGGAGATAATGGGTCCTCAAGGCTCTGAAGTTTTCTGGGTCATGAACATTTTCAGCCTCTGGCAAATCAAATGGGATGCTCTGAATTCACATGAGGTATCAAGACTTAATCCTTAATTTTGAATTAGATTTAGTGATACTTGTATTTGATACTGCATCAGACTGATAAAGTCTTCTTTCAAAATAGGGTACCGGATACAGCTGCTCTGACACAATCCATGATAACATCAGAGTATTATATACATACTGAAAATTAGATACAGTGTTTGTATCTTCACATCATCTAAACGCTTTGTTGTGAATTTGTAACTTACAAGCGACTCAGTCTTGTACACGTCTTTGATGCGGAGCTCCTCGTAGGTCAGATTTTCTCTGCAAGGCATTCCAGTGAAAGACTTGTTGAGGTTTGTCATCACGCAGAAGTACCAATCTCCATCGAAGAAAACGGTGGCTATCCATACAGCGCTCAGGCTGAAGTACTTGGGGCACATCTTTAAAATATAGATGCAGAAAAAGCTCCCCTTGCACCTGTAGGTAGACCAGTAAAGGCTAGCAAAACTCTCTCCATGACGAAAAGGCTCGATGATGTTGACAATGAAGGTGAGGATCAAAGGAGGGAGAACCAAGTACAGTGCACCGTTCGGATGAAAGCCGGGTTTGCAGGAGCACACAAAGTTCCTGTCAAATATGTGCTGCAGCATGTAGAAGACGACTATCAGCAGGAACAAAGCCACAGCACTTCTTATCACCTCAAGAAGTTTCTTAGTTAATTCAGGACCAGTCAAGCTGCCTGAAAACATTGTGGAAAATTAAAAGGTCAAGTTGAAGTCTGATCCAGCCGAATGAAAAGGAAAAAATGGTCTGTGGCACACACTGTATTTCAGCTTTAAATAAGTTTGGCTTGTGAAATGTTGGTTAACATCAATGCGCCAGCTACAGTTTCACAATGATGGCACTCTGGGCTTTTACTTCTCAAATGAAGAGGGAAACGGCTCAGATCTTCTGACCTCGAACTGATTTCACATGTCTTTTACATTTGGAGAACAAAATGGTTCAAGATGTAATCTGTAATCTTTATGTCTTATTTCTTGAAGGGTACCATCTACAACATTAAAAGGACAGTTCAACAATTTAGGAGATACACTTGCTGCCTTAAATTTAAAAAATCAATCAGGCAATTCAACTTTATTTGCAATGCACTTATATACAAACACAGTGTGACACAAAATTCTTTAAAATAAAGTTAGCAGGCCCCTTCCACACACACACACACACACACACACACACACACACACACACACACACACACACACGTTTCTGTGTTTCACTAACCTCGAGGGGATTTTCGTTAACATCATGCATTCCCTAGCCCCTCACAACTCAATGTCTAAACTTAATCTAATTCTAACCTTGATCCCTAAAACCAAGTTTTAACTCTCAAAAGCAGCTCTGAGGACCTCCATCTTGGTAGTTTACTCGAAAAATGAACGTGATTTAGTGAGATATTTAGTCAATAATGGCTGGCAACAACCCTGGATTCAGGCAGTTTTGAAACCTAAATTCCAAATAAAATCAGTTTTTTGTTTTTTTTATAACTTTTTGCACTGTTTTGATTTTCACACACTTTGCAAAGAAAAAGGTGTTAACGTGTTTCTGCCTAAAACATTTTTAAAGACACTTCTCTCCACTTCTACATTGTCAGTATCTTTACTGGAAATTATCTTTTTTGTTCTTATGCTCATGTGTCTGATGGAACGGAAACTCACATTTTAATAAAAGTATGAAAAAACATTTTTAACGTATAATGTGAAATTAAATCGTGCTTATGTGCAGTTTACATCACAAGCAGAATTTTTCCGAAGAGTTTTCCAGTGGTCACGACGTTTGTCGTTTCTCAAGCTGATGCTGTTTGTCTTGTTTCTCTCCTTGTGCACTATCGGTGTACTGGGAGTCAAACCAGGCTGTATTAAACCCCTTAACTGGGACATCCAAAAAACATCATTCCAAATTGAAAAACATGGACTTCACTGTATGTTGCCATATTGTAGCAGAAAGATCATTTTCATCTGCAGGTCAAAATCAAAACACATAACGATGTAAAAAACATCAAAGTGTGAATCTTCAAAACTCCCACTGTCAACAGTCAGAAACAAACAGCAGAGACAAAGTACTTTATGTCATTTATCACTTTAAGAAGATATACAGACATAAACATGGCTAAATTTCACAATCCAATGTCTATCACAGCAGAAGATTTACAGGAACTTAACTTGTGTTTTTTTTGTCATGCGTCAGTTGAGAAACTCCAATAAAAACTGAAATTAAAAACTTCAGGTTCTCATGCAGATTTGAGGCTGGTAGAATTTTTCAGTGGTCTCACTCACATGATGTTTCAAATGTTTCATTTCTCTCTATTGACAACGTCTGGGAATTGCTGGTTAAGCCAGACTGTCCTCAACCCTGCAGTAGTTTCAAATATCATATTTCATATATAAATGAAAATACACTCTATCTGATCGTTTGATAACATTTTTAGAGCATATGACGTCCTGTTTCATTTACTATGACATCTCAGGTGAAATAAAGCTACAACTATTGTAGTCTAATCTAAGGTGAGCTAATACAAGAAGATTGGTGCAGGCGGTCTTTTGTGAAATACTAAATATTGGCCAGTGAATGCCTTCAATCGACGTATTATCCATGTTGTTTTACATCTTTAATTTTAGTATATCAGGTTCTATAACAGTTTGTATTTATAGTATGCTGTGTCACTGAACAGATATACTCCTCTGTATGGTTCTTCCTTTTACTGTTGGGTTTCCACTTTTATTTTTAAATCAATCCTCCTTTTGTGGGCTTTCCTTCCCGCCGTGTGTTTTTTCCCTCCAGTTCTCGTGCTCACCTGCGTCTTGTTAGCCCATCGTTGGCGTCTGTGTTTTAACTTTTGCTTCTCTCTCTTTCAGTCGCCAGATTGTCACGTCTTCATTCCTCCCTGAGTTCATAACACTCCTCATGTATAACTTTACCAGTTCCTGACTTTTTGCCTTTTCGCCTGCTCCCTGTGTTTTGTTTGCCTGAAACCTGCAGAACAGCAAGTAAAACTTGCAAATTTGCTTGAAACTCAGCTTCCTGTGTCATGTTTGGGCCCTCTACCTCGTGTAACTGTGACTCTCCCCCCAAAAAGATTATCTAAATAGATTTTGTGGAATATAGATCTGCTTAGTGCATATGAGGGCTCATATGTTGTACGCTAATACAATATAATTTGGGTTGTCTTCCACCTAAAAGTCATGTGTATTGATGTATTCTTTGTTGGTTGGTGGAGGTGGGGGTTGTCTTCCTTCACCCCCTGGAATCCTCCAGACAGCCGTCTGATAATGCCTCAAAGAACAACAGTATGTGACCCCACAGGTTGCAGACCTCCTACTGTGACCTTTTGGTTTGGCCAAGCAGTATCACTCTCATTTACATACACAGCCTTTTGTCTACACCTTAAGATTGGTAGTGATGGTACGACCTATATGTAAGTAATATGATATATATATATGTGTTGTATTGTTGTAAACATATCCTAGCACAGAAGCACAAAATACATACTGACTGTAAGCATTGTAGAACACGTTGCTTATGCAGGAACTTATCACATTGGGGTCACAGTGGGGTGCAACTCACTATCAGATCAAAAGGGGGATGTGGTTCAAACGGAGGACAGTGGAAAAGTACTGAGACAAACATACTATGCAAATGTTCCCGACTCACTGTAGGTAACACCTCTTCCTATAGTATAAGTGTATGTGCCGGAAAGGGGGAAGTCAGAATCCAACAAAGAGACCTCAGGTTGATGTTGGGCTCTCCAAGATATCTTGTAAACTACGCTTAATAAAAATCAACTAAGACCGGTAAATGCCTAAAGACTGCTTCTATCAACGGACTCGGGGAAAACAATTGGGGACAACAATTTGAGATACAACAATTTGGGGGCTCGTCCGGGATAGAGGCATATTCGGACCTGATTCAGTGAAGCACAGGCACTCAGAGACCAGGTCGACCGCACGAAGGTAAGCAGAAAACCGAGTTTAAACTGAATTTCTGCGATTGACTACTACTAAAAAAGTCTCTGTGAATCTGTGTAAACTGAATCGCTAAAAAGGCTAAATAAAGTTGTGGAGAGCGGAATCTCTCGGGAAGAGAAGCGAGTAAAGTCCAGGTCGTGGCGGACCAAACCAGGGCCTGACGGGGCACTGGTAAAGCTGGGTGAAAGGCCCGGGGGAAGTAAGGAAGCCCCCGAATTAAGTCCTGGTGGTGGCGGACCCTACCAGGGTCTGACGAGGCCTTGGCAAGCGCTGGGTTAGAGGCCCGGGGGGGATTTCAGGAACCCCCCGAATTCTGTGGGTTGGAAGACCCGGGAAGCGTGAATCTGAACAAGAGAGTTAAAAAGAGTTGTAAAATATAATACTCAGAGAACGGCGACTTTCAAAAATAGAGTGGTTGAAATGCCCGGGGAGTAAATCTCTCAAAAATAGAGTGGTTGAGATGCCCGGGGAGTAAATCTCTCAAAAATAGAGCTAAATAGAGCAGTAGCGAAGCTCAGAGAGCGAATCTCTTAGAAATAACGTTAAATAAAGCTGTAGTTTTAATACTGGGAGAGCGGCGTCTCTCAGAAATAGTGTTAAATAGAGCTGTAAGTATAATACTGGGAGAGCGGTGATTCTCTCAGAAATAGGGTTAAATAGACCTGTAGCTTTAATACTGGGAGAGCAGTGATTCTCTCAGAAATAGTGTTAAATAGAGCTGTAAGTATAATACTGGGAGAGCAGTGATTCTCTCAGAAATAAAAGTAAGTAAGTGGAGCACACGCCAGGAAAGGCATGGGGGAAGGGTAGCAATAGAAAGACAAAGGAAGTACAAAATGGAGGGAGAATTTGAGGGTGAGATGGACAACAGTGGCTGGGGACCCTATGAGTACCAGATGCAGCTGGTGCTGGCAGGAATGGGTACTGCAGCAGGCGATAAAAAGGAAAAGATAAGACAGAAGAAGTTTGCATAATATGGCATTAGTAGGCGGAGCCACACAGCAATTGTGGGAGAGTAAACGGAAAGAGCAGGTGAAGAAAGGACTAGATGAACAAAATTACTGAGAGAGAAGGATAACATAAACAGAGGCAGAATCTCAGTCAGAAATAACAAAAATTGAAGTAAGCAAAAAATAAAATCAGAACACAGTAAAACTAACGCTGAAAGATCGCGCTAAAAACTTAGAACAACGGAGACAGACAAATGACTAGAATAATCCAGAACATAACAATATATAAATAAAAGAACGGGAACAATTAATAAAAGTGATAGTTAAAAAAACGAAATAATAAAAAAAAAAGATAGAGAAACAATATGGTTAAGAAAGCCAATTAAAAGAAAAAAGAGAGAAACAAACAAATATGGGTTAAAAATTGAAGAAAATACATGAATAAACAAGAATAACCTAAGATAAGTGATAGCATAGAGATAACAGAGGAAAAAGCAACAGGAGGAGGAGCTGAGACAGGCACAGGCTCAGCTTTTAAAATTCCAATTAGATGACGCCAGACGCAAAAGCTACTGATAAGTAAAAAGGACACAAAACAACGGGGAGAGTAAGGGAGAAAATTAGGTTAGAGACAGCAAAATCTGCATCACAGCCCAGTGAGAGCCCAAAGGTGGGAAAATCAAACAAACCCACAGTAAAAACAAGAGATATTATAAGATGCAAAGATCACGGACAGATTGAGAGGGTTTGGGTGGTAGCCAGAGAGGGAAGCAGGAGGACTCTACCAGTGCAGAGGAAGATGAAACTCTGCGACAACACAGTCAAGACACCCTGAGAGCAAAGGAGGCAATACAGCAGACCAGCACCATGTCTGCACCGCAAGAAGTGAACAGAGAGAGTGAAGACAGAGACAAACACTCCTCCTCGGAGCAACCACAAGCAACAGGCATCAAAATAAAGACCAATAAAAAAAGAAAAGACACTGAAATCATGACAAGAGGCAGTAAAACACCGAGACGGATCCGGTGGCACAAGTACGGGAGGCACGGACAATCTGGGTGTCAGAAACAGTTGGCTGACCTCAACAGACTCCACCAACTCCAACTCCTTTCATACCTGTCAGGTGATCACTGCTAAGAGACGCTAACAACAGAATGCTACAGGGGACAAAAGGGGGCGGTGATGTAGAAAAATGCGTTAAACAATCAAACAGGAAGTCTGATGAACCAGCAATTCAACTTCTGAAACAGTAACTGTCTCAGAAGAATAGTTGTTTGATTGGATAAGATAAAGTAAAATAAATCAACTTAAAATAATATGAGATTAGTTAGAGCTGAGTTAATAGAAAAGATAGAACGAAGTTAAGAGATCAAAGTTAAGGATAAGATAGATCAAAGAAAATAAGAGAATACTGAGTTTTAAGACGTAAAAGTTAAAATTTAAAGGGGCCCAAAGACAGTGTAGTATAGGAGAGCGCTAGTCACACCAGAAGTAGAAGGGCGGATTAGAATAAGTAGATAAATAATAATAGAACCACAATATAAAATAAATAAAAGAAAAGATAATGAGCAAAAGACTATGAGGAACCTTACTGCCGCCTTATTCTGGACCGCGCAAGCGGCAATGGTGTTTATATCACTCAAAAACGCTCTTAGCACTGTTTCTGATCTTGCTGTCCCTGACTACAAAGTTCCATTATATCTGGATGTTTCTGAAACAGCCCAGACAGCAAATGGTGTGCTGTTTCAGAGAAAGGGGGGGACAGGAAGGTGTTGATATACACAAGTGTGAAACAGGAAGGTGTTGATGTACGTAAGTGTGACACTAGATGCTACAGAGAAGTGATACTAGATGCTACAGAGAACAGACACCCCCATGCACCACACTCATACAGTACGTGGACGACCTATTACTGGCCTCTGACACAGCGGAGGATTGCCTCACTGACACACGGACACTCCTGTTGCATCTCTTTACACACGAGTTTAAGGTTAGTAAAAACAAACTACAAGTTGCACGACAGCAGGTGTCATTTTTGGGTCGATTAATATCACACCTGCACACCGAACATCAATCCTGCACCACACAAAGTCACTGACAGTCAAAACCATGCTCTCGTTTCTGGGCCTGATCGGATATAGTAGACACTATATACCCGATTTCACATGCCTCACCCAGAGCTTACGTAACATGGTGAGAGAGGTGGGCATATATAATCTCACTGGGCCGCTAAAATGGACGATCACGGCCGAACAGGCATTCATTACACTTAAACAATTATTAGCCAACTCGTCCGAGCTGGCATTGGCGGACTACACTCTACTCTTTTATTTGGATGTTTCTGAAACAAACACAGTTGTAAATGGTGTGTTGTTTCAGAAAAAAGGAGGTGATAGGACAATATTGACATATTTAAGTGTCATGCTGGATCCAATGAAAAAAAAGGCATCCATCATGCACAAGACATGCAGCAGGAGTAGCCAAACTCATTACAAAATGCGCGCACATAGTCATGGGACACCCACTACACATCCTAACATCACACAGCATAGTGGCATATGTGAACTCACAGACTTCTACCATGACATCACTGAGACAACAGCGACTCTCAAAAGTCTGGAAGCACCAAATCTGGTGTTCACACAGGAAGGAATCAACATGGCAGACAGAATAGGAGAAGGACTGGTACATGAATGCGTACGACGAGTAGAAGTAGAGGACAAAGCCAGCACTGGAACCGCAGTGGACCCTGGAAGAGGCGAGCACCGACGTCGCCACAAACACCTCGAGCCCGGCTGGGCCTGAAGACATCGCATCAAAAGGGGCAGAATAATCCCCTCAACGTTTAGATACCGAGACAGTCTACTCTCGGTATCCGAAGCAAGAAGACAGCCGACTCGAACGAGGGAGGGCTCGTTTGCATCAAGTGTCTGCCACGTCACTAGAAGATTGCAAGTTGATGATCCACATATATAAATTTATGTTTTGCTTGGCTATTGATACCTGTGCTGTTAATTGATGCAATAATTCTGTTGACAAATTAAGATGAACAAGAGAACCAGCCTCTGGGGTGACTGGAGATGGCCTTGGGACTCATCTCTGCAGGTGTAGTATGTGTCATAATATGGGAGACAGAGGTTTCAGGTGTGCCATTGGGACCAGAGGAGCACCATAACTAGACAAGGGCACTCATCAGACGAAAAAGGGAACAACCACGCCGGGTACAGTTCACCCGAAGAACACAGACAGAGAAAAAGATATCAGGTCGTATGTAATAGTTGTGAATGTCATCTAGCTTAGCATTTTTTGTATTTTTGTGGTTAATAATACCTGTCAAAATGGTGATCTCTTAAATTGAGATCAAAAGGGGGATTGTGGAATATAGATCTGCTTAGTGCATATGAGGGCTCATATGTTGTACGCTAATACAATATAATTTGGGTTGTCTTCCACCTAAAAGTCATGTGTATTGATGTATTCTTTGTTGGTTGGTGGAGGTGGGGGTTGTCTTCCTTCACCCCCTGGAATCCTCCAGACAGCCGTCTGATAATGCCTCAAAGAACAACAGTATGTGACCCCACAGGTTGCAGACCTCCTACTGTGACCTTTTGGTTTGGCCAAGCAGTATCACTCTCATTTACATACACAGCCTTTTGTCTACACCTTAAGATTGGTAGTGATGGTACGACCTATATGTAAGTAATATGATATATATATATGTGTTGTATTGTTGTAAACATATCCTAGCACAGAAGCACAAAATACATACTGACTGTAAGCATTGTAGAACACGTTGCTTATGCAGGAACTTATCACATTGGGGTCACAGTGGGGTGCAACTCACTATCAGATCAAAAGGGGGATGTGGTTCAAACGGAGGACAGTGGAAAAGTACTGAGACAAACATACTATGCAAATGTTCCCGACTCACTGTAGGTAACACCTCTTCCTATAGTATAAGTGTATGTGCCGGAAAGGGGGAAGTCAGAATCCAACAAAGAGACCTCAGGTTGATGTTGGGCTCTCCAAGATATCTTGTAAACTACGCTTAATAAAAATCAACTAAGACCGGTAAATGCCTAAAGACTGCTTCTATCAACGGACTCGGGGAAAACAATTGGGGACAACAATTTGAGATACAACAATTTGGGGGCTCGTCCGGGATAGAGGCATATTCGGACCTGATTCAGTGAAGCACAGGCACTCAGAGACCAGGTCGACCGCACGAAGGTAAGCAGAAAACCGAGTTTAAACTGAATTTCTGCGATTGACTACTACTAAAAAAGTCTCTGTGAATCTGTGTAAACTGAATCGCTAAAAAGGCTAAATAAAGTTGTGGAGAGCGGAATCTCTCGGGAAGAGAAGCGAGTAAAGTCCAGGTCGTGGCGGACCAAACCAGGGCCTGACGGGGCACTGGTAAAGCTGGGTGAAAGGCCCGGGGGAAGTAAGGAAGCCCCCGAATTAAGTCCTGGTGGTGGCGGACCCTACCAGGGTCTGACGAGGCCTTGGCAAGCGCTGGGTTAGAGGCCCGGGGGGGATTTCAGGAACCCCCCGAATTCTGTGGGTTGGAAGACCCGGGAAGCGTGAATCTGAACAAGAGAGTTAAAAAGAGTTGTAAAATATAATACTCAGAGAACGGCGACTTTCAAAAATAGAGTGGTTGAAATGCCCGGGGAGTAAATCTCTCAAAAATAGAGTGGTTGAGATGCCCGGGGAGTAAATCTCTCAAAAATAGAGCTAAATAGAGCAGTAGCGAAGCTCAGAGAGCGAATCTCTTAGAAATAACGTTAAATAAAGCTGTAGTTTTAATACTGGGAGAGCGGCGTCTCTCAGAAATAGTGTTAAATAGAGCTGTAAGTATAATACTGGGAGAGCGGTGATTCTCTCAGAAATAGGGTTAAATAGACCTGTAGCTTTAATACTGGGAGAGCAGTGATTCTCTCAGAAATAGTGTTAAATAGAGCTGTAAGTATAATACTGGGAGAGCAGTGATTCTCTCAGAAATAAAAGTAAGTAAGTGGAGCACACGCCAGGAAAGGCATGGGGGAAGGGTAGCAATAGAAAGACAAAGGAAGTACAAAATGGAGGGAGAATTTGAGGGTGAGATGGACAACAGTGGCTGGGGACCCTATGAGTACCAGATGCAGCTGGTGCTGGCAGGAATGGGTACTGCAGCAGGCGATAAAAAGGAAAAGATAAGACAGAAGAAGTTTGCATAATATGGCATTAGTAGGCGGAGCCACACAGCAATTGTGGGAGAGTAAACGGAAAGAGCAGGTGAAGAAAGGACTAGATGAACAAAATTACTGAGAGAGAAGGATAACATAAACAGAGGCAGAATCTCAGTCAGAAATAACAAAAATTGAAGTAAGCAAAAAATAAAATCAGAACACAGTAAAACTAACGCTGAAAGATCGCGCTAAAAACTTAGAACAACGGAGACAGACAAATGACTAGAATAATCCAGAACATAACAATATATAAATAAAAGAACGGGAACAATTAATAAAAGTGATAGTTAAAAAAACGAAATAATAAAAAAAAAAGATAGAGAAACAATATGGTTAAGAAAGCCAATTAAAAGAAAAAAGAGAGAAACAAACAAATATGGGTTAAAAATTGAAGAAAATACATGAATAAACAAGAATAACCTAAGATAAGTGATAGCATAGAGATAACAGAGGAAAAAGCAACAGGAGGAGGAGCTGAGACAGGCACAGGCTCAGCTTTTAAAATTCCAATTAGATGACGCCAGACGCAAAAGCTACTGATAAGTAAAAAGGACACAAAACAACGGGGAGAGTAAGGGAGAAAATTAGGTTAGAGACAGCAAAATCTGCATCACAGCCCCGTGAGAGCCCAAAGGTGGGAAAATCAAACAAACCCACAGTAAAAACAAGAGATATTATAAGATGCAAAGATCACGGACAGATTGAGAGGGTTTGGGTGGTAGCCAGAGAGGGAAGCAGGAGGACTCTACCAGTGCAGAGGAAGATGAAACTCTGCGACAACACAGTCAAGACACCCTGAGAGCAAAGGAGGCAATACAGCAGACCAGCACCATGTCTGCACCGCAAGAAGTGAACAGAGAGAGTGAGGACAGAGACAAACACTCCTCCTCGGAGCAACCACAAGCAACAGGCATCAAAATAAAGACCAATAAAAAAAGAAAAGACACTGAAATCATGACAAGAGGCAGTAAAACACCGAGACGGATCCGGTGGCACAAGTACGGGAGGCACGGACAATCTGGGTGTCAGAAACAGTTGGCTGACCTCAACAGACTCCACCAACTCCAACTCCTTTCATACCTGTCAGGTGATCACTGCTAAGAGACGCTAACAACAGAATGCTACAGGGGACAAAAGGGGGCGGTGATGTAGAAAAATGCGTTAAACAATCAAACAGGAAGTCTGATGAACCAGCAATTCAACTTCTGAAACAGTAACTGTCTCAGAAGAATAGTTGTTTGATTGGATAAGATAAAGTAAAATAAATCAACTTAAAATAATATGAGATTAGTTAGAGCTGAGTTAATAGAAAAGATAGAACGAAGTTAAGAGATCAAAGTTAAGGATAAGATAGATCAAAGAAAATAAGAGAATACTGAGTTTTAAGACGTAAAAGTTAAAATTTAAAGGGGCCCAAAGACAGTGTAGTATAGGAGAGCGCTAGTCACACCAGAAGTAGAAGGGCGGATTAGAATAAGTAGATAAATAATAATAGAACCACAATATAAAATAAATAAAAGAAAAGATAATGAGCAAAAGACTATGAGGAACCTTACTGCCGCCTTATTCTGGACCGCGCAAGCGGCAATGGTGTTTATATCACTCAAAAACGCTCTTAGCACTGTTTCTGATCTTGCTGTCCCTGACTACAAAGTTCCATTATATCTGGATGTTTCTGAAACAGCCCAGACAGCAAATGGTGTGCTGTTTCAGAGAAAGGGGGGGACAGGAAGGTGTTGATATACACAAGTGTGAAACAGGAAGGTGTTGATGTACGTAAGTGTGACACTAGATGCTACAGAGAAGTGATACTAGATGCTACAGAGAACAGACACCCCCATGCACCACACTCATACAGTACGTGGACGACCTATTACTGGCCTCTGACACAGCGGAGGATTGCCTCACTGACACACGGACACTCCTGTTGCATCTCTTTACACACGAGTTTAAGGTTAGTAAAAACAAACTACAAGTTGCACGACAGCAGGTGTCATTTTTGGGTCGATTAATATCACACCTGCACACCGAACATCAATCCTGCACCACACAAAGTCACTGACAGTCAAAACCATGCTCTCGTTTCTGGGCCTGATCGGATATAGTAGACACTATATACCCGATTTCACATGCCTCACCCAGAGCTTACGTAACATGGTGAGAGAGGTGGGCATATATAATCTCACTGGGCCGCTAAAATGGACGATCACGGCCGAACAGGCATTCATTACACTTAAACAATTATTAGCCAACTCGTCCGAGCTGGCATTGGCGGACTACACTCTACTCTTTTATTTGGATGTTTCTGAAACAAACACAGTTGTAAATGGTGTGTTGTTTCAGAAAAAAGGAGGTGATAGGACAATATTGACATATTTAAGTGTCATGCTGGATCCAATGAAAAAAAAGGCATCCATCATGCACAAGACATGCAGCAGGAGTAGCCAAACTCATTACAAAATGCGCGCACATAGTCATGGGACACCCACTACACATCCTAACATCACACAGCATAGTGGCATATGTGAACTCACAGACTTCTACCATGACATCACTGAGACAACAGCGACTCTCAAAAGTCTGGAAGCACCAAATCTGGTGTTCACACAGGAAGGAATCAACATGGCAGACAGAATAGGAGAAGGACTGGTACATGAATGCGTACGACGAGTAGAAGTAGAGGACAAAGCCAGCACTGGAACCGCAGTGGACCCTGGAAGAGGCGAGCACCGACGTCGCCACAAACACCTCGAGCCCGGCTGGGCCTGAAGACATCGCATCAAAAGGGGCAGAATAATCCCCTCAACGTTTAGATACCGAGACAGTCTACTCTCGGTATCCGAAGCAAGAAGACAGCCGACTCGAACGAGGGAGGGCTCGTTTGCATCAAGTGTCTGCCACGTCACTAGAAGATTGCAAGTTGATGATCCACATATATAAATTTATGTTTTGCTTGGCTATTGATACCTGTGCTGTTAATTGATGCAATAATTCTGTTGACAAATTAAGATGAACAAGAGAACCAGCCTCTGGGGTGACTGGAGATGGCCTTGGGACTCATCTCTGCAGGTGTAGTATGTGTCATAATATGGGAGACAGAGGTTTCAGGTGTGCCATTGGGACCAGAGGAGCACCATAACTAGACAAGGGCACTCATCAGACGAAAAAGGGAACAACCACGCCGGGTACAGTTCACCCGAAGAACACAGACAGAGAAAAAGATATCAGGTCGTATGTAATAGTTGTGAATGTCATCTAGCTTAGCATTTTTTGTATTTTTGTGGTTAATAATACCTGTCAAAATGGTGATCTCTTAAATTGAGATCAAAAGGGGGATTGTGGAATATAGATCTGCTTAGTGCATATGAGGGCTCATATGTTGTACGCTAATACAATATAATTTGGGTTGTCTTCCACCTAAAAGTCATGTGTATTGATGTATTCTTTGTTGGTTGGTGGAGGTGGGGGTTGTCTTCCTTCACCCCCTGGAATCCTCCAGACAGCCGTCTGATAATGCCTCAAAGAACAACAGTATGTGACCCCACAGGTTGCAGACCTCCTACTGTGACCTTTTGGTTTGGCCAAGCAGTATCACTCTCATTTACATACACAGCCTTTTGTCTACACCTTAAGATTGGTAGTGATGGTACGACCTATATGTAAGTAATATGATATATATATATGTGTTGTATTGTTGTAAACATATCCTAGCACAGAAGCACAAAATACATACTGACTGTAAGCATTGTAGAACACGTTGCTTATGCAGGAACTTATCACATTGGGGTCACAGTGGGGTGCAACTCACTATCAGATCAAAAGGGGGATGTGGTTCAAACGGAGGACAGTGGAAAAGTACTGAGACAAACATACTATGCAAATGTTCCCGACTCACTGTAGGTAACACCTCTTCCTATAGTATAAGTGTATGTGCCGGAAAGGGGGAAGTCAGAATCCAACAAAGAGACCTCAGGTTGATGTTGGGCTCTCCAAGATATCTTGTAAACTACGCTTAATAAAAATCAACTAAGACCGGTAAATGCCTAAAGACTGCTTCTATCAACGGACTCGGGGAAAACAATTGGGGACAACAATTTGAGATACAACAATTTCCACCATTTTGGGGAAGCGTTTAAGCATCAAACACATGCTGGGTCTTTTCCTGCTTGACCAACTGACATTTACCCCACCTTTTGTAAATTACCAAACCTAGGTTACTTGTCAGTCTTTTGTTTTAATGTACATAGATTTGTTGTCAGAAAATTCAACAGCAGCTAATACTACATACAAATAACCTATTCTTTGCCATAGTTGCACTTAAAACATCCCTTTTTCAATTGTTTACAGGGTATCAATCATTACTGAAGCATTGTGTGGAGAAAACTGCTGAATCAGCACCCCGTTTTTCTTGTGAAGTAGTAGCAGGAACTTTTATTTTGATAAGAAAAAATAAGCTGCCGTGACGACATGTCCACAAATACAAAGCACACACCTCAAAAGTAATATTTACTCATGGTGTTTAAAGTGCTGCGAGGGAGGCCGAATACGCAAAACATCATTCTGCTCAGGCTGAAGAAGTCTGACAAGCAGCTGAATATGTGTGGGCATTATCTCTGGAGAAAAGGTGGATATTAGGAGGACTGATATGACTTAAGCAGGAGGATATTATCCTTTGTTTTTCCTCGAGAGGTCGGAGTCATGGCTTCCCTCGGACAAATCATCTTCTACAGGTGCGGTCATCAGGTCTGACTGTTTTCTGTGATGCTGGTCATTACGTTAAGAAATATTTTGGAAAGTTAATAAGTAGATTTGCAAAAGGTGTGATTTTAAATTATTTGTACTGCTCTTAAGTAGTATGCCACTTTATACTTTTACTACATTTCAAATTGAAATATTATAGTTTTTACTCTACGTTACTCAACAGATTAAATTTGCTTTTTACTTTTAGATGTCAGATTATAAAATACCATAAACTGTAATGTTGAAAATTAAACCAGTTGTTCTCAACTTTTTTGACTTGTTTTTACAAAAAAAGCATGCAGTTGTAGCAGATTCTAAACAACTAAGATAGATTTATGTAAAGAACTGTTGGAGCACCAAATTTGTTTTAATTTATTTTTTTTACAAGAAGGACAGAGAATTGAGAGGAGTCAAAAACAAAAACAAAAATTCCAATTTCTGAAATAGGTTGTTTATCCTCCCCCATTAATCATCTCAGGACCCCATAGATTTATCTTGGGACATTTTATTTGACCTTTATTTAACCAGGTAATATCAATTGAGAACCAATTCTCATTTAAAATGGTGACCTGTCAGCACAGTCCTGAGGTGCATGTTTTTGGATGATGGGAGGAAGCTGGAGAAAACCCACGCAAGCACAGGGAGAACATGCAAACTCCTCACAGAAAGGCCCAGGACCGGATTCGAACCCAGAACCTTTTTGCTGTGAGGCGACAGTGCTAACCACTGCACCACCGTGCCGCCCTACCCTTTTGCAGCGGGCCCAAACCTTGGTTGGGAACCACTGGACTACAATACCTAAAAGTGTCTTCAGTACTTAAAACTACCTTTATCTTGAGTGTAGAACACTCATCATTCATAGGCGCATTGGTAAATGATCTAATAATACAACCCAATGGAACGTCAACATATTAAATACACTCAGTGATCAGTGTCACGTTTATATCGCCGAGGTGTGAAATGTCAGGTGCTCTAGGTTTAGGAAAAGATTGTGGTTTGGGTTCAGATAAGTAATGTTACATAAATAATGTGAAATAAGTTATTTAGCGCACATTTCATAAGTATGTCTCGTCAGTATGCAACTTACTGAAATTACTTTTAATAAATCCACGTAGACTTCTGCTCTCTCATGGACTCCAACACCGGCCATCCAAGTGTTTGTTCCATCCAACCACCCCTGACCTCCAGTTGGACTTTATCACTTTAGTCACATGACCTCCACCACATGACCTCCCTTCATCAATCCTGGTCATACATGTCTATACTTTTCACGTACAAATGTGCTGAATAATGATATGATAATATGTTGGTTACAGGAACCATTACTCTGCAATATCAGTATCTGTTTCTTCACAATTTGCATTTTGTGTTTCTCTTCCTGCGCAGCATGGTCGCCCTCATCTGCCTGTTCACGGCCATCATCGTCCTCATCCTGTCCCTGTCTTTGTCGAGTAAGACCCACAGATCTGTGTGCATCCTGTTATCTGTAGCGAAGGCTCTGTCAGGCCTGCAGGGACACATGGGTGTGTTCAGCACACGCTGTGTTTGTCAAAACCAACAGGCGGTTAATCCTGGTGGCTGACAACACACCTCCGAGGGTTTCAAAGCGTGTTTGTGCAGCATGTGGAGCTTTGTGTGGCGCTCCAGGAATATTGACCAGTGTTACTCAATTTACATCTGAGTAAATTATGTTCATAGTTATACATACGAGTATGTATTGCTTCCTTGATTTTGTTTGTATCAATAGGGGTTGCTTTCATTTTTTTTTTTAACAAAGATCTCTGCCTCTTACTGCCTGGAGTATGACTGATGTTCATTTTTAGTATGCCATGTTTTTAGAGGTGTATTATGGAATATATTTCTCCCCTGAAAGAGCTGGAAGAGGTGAAAGGGATTTTTCTAGGTCTATTAATTTAGTGCAGTCCTATAAGTGTAATTTAATCAATTTCTCCCTTGAAGGAATTGTTCGTAATAATTTCTTCTATTTTGCACATTGGCTGTGTAGAAAAAAAATCTTGACAGTCCAGTTATTCAGATCTTGTAAAGGTTTTTTGGGTTTTTTTTTTTTTTTTAAGTCTCCTTGTTGAGGCACAAATTAACAAAACTATAGTTTTATCCTAACATTTTTGTAACTTTGAGGTTGATTTGACTTATTTGGGTACCTTAATTCTCGTATTAGCCCTGGAGCTAATTATTTTTTACATATAGTGAGAGATATGTTTGTAATTTAGATTTTTGGATTATTTATCTCTCTATGGGCCTGGAGTGAGCACTGTTTGCAAAATTTTCCAATAACATCCTTTACATTTTTTTTTTTAGATTTGGGCCAAAAAAACAAATAAATGTCCACTAAATGTCATTTAAAAATGTTAGGTTTCGGCACATTCAGTGTCAGAGACAAACAAATGTGACTCAAATAACTAAACCTTCATGTTAAAGCCTATAATCTGGATGTGTTGTCCGTGGCCTCGTCTCGCAGAGCCTTCTTCTGGGGCGCTGAGCAGCAACACAAAGCTCGTCGCCAACCTTGGCGAGGATGAGATTCTCAGCTGCTACCTTCACACATCATCTGTGGAAGACGTGTTCAGTGAGATGTCGGTGAGCTGGGAGAAGAAGGAGCTGAAGGGGCTGGTTTACCTGTATGAGAACGGAGCTCCGCAACTGCGGGATCAGGCCTCACAGTTCAGAGGCAGAACGAAGCTCTTCCCCGAGACTGTCGCCAGAGGGAACGCCTCTCTGCTGCTGAGGAGTGTGAGGAGCAGTGATGAAGGGGAGTACACCTGCAGCATCAGCTCGGAGGAAGGCGGAGGGACGGTCCGCATCTACCTCAGGACAGCAGGTAGGAGGACTCGTCCTTCCAGTTTCACCGTGTGTTTACTTTGAAAAGGAATCTCACCGAGAAAACGGATAACACTGTTACAAACTGACAGCATGGAGGGCTGCTCCGGTGTGTGAATTGTTGTTCCTGTGGTGCTCTTCAGTTTGGCGATCAAACAGTTTGAGGTGAAAACTTAAATAAATCTGAGGTACTCAAGAGGGTGATGAATTAAAAAGCCTTTCATCAGTCATGGCTATTCAGTCACAGTAAAAAAAAACAACTCATGCCAACGTGCTTCAGCCTCTAAGGCCTTCATCAGGGCAGGTACAAATAAGCAGCCTTTGGGCTGTTCCTAATGTCTGTTGGTCAGTGGTCACATGACCAATATGCACCAATGAACTGTCACCCAGTACATGGGCGCAGGTAAAGACACAAGGAAACATAATGTCAGGACGACAAACCAAATGCGGATATTAATAAAAATTTTAAAAAAAAAATCCTAAAATCTCTAAATGGTTTTAAATACATTCAAACATGAAATGGCAAGTAACATTTAAACTGACCCAGTTATCCAAAGAGAATCAATACACAAAGGCACAGTTACAAAAATGGAGACAAATCAAGTTCTCCATTCCTCCATTCTCCATTTTTTTTTACTGTGATTGAACAGCCATGACTGATTAAAGGCTTTTTAATTAATCACTCTTTTGAGTGCCTCAGATTTCTTCAGGTTTTCAACTAAAACTGATAACACTTTACTTTTATCATCCCTTTTTAGTATTTATTAGCAGTTTATAACCAGGATAATTTGCATTATTGTAGCTGATAAATATATTAATAAACATTTATAACTGCATTATAATGTGTTAGAAACCATTTTAAAATGCTTAACAGGGTAGTTAAAGTGAACATTATTAGTTCTCTGGGTTAAAACACTCAGACTACATCACAGGCTCATTTAGCATTCAATTTAATACCCTTTGGGGACTTTACAAGCTTGTTTTACAATTTAAAACTTGTATGTGACATTTCAGATTCACATTACAGCATGTATTTATGATTTCTACTCACCACTTTTTAGCCTTTTCAGCCCCCACATTTACATTATCCAACGGCACCCTGGCTGCAGAGGCAAGCAGGTGGTACCCAAAACCAAACGTGACGTGGCTGAACCAAACTGGGAGCGTCTTGAACGGACGCACGAGTTTCACCAAAGACTCTGAGGGGATATTCAGCATCGTCAGCAGGCTGCAGCCGGCCCACGTCAGTGAGGCATACAGCTGCAGGATTGAAAATAACTTGGTGATCGCTGTCGCCGAGGCAACTATAACAGGTACTCTTTTTTGATTACTCCAGATCAAAGCTTTATAATGATCTCTCTGCATTTTAAAGCCTTTATGTTGATTGTGTGTCATGAGATGATGTGCTGATTTCTGGACAAATAAGTTGTACAAACCAGCCTGTTAAAATAGCTGTCTTCTGTGGATCTGTATAAGATGTCAAAAGTGTGAGATTTGTTTATTAGTGTGTTATCTCGTCATATTTCTGACAAAGCCTGAACAACACTGTTGAGTTGAATGTAGGATTTATATTACGGACTAAGATTCAGAAGATATTCTTTGACCATTCTTTTATGTTCCTTCCTCTGAGTCCTTCAACTTTATTGAAGTGCATCACCAAGTCAGTCAAATGCTCCTTTAAGTGACATCCAGCAGGAATTTCTATATGTAATTTGTTTTTTACTGATATAAACAGATGAAAACAAACAAAAACCAAAATGAAAATTGAAATAAAACAGAAAATATGACAACTTTCTGTTTGTATTTTTCAGGCACTGGTGTTTTGTGGAGGTCATACTTCACCTTCAGTGTTGCTTCAACCCTGCTTGCCTCAGTTAACCTGAACATTATGACCATTGTCCTCTGCATCTATTATGTAACCTAATTCCACCCACACACACACACAAACACATATCTACACACACTCCACCCATGCTGTTAAAGATGCTGTAAAGTAGAAATGAAACTGAGTTTTAAGTTCATCACACCACACAGTTATGGGTTGTTAACTACCCATCCAAATTTGATTGAAAAAAAACACCGACAAGTTTGTTAAATTAAGGTTTGAAATGGTGAGAAAATCATCAGTCTTCTCTGCTCTGAGACTGGGGGGGCGTGTCCTGAAGGAGCTGAAGCTCCGCCCCCTCCCTGTAAGGTGTTCAGTGTCCTGTAAGACAGTCCTGTGGCTGCAGTTCTTTTCCACACTAAGCGGTCCGTCTGACATCCAACCTCTCGGTGACTTTATACGTGATGTCCCACTGGTCCTCTGTCTCTCTGGTGGACGGAGCAACATGCTTTATGAAAACAATAGAATCAGAATTCTGATCTATCTGTCGTGAAATGGTCCCTGAAGAGGCGTCTGTTGGTGTTAATCCTAAAGTCTCCTTTAGCTCTTCATGAAATCAATCCTCCTCTTTTTCCTTTCTTCATCAGTAGGACATTTAAACAACGATGCAGTGCTGCTTTGGAGGTTCTTGCTTCCAGGAAAGATTCACTTGCAGGTGGAGGGAGACGTCCTGTAGCAGCCAGCTGATGTACAATAACTATCTGACTACAGCAGGAGTAGAACTGAAGTCCAGTGGGACGACCTCTTATGTAAATGAGCTGCAGGCTTTTATAGTGTTTCACCGTGTGAGAGGAGGAGGCATGCAGAAGGTTATAGAAACCATCTGTGGGGTAGCTCGGTGACGTACTGAAGCTAGCTTTTAACCCCGCCTATAAAAACCTGAGCTGAAGACGGATGAGAAACTGTTCAATGGTCTAACTCCACATTTCAGTGTGACATAGTTTTCTAGCTTTGCAGATGTTTTCAGCAACTCATTTCACACGTATATAATGTACTGAGAAGCAAATCATGGAATTTGCTTCACAGCATCTTTAAATATCTGCAGTTTGTTGAAGCATGTGTTGCAGTGTTTGTCAGAAGTAATGATTCAACATAAGTAAAAGCAGTTTGAGTAAAGTCTTAAGATGACGTTGCTCTGTTTATTCATTTCTCACAGTGGGGTGTGTGAATGTGTTGAGTATTTAAATCTGTGGTGTATTTTTTTAAATAATTTAGCAGTAAACTTTTATGTTCTCTTCTTATGTCTTCTGTTTGTGTGTCATTGGTAATCTGAAGGCCCCATTAAGTTTATTTTCCAGTAAACTTTATTTAAATTCCCATTAGATTGAGGTTTTATATGGCATAAAACAAAATTACATGTCTTCCCTGTTGTGGGGAAATTGAAGCTAAATAAGTAGGCTGTATTTGCCTGCAGTTTATATTTATAATTTTTTTATTATCTATTGTAAATTAGTATCAATGCCACATTATTTTTTCTCAAAATTGTCCATTTTACTGCCTTTTGTCAGTTACAAAGTAGTAGTATGTGGTTTGTTTTTTTTGTTTTTTATGACATAGGCCTTTTGCTGTTTGTGATGTCAACAAAACTATTCAGTAACACAAATAAAAAACAATAAATAATAAGTCGGCCCTGATTGAATCTTCTTCTTCTCAAGCCGATTCAAAATATAGATATTATAGCATTATCATTAACCATAAAAAGCCATAAGACTGCTCCGGTGAGAAAACGTCTGCCTCTCGAGCAATTTAAAAGCTGTTTGCGTTCAGGTACATTATGAAAATCACAACTTCAATCGGTTCATCCTTGCTATAACAAAGATAGTGTTCTGTCCTGCCAGTAGATGGGGACAGTCAGAGTCCCAGACTGGTACTAAGGAGTCTCTGGACCACCCCGGATAGTCCGTAGGAAGCTTTCCATTGGTGCAGTGAGGTGAGGTGTCCGATGTCCCACGGAGCAGTGAATGCAACCTACTTCTCTCTAAGAAAAGTGGGACTTTAACTACTGAGGTGAAACGAGGCTGTTTGGTTGTGTGAATGTGAACATGAGCGGTTGTTATGCAGAATAAAGTTTGTACAGAAGTTTCCGTTCAGCTCTGACAGCTTGTGGAGCTCGCTGGGCTTCAGGTTGGGAGCTGCTACCAGCTGGTTCGTTGTTTTGTGGCACCAAAGTCACTAAAAACCAGAAAATGTCTCGGTGTGAAGAGACGGAAACAAGCCAGCAGCCAACACCGAGCAAGCACGAGCACAAGGACGTCTTGGTGAACCCGAGAGCGGTTTGTAACGTGTGTAGACGCTTGTACCGGGACCCGAAAATCCTCCCGTGCCTGCACACGTTCTGCTCCGACTGCATCGCCCAGCTCGAGCCCTTTTCGGTGTCTTCGCGTATCCACCGGGACGCCCCGGAGGACGGCCGGGCCGGTGAGGCGGTGGAGGCGGATCGACCCGCCGTCACCGTCACGGTGCTTTGTCCCGACTGTGACTCCGAGGTGGACGTCCCTCCGTCGGGGCCGGCCGGGCTGAGCACCGACCACCTGGCGCTGGACGAGGTCTTCCTGGAGACCCTGGTGACGGACGGCCCGCTGGGATGCGACCTGTGCGGCGAAGGAGGCGCCGAGAGCCGCTGCGAGGTGTGCTGCGTCAACCTATGCGAGTTCTGCTGCCAGGCACACAGGTAATGTCTATTATATTATATTATATTATATTATATTATATCCTTAAGAATGCAGGGTTTTGCTTTTCTGTTCTATTCTGCTCTCAATCTCACATTGTTTGGTTTTCTTGTATGAATGGTTATTTGTTGAGTATCTATGTGGAACTATAGAAATAATCATCTTACACAGGTTGACATGTCTCCTGGTAACCCAGCAGGCATCAAACCTGGACACACAAACAGTGTTGGGAAAGTAACCTATCAAATGTAATACTTGAAAGATTACTAGTCACCCTATTGGAAATGTAACAATGCAACTCTTTAGTTTACTTCATCATACTTTTAGATTACTTTGTATCAAATGTTAATTCATATTATGTCATTAAAGCTGAGAAGTCATAAAACCAGATGTGAGGAGTCAGTGTGAACCTGCCAACAGAACTCAACACTGATTGTTGTCAAACTTTTATTAAAAGTTCTTCAATATAACTAAAAATAAGATTGAAGTGTGTTGATTTGTATGTGGATCATAAGTGAAGGACAAATGTTCCCAGAACGTCAAACCAAGGCAGGTCGACTCCGTGCTGAGTGACGATACAACGATCAACAGGGCCTGAATTTGAGTGAGCACATGCTGTCCAGTGAATGGAGGCTGTTTGGACGTAGACAGAAGGCATCGCGGTGTGGCAAAAATCAACAAAATGATGTTTGGATGTAACCCTTTTGTAATCACCAACATTTTGAATAGTAACTCATTTCATTACATGGGCTTTTTTTCACTGACTGGCTGAATACAGTTACATTTATTGTGTGACCAGTTACTCCCCAAGAAGATTGTCCATCAGTTACTTTTTACTATTTGTTCTGTTCTGCTCCATTGCACCACTGTCGAGCCCAGTTCTATTGTATTCTATTATGATCTATTCTGCTCTAAAACTCTTTGGCAGGTTCTATTCTGTTATGATCTGAGGGTTAGAAGTTGTATTTTATCATATTCTCTACGACACAAGTTCTTTTCTATTTTGTCCCATCAATGAGACAAGTACAGTATTATGAAGCTGTTCTTTATTCCATTTAATGCATTTCTCCTGCAGCCAGCAGCAGATAACATGAATTCCAGCTACATTTATAACATGATCTGATGTTCAGCAGGACTTTTATTCTGTCGTACAGACATGTGAACATCAGTATCTGTTCTCTCTCCTGCCTGCAGGCGACAGAAGCGAACAGCGTCTCACTCCGTTCAGAGTCTGGAGGAGCTGAAGGCTCGCGGCCGTCTCTGCCGCCCCGTCCTCTGCTGCCTCCACCCCGGCCAGGAGCTCCGGCTCTTCTGTCAGCCCTGCGACCTGCCCGTCTGCCTGGAGTGTGCCGCCACGCTGCACCGCGACCACCGCTGCTGCCCCACACGTGATGTCATCGACCGTCATGGAGACCGCATCCAGGAGCTGGTCGCCGTGCGCCTGCGACCTCGACTGGAGCGGCTGGAGGAGTCGCTACAGAAGGTGAGAGTTGTTGTTTCATTGAGAATTTTTTTGTCCATCTTGACCCTTTTGGAGTACTAGGTGTCTACTTTTAAAACTAAACTCTTCCTTCCCACCCTGTTGCAGGTGGACGCATCCCAGGAGAGTTTGCAGGCACGAGTAGAGGCGACAGCCATTGAGGTGAGGGCATTTGCACGAGCCTACGCCAGCGCTGTGGAAGCCCACTGCCAGTCTCTGCTGCGCCGCCTGGAGGAGCTCCGGGTCCAGCGCAGGTAGGAAATAAGCAATACTGAACTCCTGCAGGAGGCCAAGGGAAATTATCACTGTTGTTCCGGGGAGTAAAAAGATCAGGAAGCAGCAGCATGTTATTCAGGGTGAAGCTGTGCGCTCTGTGAGAAAGATATTCTGTCGCTTCTAAACTTTTCTTCTCAGTCACCATTTTTTTATGTAAATGTAGTCGAAATCACAGCACAGACATCTTTAAATTATGTTCACGGAGAGAAACAACCAGATCTAAAACTCTCTGCCAAAACAGACTCCTGTATATTGAAACCTAAATGTCAGCAGGTACACCTTTTTCTTCGTCATTGACACCATCTTTCCTCTCCAGGAACCACCTCCACCTGCAGCGGGCGCAGCTGCAGCAGGCGCTGCTGGACGTCCGAGGCAGCGTGGAGTTCGCAGAGCGACTGCTGAGCTGCGGGTCTGACGCTGAGATCCTTAGCGCCAAAGGCGTGACCCTGAGAAGACTGACCAGCCTCGCAGAGAGAGGTTACGACCCGCGCCCGGCAACCGTCGCCCCCGACGACGGCAGCAGCATTTGCTTCATGCCCAGGGAGCCCGGTGGGGAGGTGGAGGGCTACCCGGTGGTCGGGGTGATCCACTCTAAGACGGTGGATGTCAGCAGGTGCACCGTCGAAGGGGAAGGTAAAGGAAAAATATTCTGTTTTCATCATGTTACGTCGTCGTGGTGGTTTAAAGGATTAACGATTGCAAATTATTTTAAAATTAAAAGCCAGTATTCAAGAGATTTTCAGTAAGTACAGTTAATACCATTGACTATATATAGGAATGGATGTAGACTCCTGGTCTAAAAAGTGAAGCCAATGCAGAAGTGCCTTTACCACTGATACCACTGAGGGCCACTGGCTCAGGAAAAACCTCTGGCTTCATCCATCCATCCATTATCTATACCCGTGTTGGAAAAATTACTCAGAGGCTTGGTTCAAAATCAAACACATCGGACATTTATTCTTGCAAGAAGGAGAAACTGCATGCACCCTCAAAGAGAGGTGTCCAGCAGTGCTCCCAGATCTCCTCCGTAGGGCAGCTTTTATACAGTTGACAAACAGTTGACAGTCACCCCCATTCCCTTTGTATCTGCTTTCGTATGGTAATACAGAGTTGGTTGTAGGTCACAAGATAAGGACACAGGGGAGTCGTCAATTAGATGTGGAAAGTAAAACAAAAGGAATTACTTGCAAATAAGAGAGAAAACAGAAGAAACTTTTCAGAGCCTGCTTGACAAGAGACTTTCTGGAGCCACAATGCAAACAAGAGGAAGAGACAAATCCTTTTTTCCATCAACCTGCTTTATCCTGAACAGGGTCACTGGGGGGCTGGAGCCTATCCCAGCTCACTTTGGGTGAAGGCAGGGTTCACCCTGGACAGATCGCCAGTCCATCACAGGACCACATAGAGGCAGACGGAAACAAAGACCATTCATGCTCTCATTCACACCTAAGGGACATTTGTAGAACCACCAATTAACTTGAGGTGCATGTTTTTGGATGGTGGGAGGAAGCTGGAGTACCTGGAGAGAACCCACGCAGACACAGGGAGAACATGCAAACTCTGCACAGAAAGGCCCGGACTCAAACCCAGAACCTTTTCACTGTAAGGCGACAATGCTAACTACTGGACCACTGTGCCGCCCCCTCTGGGTTCAATAGACTGCCATTCAAAAAGAGTCAATTTCTCTCATTTAACACTAATTTAAAACAAAGGCTTTTATGGTGTCATTTGCTAAATTCACTTCTTCTAATAATTTTTCGGATGCTCCTTCTGAAACTAACTCATTATTAAATATGTTTGGGTGCGTTTATGGATTGATTGACATGCCTGCGGTGCAGTCAGGTCTCCCTAATAGATGGACGGGGTATATTGTCCTCGGGTCGTCCCGTCAGTTCCGCCTCCATCTCCTCCCCAGCTCGTCCACACATGATCACTTCTGGCTCCAAAAAACAAGAGGAAGACAGCCAACATCACCATCAAGTGAAAGTTCACAAGCCAGTAATTAAAAGGTTCAAATCCGGGAATAATTTACAAAATGAGGTACATGTGTAGCCTTCCAGTTGTTTTCAGTTATAACTCTAACTATAATGGTCACATGCCTTCTTTTTATTTCATGTTTTTCTCTTTGTCAACAAATCCTATGAAACATCAAAACTGGCAACGAATTGATGTCCTTAATATTGTGTTTATCCAACACACATGGTGGCTTGTCGCTCTGTGCTTCTTTGTTGTTCTAAAACTAACAGAACACTTAATTGAAATCATGCCTGCTGACATGTTGTTTATTTGAAGTTTACTCTAAACACACCATGCTGCTGCTATAAATTACGAACTCATGCAACAAATGCATATTTACAGAGCATCCGGAAAGTATTCACAGCGCTTCACTTTTTCCACATTTTGTTGTTACAGTTTTATTCCAAAATGGATTAAATTCATTTTTTTCCCTCAAAATTCTACACACAATACCCCATAATGATAATGTGAAAAAAGTTTTTTAGAAATTTTTGCAAATCTATTAAAAATAAAAAACGAAAAAATCACATGTACATAAGTATTCACAGCCTTTGCTATGAGACTCAAAATTGAGCTCAGGTGCATCCTGTTTCCACTGATCATCCTTGAGATGTTTCTACAACTTGATTGGAGTCCACCTGTGGTAAATTCAGTTGATTGGACATGATTTGGAAAGACACACCTGTCTCTATATAAGGTCCCACAGTTGACAGTGCATGTCAGCACAAACCAAACAGACCTCCGAGACAGGATTGTATCGAGGCTCAGATCTGGGGAAGGGTACAGAAAAATGTCTGCAGCATTGAAGGTCCCCATGATCACAGTGGCCTCCATCATCTGTAAATGGAAGAAGTTTGAACCACCAGGACTCTTCCTAGAGTCGGCCGCCCGGCCAAACTGAGCGATCGGAGGAGAAGGGCCTTAGTCAGGGAGGTGACCAAGAACCCGATGAAATAAAGCTGTAACATAATAAAATGTGGAAAAAGTGAAGCGCTGTGAATACTTTCTGGATCCACTGTATATGCAGCAACAAATACTTTATTTACTCATGTTGAGTATCAAGCTCAGCAGCTTTAAAAATGGAATTTTTGGTTTTGGTATACAAATTGAATTCATTGACTGGTGCCATCAGTTTAGTTGGTGAAGGTTAGCGTGAGGAGTTTGAGACGGTGTAGACTGAGTTCTCCTGCAGCAGATACAGATTATTGTTTCCTCTCTGAGTGCTCTGGCTCAAAGGTTGACATTCCTGTGGGACTGAAGGAATGTTGAGGTGATGCAACAGGCCTGCAGGCGGTGCACTGAAGGGATGTTTACACACAAACATAACAGGTCTGTCCCTGGAAGGGACAAGGTGAGGAAAACCTACAAGCGCAAGTGGCTACAGGCAATTTTTAAATAACAGGAATGTCTTCTTTTTAAAGAGTAAAGACATGTAGCCAATCCTCCAGGGTTTCATAATGGAAGAAAAACATGTCTGTGAGCGACTTGGCCGGCTTGAGCAAGGGGAAGTTTGACAGAAGAACTGCTGTCGCTGCTCCTATTTTATGGGGAATATTTGTTTCTGCTTCCACTGATGGACAGCTGATTCACAAAAATAATGAGGAACTATAAAGAAATATGTAGTAAGGTTCTGCTTTCTGACCGCAAATGACTGTCTGTGTACATCGTAAAGGTAACATTACTCATAATTTTAATTTATATTGGATAATTACATTTCAAGTGATCACGAGGACATGAACTGGAAGGCCACTTGGAGAGCACAGACCTCCGCCCAAGATCAATAGTCCACTCTTCTATGACACGTTTATCTGCACTGCAACCACTGGATATATCTGGATATATTTCTAAAACTGTCTCATCTTTGTCACATCTCAGCTGTTGTCCCAGTTCTCCCCTCTCACACCACCGTCCCTGAGTGTTTCCTGACAACCGCTGGCTGTATTAAGTTTGACCAAGCACACGTGTATCCCAGAGGATCGTGGGTAGCTGTGAATGTGGATTGTGATATGGAGTCATCATATTTCTAGAAATGCCTGCAGAGTGTAACAGGGAAAGAAATTCAGCCCCGGACTTATCCACTGGGACTGGACCGCCCACATGGTGCTGTCATGTGCACCCTGAATAACAGGCACACAGAGAGGGCTGGTAAAGTTCAAAGTTAATGTGTTTTAGTTTTTTTATGGTCCACAGGGATTTGTCCTGGTATACCCGATGGGTTTGTCCCTATTGCATTTAACTACCATCTAGATTTTTAAGATGTATGGCATTTAGCAATTTGAGAATCTGCCCCATGATTTGGATCAGTTCCAAAATGTAAAGGTGCTCTTCATTGGGTTGTGCTACACCCTTCAACCTATTCCGATAAAAATCGTATTGGTCGTTTTTCCGTAATCCTGCTGACAAACAAGCAAACAGCACTAATAACATAAACTCCTTGACGGAGTTTAAAAAAATAAACTAAAACTAAGAGATAACATTAAAATACTTAAGTCATTAAGTAGGATGTTAATCCTCAGATTATTTTCATTGTACGCACAAGAACTGTCCGCTCACTCCTAAACTACCTTTTCCATCTGCGGTACGTACAGCAAGCGAGCAGGCGAGATTGAGTCATGTTCTTTGCACTAAAGTTACCTCAACAATACCACCACAAAACTCTGATTATTTTATTTGTGTCCCAAAAGTTATGGTGCAAATAATAAATACAAATAAAACAGGATCTGATCTTGTCAGAGTTATACTTCTGAGCTAAGAAGTTAAAAAATGACCAAATGACCAAGCAAATGTCATTTATATTTATATATATTATATTTCATCATACGCACTTGAACGGATATCTTTCCCCCTTTTTTTTAACTGTTCTACAGACTGAATGATACATTTATTATTACAAAAATAACAATTGACAGATTATTTGATTTGCAGCCAAGAGTACACATAATACTTTCACAGCCTTTTCACAGTCCTTCACAACTCGCATGCTTTCAACACACACACACACACACACACACACACACACACACACACACACACACAAATGCAGCCAGCAGGAGATTTGTAGCAGCTTTTCTCTGTCTCTGTGTGAAAGCTTAGATTAGAGAGGTGTTTGCTTGTGTGGGAAACATAAAACCAAAGTAAACACGGACTTCTACGCTTCTTGTTGGTGTCAAAGAAAGAGCCAATGTATTGTGCTAATGTTTGCCAAAAGGTCAGTCTGCCGTGTGCTGTCGGACTTTTGTTTGTGTTCTTGTTAGAGTCTTTAAGAGACGGTGTGTATTGTGTTTGGTTTATGTAGTTCTTTGATGACCTTTCCATTCATCAAGCCTTTTTTTTAAATGTGTATTTATCTTTGTAACACGTGTTGTTAACGCTGCTCCTTTTAGGTAGGTATAAATTCAGAGGATCACTACACCAGATAAATCAGCTTTTTCCAGCTTCGAGTGGTTTATCCGTCCCAACTTAACTGCCATCAGCTTAACACGGCGTGACTCTCTTATTTAAGGGTTTAGATGAAGGCCAGATTTCAGTGTCGGCTTTAAGAAAGTGGAATTCACAGAGTCTTACTGATGTTTATCTCCTCTCTGTGTGATAAGAGGGTTTGAAGTGGACCGTGAGGCTGTGCAGCACAGGTGAATGGTGCGCTAGAACAGCTGCATCTGTAATGGTGACAGCTGCTGGCGTGTCGGCTTAGCAAGAACACGCACATAAATTCACCGATAATGCTCACTCATTAGCAGCTGCAGTGAAAGCTGTAATAGTGGTTCAGATTGTTAGAATAGTTGTGGCTGTAGCAGATTAGCAGCTGTAGTAATTCTTGAACTCTATCCTGTGAAAAATAGCAGGACATTAAGGATAAATAATTTATCTAGACAAGTTCTGAAATCCAAATCTTGAGTTAAAAAACATGTGAATATTGTGTGTATGTAGATCAGTGCCCTTTAACGTCTTAATGATTTAATTATAGCAACAACTAATAGCTATCTTGTCATCTTTTGGTTCGTAATTCAGTTCATTCATCGATAACATGTTAATAAAATGGTGCCCATTATAATCTTCCAATTAATCATTTTGTGTGACCGACATATTAATACAAATATATGAAATAAGGGAAAAGAACAGCATTTCATTTTAGAAGCTGAAACCAGTTGTCTTTTGTTGTATGAATAAAATAAGACTTCAATAATCCCTCGGTGGGGAAATGCATTCATCACAGCAGCTCAAGGATGCAGGTAAGAAAGAGAAATACAAAGAAAAGATACAAAAAAGAAAAGAGAATAAAATAAACTTGTCTCAGACAGGAATCTTTGTAGGATTAACTGCATTTCGGCTCAACAGGGTTTAGTGTTTCCCACAGATTGATGTTCATGCAGAGATTCATGTATTCAGTGGGGGTTTGTGTAACCCAGGTTACCTCATATGCAGACTATTAGCAGGTGCTACAACAGATGTCTCTCAAATGTCTCACATGCAGACTATTGATGGATGCTACAGTTTACACATGTCCCCTGTTTTGAGGTCCACTTTACCTGAGATTCAAACAGTACCTGAATAAATGTGCTTTATTAATGTCAGTCAACCTCGGCAGCAACACGTCTTTCTCTTCTTTCTTTTTCTGACAGTCACATGAGAAAAATATAAATATTGTATCAGTACGTGGAGTACAGAGCTGAAACTTAATGAGTCATGTTTGTTCAGCTTGTACAGAACAGCAACAACCTGCGATTTTAGGAATCCAGTGAGATAGTGGAGCTGTTTCATTATTAACAACAGTGCAGCCGCTCAGCCAGAACTTCTATTCATCATCTCTGAAGTAGCAATTACAAGTAGTTTGATTAGCAATGGTAGCATCCCCAACATTATCCAAACCGATCTCCCTGCAGCTGCTGGAAAACACTGAATAATTACAGATGCAAACGCAGTGCTGCATCATCTGTTATCGAACAGCGAATAGACTCTGACAAGGAAACGCAAAGCAACATTAATCACCCACATGAACACAAATGCTGTTTGCTTGAACACGACAACAACGCCACGACAGCAGATGGATATCATGTCTCCTCTCACCCAACTGGTTTAAACTTTCATTACGAGTTAATGAAAGTTTAAATAATGATGGGAGGATTCTGGAAAACTCCGGTCAGCAGCAGCGCCTGAAGTCACAATTCAGCTGGCTGTACCGCATGTTTAGGAGGAAGGTGACTTCAGCACTCAGCGGGGGGTTGTTGTTGATGACGTGGTGGTGAGCGTGCAGGTCATGTCGGCCACTGTATGTTGAGTGGGTCCATGTTTGTCAAGTTAATTCACTTTTATTTCTATAGCGCCAAATCACAACACAGATTATTTCAAGGCTCTTCACAGATTAAAATCCTGACAACAGCACTTTACAACATTATACAGAGGAACCGGACAATTCAACAGTTCCCACGTAAGCTTGGAGGAAAGAATTCCCCTTTAAAAAAAAAAAAAAAGCTTTGACAAAGGGAGGTAAAAACTCTCTTTTAACAGGAAGAAACCTCGGACAGAACCAGGCGGTGAGGTGGGCGGTTGTCTGGCTCCACCAGTTGGGTGAGAGGAGAGCAGAGAGAGAAAAGGACAGCATAGAGATCCAAGACATGAACTGTTTGGTGGGGCCGACAATCGCAACCAGATTGCTCCCACTCCTGTCTGTAGTTGTTTTTCTGAATGTGTGTGTATGAGAGGTTGTTGTTCAGTCTCTATGTGTTGGTGTGATGGTCTGAGGCTCTTTGTAATTGAACTGTTACATCTCTTTGGTTCCAGTTCAGGTGTGTAATGATACAGCATGCTCTCATATTCCACATAAAGGGTTTCTTCCAACTTTGTGGCCTATCTCAGATATATTTTGGTATCTGCGCATATGTTGTCTCATCAAAAAACTATTCCGACAGAACATAATGGAAAAAAAAGATGCTGGCAGTGAATTAGAAATGAGTTTTCTTTTGTTATAGTTATTTATGACTGTAAAATATCCTGCCTCCATCTTTGTCACAAGTGTCAAAAGTGCTTGATAACCACAATTGAGAGATCATTACAAAAACATTAGATATAAAGACAGACAGATGGCGACAAGCTTCAATGCTTCTTACAGACGCAGATGAGACCAAACTGGAGCTGTTTGGATGAGTCACATCAGCTCTGTGTTCACACACAAAAGAATACATTTGCCAAGAAAATAACACCGTGCATGCTGTGAAACATGGAGGAGGTTCGGATCTGTTGTCAGGCTTCATTGCCGTATTTGGCACAGGTGACCTTGAACCACTGCAGGGCACAATAAAATCTCAAGACTATCAAGGCTTTCTGGAGCGAAACGAGATGCCCAGTGTTTGAAAGTTCTGTCTCAGTCACAGGTCCTGGGTCCTCCAACAGGATGATGACTCCCAAAAAACAGATCAAATCAGCCAGAATGGCGCAGAAAAAAAATATTGGACTATTCTGAAGTGGCCTTCTGATGGAAACAGCCTCTATATGAGTCCTAATCTGAATCCTGTCAGAAGGCAGCCTGATAAGCGGAGACAGCTGGAGCAGTTTGCTCTGGAAGAGTTTCCAAACCACCTGCTGACAGGTTCAGAAGTCTCACTGAGAGCTGCACAAGTCATGTGTTTGCCGTGGTTGTCTCTGAAGGTTGTGTGATAAAATATGAGGTTACGGGTCATTTTCATTTTCATTTGTTCAATTATTCAAATTTTTCTGTTGAATCAAAAATTTAAAAGTCTGATACACAACGTGTGCTCCATAAACAAATATCTTTTCAAACATCCTTTCTCGAGGTCCATAATGCAGCACGGTCATGTCCTATTTTTGGCCATGTAGTATATTTTTTGTTTTGTTGCAACTGTCTGGCCTCTAACCTTTGACCCCCTGGTGGTCACAGGTCTGCAGCGGGCCATGCAGGGCCAGCAGGGCCACTTCACCCTGGTGTGCCGAGACCCAGCCGGGAAGCAGATGGCGCGAGGCGGAGAGCACGTCCTCGTCAGCGTCGTCCACAAGGAGAAGAAAAACTGGTGAGTGTGTGACAGTGTCAGGCCCCGCCTCGTCAGCAATTTAACTTCGCTGAGCTTTTGTAATTCAGCAAGTCGTACGAAAGCAAGTTGGTGCCTTGGAGATAAAAAAAAAACAACAAAAAAAAGTTTTTTAGCCGTAAGTGCGGCAGTGTCCTGGAGCAAAGTGCTGTTTGTTTGTGTGGGAGCATTTTATGTTGGTGCTTCACGGGGTACGGTGAGGTGTTACCCTCTCGGTCAGGAAGGCGTAATCCGGCTCTCCGGCAGCTCGCTGATCGTCGCCGGTGTTTCCCAGCTGCTCGGTGCAGGTCAACACAGCATCTGTGCATCTGTGTACTCCATTATTTGTGTCACCCTGATCGACGCAACATCACAGGAACCCTTTTTGTTCAAGCTTCTGCTCCTCTGTTTCACTTTGGTTAAACTGTCTTCAACTAGAAAACAGTTGTTGTGTTGTTATTGTCAGGAAAACGAATGTCTGATTCTTGCCAGCATCTCTCATCCACAGCAGCTGACATGCACGAACTCCTTACAGTTAATTGTTTCTCAGCCATGTGAAGGGAGCATGTGTTTAATTTGAGTGATTGTTAAACTGCAGTCACACCGTTTGTTATCTTTTCTTCTAGCACCATGGCAACGACCGTGGCCGACAACAACGACGGGTCCTACAGTGTTTCATACACACCTGCTGAGCTGGGAGCCTACTCTGTGTGGGTTTGTGTCAAAGCCCAACATATCAAGGTACAAAACTACTGTCACTGCAGCAGATTTATTCTAAAGTCAACTGAACTATAATCCCAGTTTCAATATTCAATATTTGAATTGTGTTTCTTTTACAACAGTGTTAAGTTTTGTCACACAGCTGAGATGTTAAAATAGTAGGTTGACAGCTGGCCCTGTTCACACCCAGCATTACCATTTGTTTTCCAATGATCTCTTGTTAGCGGCTCTCACTTCCTTACATCAAGGAAATAAACAGGTCGATAAACGTGTGAACACGTACAAACAGCATTTAACAGACATCAAATGAGCCTCATTTTTCTGTGTCGTCAGTTATCAATTTTGGAACTACTTTCACATTTGTAAAAGTCTGAACACTCAAGTCTGTGATTCACAACCTGAACCGTCAGGCTTGACTCCATCACATCAGTTCAGGCCTGAATTATTACAGATTTGTTCGAGAGGGTCGGGTTCTGCACTGCGGTGGACAAATGAACTGTCCAGCCAGGATGCTTCTTGATATCAGGTGTGAACAGGACCAGACAGACACGCCGGCCGATCGCCTCTTCTTCCTCTTCACGCAGGGTTCTCCATTCATCCTGAATGTGAAGAGGACGTTGAGGCGTCACAGCGGGACGTTTCACTGCTGCTCCTTCTGCTCCAGCGGAGGAGCCAAAGAGGCTCGCTGTGGCTGCCCAGGAACCATGCCAGGTACTCGGCAGATATATTCAAAAGGTCCGCTCTGCAGGACAGGCTTCATTTAGCTGATTTTTACAGTGAACAAAAATCAAGGTTCTCCTGGTTTTGAAGAAGGAAAGAGAACAGATGGAGGATCGCTGAGGAACTTCTGGATTATTAGACAACATATCATCTCTGCTGTTTGAGAGGAACAATTGTTTCTCTCTCCATGTGCCCTCTTATTTAAGGTTATTTAATTAATACAAACACCAGAGTTGTTTTTGTATATTTTTTAAATTCATCATAAAGCCGCAGAAAGATGTTTTTAGCATTTGTTAGAATGCTCGCGAACTGGAGAAATGCAACAAGCCAAAAAAAAAAGGGGAAGTAATGGTTTTTGGGGGAAATGTGGGAAAATAAGTATGTTAAATTAGTTTTATTCACACCTCAAGTTGTTAAAGACTGAACTTTGCTTTTGTGCATACATTAGGTCAGCGTATTAAATTAATATTATTTAAAAGCATTTATAGCTCTTATTTTGACAGCAGATTTAGACTTTGTACGCTATATTAAAATTTCTTCTGATCTTGGCGTGTGTGTGTGTGTGTGTGTGTGTGTGTGTGTGTGTGTGTGTGTGTGTGTGTGTCTTCCTGCAGGAGGATTTAAAGGCTGCGGTCACAGCCATAAGGGACACCCTGGGAAGCCCCACTGGTCGTGCTGCGGCAGCACGGCGGAGCAGTCGGAGTGTTTGCCTCAGAGCGTGCTGGCTGCAGTTTCCCCTCGGAGCCACCTGCGAACTGTGGAGCTGTGAGGCGACGCAGGGACGAGACCTGTCGGCGCAACGAAGATCATGAAGGCTGGCGGCGGCCCAAAGGTCAGAACAGCGGGCACGCGGGCTTTGAGGTCGTCGGTGTGATCCTCGGGCCGACTTGAAAATGTCAATACGAGTGAAGCGTCCGGGGTGTTCACCTCTGCTGGACATCCTTGTGACCGTGATACAGCGGCCAGCTCCCCAGAAGAGTGAGCTGAATGCTCTCAGTCTTTCAAAGTGCCTTTTTTATTTTATTTTTTTAACTCTAAGATGCCTTCTTATGACAAGACGGAGGAGAAATGCAGCAAACACAGCAGCACGTGTCTCCTCCTGAATCAAAGGTGTCGAAGAGAAAAGATTCCTCCGTGTTACACTTTTCTTTCAGCAGCCATCGTCCGGTCTCAAGCAGAGTCTTTACCCTTTAAGCTGCTGTTCATTTCTACGGTGCTAAAAATCAGCATTGTACAGCTGAAAGTTAAATGTTTTTTGAGGATAGAATCAGCGAATATCAACAGATTGTTGATATTGAATTCTAGTTTTTTATATCCTGTAGTCAGTGGAAATAATCCTGAAATATAGTTCCTTAAATACAGTCATGATACTGTAAAATATTACACAATAATCACCATTAATCAGCATCTCATGTTGTGTGAGGTAAAATAATAAACTTTATATTCTTATGAATATTTTTTTTTAGTTTTTGTTATTGATAGTAATAACTTGTGTGATGTAACTACGAGGTCATCAGCTGAACAAATTTGTTTGAAGAAATTGAGTTCACATTGTTAGTTGAACTATGAAGAAAATGAATCTGAAGAGAATTCTTAACACTCCAACCGCGACATGGCTCCTGGTGACGAGGGTTTCATCTGGGAAACACTGCGGTCAGAGTTGTTCACAGCAGCGACTGCAAACCTCAAACTCATGATGAGCCACTTGAAGCCTGTCTGTCCTCTCTGTATTCTGAATGGGACGAATGTTGAGTGTGACTGTAAATGCCTCGTGGTTTTTTTGTTTTTTTTTTACTGTGAACATATTAGATTATAACCCGGTTCAGGATAAAGCGGGTATAGATAATGGATGGATGGATGAATGGAACATATTAGATTAGTAGAATAAAACTATGCAAATACTTCACATCTTTCTGACGTGTGGTCCAACATCTTCAGACTGACGGGAAACCTTTTCAACACTGTGACGTTTCAACATGTTTCCACGCTGAACGTTCATCCGTATGTTAAAGTGTTACCAGGTCCTCTCTACTGTTGGAGCATTTTTTTTTTTTTTTTTACTGAAGCATGTACGATGAAATAAACAATGTGTCACTCCTAAAACCTGCTTCAGTCGCTTGCTTTTGTGCAATCATGCCCTTCAAAATAAAAGAGCCAGATAAACAAATGGAAATCTGGATGTTTTAGTCAAGAGTATATGTGCGCGTGCGTGCGTGCGCGTGTTCTGTGTGACTCCCTCCAACCACCAGAGGTCCTCAGTCTGTCTCTCACTGCTGGCCACGCCCACCTCACCTGCAGTTACCCAGCATGCCCCAGCTGCAGCCACTCTGCAATCAACCGCCACCGGATGTATATGAACTCCCTGTTAGTTGCTGAAGAATAAGTCATGTGTGTTTTTTGGGGCTTCCTTGTACCCAAGCAGGTCCTGAGTGCTGCTCTTTGTCTGATGTGTTGACATATCCAGTCTCAATGTTGACCCTCCTGGTTTCTGTTGCTGCACCTTTCTTTGGAGCTCACCTTTGCTTCATGTGTGCGTCACTGTCCTTCTCTTCCCTCCCTTTCCTCTCCGTTTCATTGGAAAGACGTGAGGAAAAACAAATGCAGAGTTCAAATCATCATGAGCTCGTGGTTACAACGTGGGAAAGTGTGCACCTGCGTTCAAGTGGTTAGGTCAACATTTTCATCAGACTGTTATCTAAGTTATGAAGACAAACTCTACATGACTATAATTAAATACATATAAATATACTCTCCTGCAGCCATTAAAGACCTAAGTTTCTATATGTTTAGCACCTCATCAGTGATTACACTGAAATTGTGGACAAAATAGGACAAGATTTTTACAAGTGAAGAGATGTGTGTGTGTGTAGTTGAGCCGCTAACATCACCCAGCTAAACTTCCTCTCTTACATGGCAATATTTACACCATTAATCCGGACTGAACAACCCGCTGTGCACTGATGTGCTGCAGAAAACCTGGACAACTTAAATCTCACCTCAGTGGCTGCACATTGAAGTACCTCTCTAAACCACCAGGGCGCAGCAGAGTCACTTTTTGCTGCCTGCTCTTCCAGAACTAACAACCACGTCCCCCTGCGTGTGACATCAAATTCTGCATGCTTGTTCCTACAAATCTTTCATAATCAGCAAAAGAGGACTCGATCGCAGCCATCCCGAGCTGATGAATACTGCATTATCATGAATATGACTTAAGCGGTGGAGGATTGACTCTTTTACTATGAATGTTTGATGAATGGGGACAGATGGGGAACTGTCCCACTAAAAGCCCTCTCACAAGAAGTTGCATCAGCAGCAGTGACGCCGCTTCATCAAACATTGTAATTGGTCAGTTAACAGCCAATTAGAAGTGAGCGATTACCTGAAGATCATTCCAACCTGGGGGAGAGGGGTCACAGCTGGAAATTGGAGGTCACCACAGATAAAGACAGACACACACACACACACACACACACACATACGCTTCCATTTGGTCAAGGCAAATGTGGGTTAAAGGTGATGGAGTGATTCAAAACCTGCCTTTGTTATCGATTTCTGTCCTCTTTCTCCTCTGTCTCCTTACTTTCAGTGAAAAAACTTCTGACTTAAACACACCACACACTAACACACACACACACACTAACACACACACACATACACGCACACATACACGCACACATACACGCACACACACAGAAGAGAACGATGACAGCGTACTACAAGTGGCAGCTCTGAAGGGCTCATGCCAGACCTCATAAACCTCCTTCACCCACCATTGAGCTCTCAAGTAATGTTCCTTATAACTGAGAATCAGTTATCATGATATAATATTGCTATATTATATAATAGAAGTCTTTTCTCATTTTAATATTTACCTTTGGTTGATTAAAAAAAAAAAAATTGTCATGGTTTGATTGTTCAGCTTATTCAGAGAGTTATTAAACATTCAGCAGCAGGAAAAGAGTCTGAATTCAACTTCCTGCCTCTAAATCAGCCAGGAGTGATTTTAAGAATAAAAACCCTGAAATCCTGAAATAATATCCAATAATTACAACAGCACAAATCACATGTGCTTTACAGACGAGCACATTTGTGTGTTTGCAGACGTAATAAAATCACATAATTGGACATTTTTAAACAAAATTCAAACGTGCACATGAATACTTTACCTGGTGTTTGTTCATTTAACTCACAACAAGTTGGGACGCTGTGTAAAATGTAAATAGAAACAGAATTAAATGATTTGCATTGATTTTAATTGAAAATAGACCAAAAACAACATATCAAATGTTGAAATGGAGAACCATTTTTGTTTTATGAAAAAGATATGGTCATTTTGAATTTTATGCCGGTAACATTAAATGCCGTCCCTATACTTTCCAAAGAAGTTGGGATAGGGACTTTATTTACCGCTGTGCTGCGTCACCTTTGCCTTCAACAGCACTCTGTAAATGTCAGGCAACTGAGGAGACTAGTTGCCGGAGTTTTGAAAGTGAAATGCTGTCCCATCATTGCATTCTACATTTTACACAACTTTTTTTTTTTTTAGAAACGGGGTCGTTTTATGGAAAGCTCCTTGAAAACAAACTGTTAGTAAAAACAGTCATCCTCTGATTATAAAATCTAAAAAAGAGACCGCTGGGACAACGACTCAATATGTTTACAGAGAAGAAGATAAAGAGGACAGAGATGCGGGGAACCTCCTACAGCATCCTGTCACCTCAAATCCAGAGTTGTGACAGCACCTGACATCTTTCAGTGAGAGACACGTTATCTCTGAGCTGCAAGAGAGCAGCACCGGCTTCCATCATTGCCGAGGCGCGACGCAGACGTACACACACTCAAACACACACACTGTACATTGAAGTTCACCTGAAATGCAGTCTGGGAACGATTTCTCTGTGAACATGTTGGAGAATCCTGTGTTGGCTCGTGAATAATTCATCTTGATTTGTTAAAAGTACTGAAGCGTTAATAATTCATTGGTGACACAGAATCTTGTATCCAGAGCGTGTTATGTAACAAATGAAGGAAACCTCACCAACATGTAATATCAACACATGCTCCTTCAAAATAAGAGCAGACACCTGCAAACTTCAATCTGCCGTGTCGAAGAAAACCACACTTTCCTTCGGTATAGCCTTGCATGTGTGTGTGCGAGTGTGTGATCCACAGAGACTGCAAGTCCTTCAGGTTCAACGCTGTGTAACCTGATTATAGACAAGGAGGTTAGGCCACAGCCATGACAGTAATATACTTACAGGGCTCTAAGTGGGGCCAAACCAGGTCCCACTGGAAAGAAGCGAAAAAGCCAATAAAGGCTGTTTTTTATGGCGCTGCAGAAGTCTAAGTTCACAGCCGCTCTGCTGATGGAGCAATATGAGGACCTTGGTTTTCAAATTGAACATCAAGCATGGTTTAAAAAGGTTGCAGCTCCACATCACTGAGGAGGGGATGGGTTACCGGAGTGGGAGCAGCTACACAAGAAAGCAATAATTTACTACCGAACAATACAATGCAATACAGCAAATATAGCAACAGAGAAATACAACTATAATAAATATAGCATGTTTATTGCACAGTAACTGACGATGTTGTATAATCATGTCCTGTATAATGTTTTTTTTTAATCTCATTAATAGTCTTTTGAAAATTTCTATATTTACTCTGTATTCTTATAAATGATCTGAGCTAATTCTAATTTTAATCTCATACCATTTATCACGGTTGAGCAGAGGCGAGGACCTGAATGCACAGCACAGGAGGCAGAAAGAGGGACAAAAGGCGATCTTTACTTCAAAGCTGATGGTTCTGTATAAAAACAGGGGACAACAAAACACAAAGGAACCAAATCCAAAATGAAACCAAGAGTCCAAAAAACAAGGAAAAGTCTAAAAACTAGGAATAATCCAACAACAGAAGAAACAAGCAGAGTTGAGTGACATGAAATATCTTGACTTACAAACCAGTGACTATTGACTGCAGACTGGTGCTGTGTTCAGAGTGTCCACCAGATAGTGCACTATGTAGTCCATAAACCTGGAAAATACACAGCATGGGAGTATATATGCTCAGATTGACAGATTATAGAGTGGCTACATCAGAGGCAGATAGGGGAACTGGGAACAGTTGAGGTGGAGGTGACCGTGGAGAATTAAATTAAATAAACCACAGAAAGAAAAAAAAAAACATTGGAGAAATGAGTTACACAAATGCCCATGTGTACAAGTGGGTTTTAAAAAGCTTTATAAAATGTGGCACTGACCTAGTTTCAGAGTGTTTGAGCTAAAACAGTCACCATCCACCTTTCTCCTGAGCCCCAGCCGTAAAAATTTTAACAGTATGTGGTTGCCAGACCTGAGCAGCAGCAGTGCAGGATATGAGGTGAAGAGATCAGAGGTGGAGATTTCATCCATTATCTATACCCGCTTTAACCTCAACAGGGTCACAGGGGGGCTGGAGCCCATCCCAGCTCACTTTTGGGTGAAGACAGGGTACAACGCCAGTCTGTCACAGGGCCAACACAGACAGAAACAAAGACCATTCTCATTCTCATTCACACCTAAGGGACATTTGTAGAACCACCAATTAACCTGAGGTGCATGTCTTTGGATGGTGGGAGGAAGCTGGAGTACCTGGAGAGAACCCACGCAGGCACAGGGAGAACATGCAAACTCCACACAGAAAGGATGTGAACCTGAAACCTTTTCGCTGTGAGGTGACAATGCTAACCACTGCACCACTGTGCCACCTCGACGAGGAGATGAAACAAGGAAATCTTAAAAAGTAATCAAAGGAAAATAAAACAGAATTGTAAATAAAAGCAGACTCTGACAAACAACTCCCTGTGATATTAAGGTGTTCAGTGTGATGAGCCCCGGAGCAACCAGGCTATCACGCACAAACCACCTTTTTTTTTAAAGATGTGATCTTGAATCAATGTCATCTTCCTTCTGCAAGAGAACCTTCCCTCCACATTTTTTTTTTATTGTAGAAGTAGATATAAATTTCCTTCCTGCAGTGATTATGGAGAGTCCATTAAGTTGAACAGAAAAACTGAAAAACAAACCAAAAGCTTGGTGCAAGTCAGGTCGGGTTCAGACTCCACCATATATTTATCTTTCAAATATATGGAAACTATGTCCGATTTGGCAATTAAAGTGCCAGAAATCCTTGCAGTGTCTTTGTCACCTGGGCCAATCATTGGTCACATTTGTGCATGAGTTGCTGTGTTGTTGAGGATTAGGGTCATGAAGATGTCAATCGTGTCTACAGAGGCTCTACGTGTGATGCAGTCAGTCATCCTGATCGATGTCAAGGAACACATCAAATGATGTGTAAAACTAAGCAAGTAGAAACCTAAAAATGTCACGCAGTTTCCACGGTGCCGCATCACTGTTATGCAATTATGTCTCATTACAAGGACCGTCAGTCGTTCACGATTTTCATATTCGGTTCCGAAGTGGAAGTTTGTCAGCGATGATGAAGTGGCATTTTTGAACTTCCGTTCTGAAGCCTCGATTTCAGTATTTTGTCCGTCGCCATCTTGCTATTTTGGAGCCAGAAGCGAGCTGATTGGGAACCGGAGAATACTATGCCTGCCCACCAATTTGGAAATCTGACTGCACCACAGGGCTGTCAATCAAACAGACACGCCCCAAAAGTTTTGTTTTACTGACATCTAATTAATGTTGGGATTAGATGGACCGCCAGAAAACAATGAAGAAGGTACTTTAGCTAGCAACATCAAAATAACTTTCATGAGAGAAGTTGATTAGGAGGCTATGAAGCCAGTGGCTTTTTAGTGCCAGCCCCTAGTGGTACTCGGTGGTATTGCAATTTATGGCACTTCGGCATCGGCCTCATTTTTTTTTTTTTTTAGAGCTGGAAGCTACTTCTACTTTTGTTTACAGTCAATGGTCAGAAAAGCCAGAGAAGCATGCTAACCTGCATGTAAATCTTTTTCTGGCATACTAAATCATATAGTTGTATTCGGATTGGAACGCACAGTATGTGTGATGCACTCAAAGAAGTCAGTCAAAGAACACGTCAAATGATGTGTAAAACTTGGCAGGTAAAAACAAACAAATTTCGGACGTGTTAGACTTGTCGTTCCCGATGTTCATATTCAGGCCGGCTCTGGAAACTTGTCACCGATGACTGAATCGAGTCAAAATCGTGCTGAGTACGTTTCAGTCTGATCCCGACATGAACTGGAAGCTGTCCAGTCTAATGAAATTAAGTGTAATTTCTACCTCTGCCAGCCTATGAAGCCATGAGTCACTGACAAGACGGTAACGGGATCCTCTATTTTAAAGTTATTGAATGGTGATATTATGGAGGAGGATGTATTTGCAAATGGATACATATTGTTTTCCGATAGCAGTCTGGTGGCAACAGAGATGATGGATCGCACCGACTGGGAGCAGAAGAACAGGAAGCAGACTCAGAGACGAGCAGTAGACTTGGATTAGTTTAATGGGTCTGAAAAATCAAAAGCGATAATGTAATACGAGGAACGGCATGTGATGAGGAGGAGACGTCTGAGGATTTAGACTGATCAATACGCTGTAGATTAAGACAAAGAGGATGTTTAGGCTGCTGAATCATGGAAGGATAAAAAGCCTTTAGTATGTTGCACTACTTTCCATACTGATATGACAAAACAGGGATGTGCAATGGATCTTTATTTGCATCAGTTGAACACAGAGAATAAAAACGCTTTAATATGCAGCCACACATTTAGAAGACAACTGAAAAATGTCTCCCTTTACTTTTGAGTCATTGCACTGTTTCACTCATAATGAAAAAATGTTAAATTGATAAGGGCATACAGCCTGCTACTTTACAGAAAATATTGAAACTCAGGCAGGGCTGCAGCCTGTGAGGCAGCAGGGAAAGTGAGGAGGCCACAATCTCACCGTCAGCTGTGTCAGAGAGGCTTCAATTCATCTCACCCCAACTGCCTGTTGTTATGCATATTACACACTTGCTGCATCTCCTGTTGTGATTTCTTTTGGCCAGATCACCTGAGTCCTTTTATTCATTTCAGAATGATGTGTGTTTGCAAGCTAGTTTGGGGTTAGAGGAGTTTTATTGTAAAATGAAGATGCTATCAACTGAAAAATGAAATATTTACTCGGAAAATATTAATAGGATGAAGGTACATTTTAATTTTTAAAGTTATGGAAGTCACTGACTCTCTGGAGCTCTGAATCAATACAATTACAGTGCTACAGCAAATGCACAAGTTTTTTTTATTCACCTCTTCATGAAGCTGAATTTTTTACTTGAAGAGAACTTTATTTTGAATTCCAGACAAGGTTCACAATTATTCAACAATTTAAAGCATGTATACAAAATGTACACAAAAGTGTGCAAATACTTTCACAAAATCTACTCTTAAGGGTAATATCGTCAAAATACAACGACTTCCAAGTCATTGGAAATTAAGTACAATATTATAATCATTGAGTTTGGGTGCCTAAAAGATCTATTTCAGCAGACTTAAACTTAAATTGCAATAATTCAGATGGGAGGTTTGGAGTAATGTGTCCAACAGTGACTGCAGCCCTCTTCAGTATTATTTGTTAGACGGGTAAATAAGGGAGATCTGTTCCCTCACGCTTTACTTTCGTCAATTGTGTCATTCTTTCTTTCAGACCTCCTGACGTGCAACCCTCCTCCTCCTCCTCATCACTTAATCAATTTTGTTTTCCTGGGAGTTCAACTGAAATTTCCAATGCTCATCTCCTCTCTCACCTGACCCCAACTGCCAGAGGCAGATGACCGCCAAGTCTGAGCCTGCTTCTGTTGCAGGTTTCCTCCTGTTAAAAGGGAGTTTTTCCTTCCAGCTCTCGCTCATGTGTGAATTATTAAATTGTTGGGTCCTGTCTTAAGGGCCCTGTTGTGATTTGGCACTACACTAATTAAAATTTGAAATTAGCATATTCTGTTTCACCACCTCCAGCATCTCGACTCCGGGGGGTCCCGTCCTATCACATACGTCCTTATGGTAGCCGCATTATGAAGCAGCCTCTCATTGTTGGAGTCTATTCACCATAATGTATTACTCAAACTGTCATTTCTTCAATAAGTTGTTCTTCACTACTAATGATCTCCCCTTTATTGAGATGTCTATACAGCACTGTATGAAGAAGATGTGCTCTACAGAGTCATGGTGACAGAGCTCTGCTCATCAACCCATCATGAGACACTCCCTCAGGGACGCATGACCACTGTTCTCAGCAGTGTGGGAAGGAGCTGCATTGCACCATTAACTGGAATGTCAAAAATCATGTGAAGTAGAGAAGTCCCTTCTCAGCACTGAAGGCAGTTTTCGACACCGGAGCGTCGGATTAACACTTCAGACGTTTCCTCGACAGACACGCGCAGTCGTGACGCCGTCCCCCAGAGCCGGAGGTCACGGCCAGCACTGGCAGGCAGGGTTCCTTCTGGTGCTCTGGAGCAGCATCACAGGAGTGAAACTGCACCAATTCACCATTTCAGCCTGTCAAGTGAAGGAGCTGAAAGACACGTGACCTTTTTATTATGTTTACCAGCTGGAATGCAGTATCTCAGGTCTGCCAAGGCCTCCTGTAAACATCATGTGTCCTCCCTGTGTTGTTTTCGGCCTATTCTTCCTCCCTTCCACAAAGGGGATTGAATGAGTGTTTTGTCTCTGCAGCATTGTTCTTTGTGAGTGTGAAATGTGTGATAAATCCTTCCCAGTCCAGCGATCCATCCCTCTGACAATGATAATCAGAGATGCGTTGAAGCAGAGGACACCCTCCATTCTCTCACCACCACACACCCTCCTTCTCTGCGACTTGGCTGTGATTTGGAAACTGTCAGCCGTTTTGTGCCTGCTCAGCTCTTTTGGTTTTTTTTTAGTGTGTGTGTGTGTGTGTGTGTGTGTGTGTGTGTGTGTGTGTGTGTGTGTGTGTGTGTGTGTGTGTGTGTGTGTGTGTGTGTGTGTGTGTGTGTGTGTCTCTCCATATGTGTCTCTGTGTGCACCCACACCAGCCCAGGCATCAAACCTAACCAGCTCTCCTCGTTGAGCCGAGAGGGTGACTCACAGCGATGCTTCTCCGATGGGAGGACCACGCAGTGATTACGACAGCACTGCCACTAACTCACTCAGTGAAGGGGCGTCCTGTAAATCAGACGCCTCAGTGGCCGTGTTGTGGCTGTGAGGAGCGAGGCCGCGACCGGGTGGCAGCTCAAGGACCGGCCGATGGACTCGGCGGCTCGACTGTCTCCACACTCAGCAAAACACTGCGACTTGTCTTTATGGTTGGACATTATACATGGATAGATTACCTGTCAGAGGAGATCTCACTTTGATGAGCTTTTATTTTGTCACAGTACAGACTAACTGCCGGCTAAGCTCTGCTCCGCTATGGAAGCGGTCACACTGATAAAAGAAATACAAGCCTCCTTTTAAAACAGAGTCCTGGTGAAGGGAGCGGCTCTGGAGAATTTTCATGACGTGTTGTGGGCCTGTTTATTGAGATTGATATATTCTATTGATCTATTGATGGGATTTGCACTATTCTGTAAACACACTATTGATTAACACCAAAAAGGTAAATTTACCCAAATTATAAACATACACATAAAATTATATTTTATTTTATTTATGTAGCACCAAGTCACAACATACAACACCTCAGGGAAATTTACATAGCAAGATTAGACCTTGCAGTAAATGGACGATGAGGTGGGCGGCCATCTGCCATGACCAGTCAGGGTGAGTGGAAAGCAGAGAGAGAAAAGAGCAGCATAGACAGGCACCAAACGCTAAACACTGGGCAGGTTGGTAACGGCAGATCAGAAACATGCAGCTCTGGAGCCAGAAATACCTTCAGAAAGGCAGAGGGAGAGAGATGACACAGTTAATAACATGCAATAGGAGCATATAAGAGAGTGAAAGAGACAGCAGCCCAGCTATGGGATGATTCAAAGTTAATCTGAGCCATCTCTCGCTAGCTTTATGAAAAAGGTTTGACCAGAGATCTACCTGAAAGCTAACAGCTCTTCCTCCCATTTCTGCACTGAGAGTGATGCACTCTATTGGTACCGTAGTATATATATAAGGTCTTTAAGATATGATAGACCCTGGTCATTAATGGCTTTGTAAATAAGGATGATAATGTTAAAATTATATTCTTGATTTTACCGGAAGCCAATGAAGAGAAGCTCAAATGTGGCTCCACCAGACTGTCAATCACAGCGTCAGTTTGCACTGTTATTGCAGTCTGGAGACCCTGTTCTCGATCATGTTTGCTCAGCCACTCTGAAAGGGGGACCAATCAGCAACCATGACGCTGAAGTCAAGCGTTTTTTTAAAAATGTTGCAGTAGTGGTTGAGTTGTGGTGGTCAGTGCTGATTGGTTAAAGGCTGCTCCAATAGTTTCAAAATGAACCCAATGTCTACGGGTTGCAAGGATGCAAGGACTGAACACGATTCCTTATGGAGGGAGACCAGACCTACATATACTCATGCAGAAATATAGCCTCTTTTATTAAACCTGGTCAATACTTTCACTAAAGCATTTTGGATCAAGCGCAGGTTTTTCAAAGACTTACTGGGGCATCCTGATAATAAGGAATTACAATAGTCCATCTCAGAGGCAACAAATGCACAAACTCATGGTTTCGTATGATTTGACCTGTTTTCTGTTTGTTATTTTAGTTGCAGTCCTGTTTTATTTTGAAATTTACTTTTGATATGGTTTGAGCTTGTTTTCCGTTTATCTCCTCTTGTATTTTGAAAATAATTTTCCCTTTGTGTCTGCCCTGTCTGTCTCTCTTTCCCTGCTGTTACCTGCCTGCCACACCCCCCTCACCCACTCTCACTTTCCAATCACCTCTGCCAGTATATATATATTTTTTTTTATCTGTTCACTTCGTTTGGTATTATTTTGTTAATTTGTTGAACCCTTTGCTTCTTTCTGTGATCAGCCCCAGTTCAGTTCGCTGTTGTGTCTTCATTTATTGTTCCATTTGGCTCCTACCTGCTCCCAAAAGTCTAACATCAACTAGTTTTCCAGCGTTGTGCTTAGACAAAAGAAGTGAAATAAAATGTTTTGACAGTCTGTAGCCTCACCAGCAGCTCATTAAAGCTAAATTCAACATGCTTATGGTCTTCAGGAGGGACGATGTTTAGTTTAATGTGTCACAGTAGCATGCTAACAGTTGCTAATTATACACAAGGCAGAGTGTCATCAGTTTTGCAGGTGTTTGATAACAAACCATAAGTGTTGGACAAATTATAACCGTGACTCAGTGATGGCACCGGATGACATCCAGTCCAGGAGATCATCATAGATTTTGGACACCATGGATACCAGATCAGGGACCATGGAAATACATATATTAGCTCATCCCTGAATGTGGGTACAAGAATGAACAGCAGTCCTACTTGTTGAGATATTTTTTAATTTCTCGAGATAATCTGCAGACATCCACTTTTTCACCAGGATTACTTCTATAAAAGAAACAGATGATCACATTGGTGTTGCCATGCTGCTTTCACTTTCCTGCACCTCCTGCTCAGACTCTACAGACCTGCTCCTGCTTTCACTCATCCATTCGGAGCTAATAAGTACTTATGCTGAAGTGGGTGGTTGTATGTTTATGTGCTTGCCTTGTACTCCACTCTTGTTCTTCCAGAGTGAGAGAAGCTCGGCGCTCTAAAACCCGACACGGTGGGACGCATCATGGTCACCTTTGTCAGTGGTCTTTGAGAGCTTGTGGTCCAGCCAGGTTTCTGGCTCTGAACCAAGTCACACCACAGGCAGGCCAGCTATTCAGCAGCAGGAGAAGTGTCATCGCTGAGGTTCCAAACAAATTACACCCTTCGCTTGCGGAGAAAGCCGAGCGAGATCTTGGCTGGGAGCAAGCTCTTGGCCGGGCTGAAGGGAAAACTGCTCTGCTAGTGGAAGAAAACGCTCCTGAAAGCAAAGTGACACCTGTCTCATATTCAGCGGTGTCTCTCTGCCCAAAAATATAAGACAGAGCACTCGTTGTCAGGGCCAAGAAAAGGAAAAGAAAGTTCTCAGTGCACACCAGTGGGACTAATATGATGCCTGGCATCACAGCCGGTCCTGCATTTGATAAACGAGAGTGCATTTGATAAGGTTATTCAATTTTGTGCAGTGACCATTTATAATGTACAGGTCCGGGGAGCGCAGTGAATGGAGCAGTGTGCTGCCGAATGTCGCTGCCAAAACGTGGCTGAGGCATCAGCTGAGCTTCACCCTCTGATGTCACTTTTTCTTTTCATGTCGGCCCAATTATTTGTCTGACTGATTAATTTGATGCAAGTCTCAAGACTGTCATGAGGTCAACAACTGTGTCTGTACTCATACTGGACACAGTTATGCCTTTCATTTTAAAAAGGTGGTCACTTTTTTGTAGCTAGATATAATTAGTAGTGTATGATAACATGAATGTGATAGTGATTACTTGCAACAGTTGTAGATTTACTTGTGATAAAATAGAGAAAATATAAAAGACAATGAGAGGGTCCAGACCAGTGTTGGGGAGGAACGGGCTACATGTAATTAAATTAGCAGCATGATTGGTTCAGGGTCACCCGAGCCAGACATGAATATAAGCTTTATCAAAAAGAAAAGTTTTAAGTCTAATCTTAAAGCTAGAGAGGGTGCCTGCCCCCCGAACACAAACTGGGAGAAAAAGCTGGAGGCTCTGCCTCCCAATTCAATGATTACAAAGAGAGTACATTCAAATATATTCTTTTCAGTGAAAAGCTTATCTGAAGAATGTATTTTTATTCTGTTGCTTTGCATCTTTTCATTACACAGGAATGTCTTCTGCCAAAGTTCAGTCAATCTATGTGCATTGCTCTTAACCACCACACCAACCAAACCATCTGGAAAGTCATTCAGTGATCAGTGTTTAAAACCAATGAACAGCAACCAGCCCTGTCGATCGTTCTATTACCACTCAGCATGGAGTCGACCTGAATGTAGACTTGGTTTGAGGTTCCGGAAACATTTTTCCTTCACTGCACTCAGTTGTGATCTGATTTGCTTCAGTGGTTCTTTAAAATTTAAATATTAATAACTTAGAAAAACTTATATTGAAGAACCTTTAATTAAGGTTTGACAGTTTAATCAGTGTTGAGTTCTGTTGGGAGGTTTCACTGCCTGGGTTACAATTAGTTTTACAAACTTTTCAGCTTTATTGTTCAGTTTAAAACATGTATTAAAAAAAAGGTCATGAGGGTCAAAGGTCAAAATCATAAGGTATTCAAATGTAATGTTACAATACTTTGATGAAGTGATTTAAATAGTTTGATTACTTATTACATTTTTAACAAGGTAACTTAATCTGTAATCGTATACATTTCAAAAGTAATCTTCCAAAAAAACAGGTAAAAAATTTGGACCCACTTTCGAGTGCATCAACTGAATACCCAGGAGGTTTGTACAAATTTATGCCATGAACTGGAAACAGAAGATCTTCCCTGTTTTGTAAATTTTTCCCGGTCTATTTTCAGAGAAGTTCGCTTGTTCAGGCAACACCATCAGCTAATGTGAGTCGAGCCGAGCAAGCCAGTTCACCTGCCTTTAACTTTTGCCTGCAATGTTCTAGAAGAGTTTTGTTTTGCTGTGAATCGTTGGTCTGAACTGAGCTTAAACTGAAATAACCCTGATGACATCACAATGACCTCATCAGGGTCAGTTTGGTCACACTTAAATCAACTCCAAAGCATTTTCTCCATCCCTTTGCTGAACTGTTAAACAAAAAAATACAGTTTGGACGAGTCAAGCAAACGTTCACATTAAACCCTCTTTTCATTACTTCCTGCATAATGAAGTTGGTCATCTTGAGAGCTCAGAAGATTGAGGGAAAAAGCAGAGGACATCATGTTCCATAAAAATCTCTTTAAGTGTTTCAGAGGCTGGTGCTGAGATTCGCCTATTAGCCTAATGATAGTTACAAAGACCTCTCTATTTTAGGCTGCCCTGCTTTGCTCTTGAGAAGATGGCGCCCTGCTAGTGGCAGCCTGTTACAGCAGCTCCCCCAAGTGTGTTTTGTTTTAAGTATTTTTCTTTCTTTCTCCTCTCTTCGGAGTTGTTGTTTTTTTCTTTCACATGTGTTAAGTGACGGTCAGACAATGGACCGTAACTTTTCCACTTTTCTGGTGGCTCTTCTACTTTTTTCCTTCTTTGTAACGGAGAGCTACGCACAGCGGATTGGGGCCATTGTTTACTCTCGTGATCAGCTGATCGCGCTGGGTAGGCCTCTACTGCTGCTGCCCGGAGAGAGGCCTGAAATCCCGGAAGAACTTCGGAGAAGACGTCGGGGTTGCAGAGCTGGAGCTAAGCTGAAGGTGAAGAGGATGAGATATAAACCATCGGTACCGGAGATCTTGATGGGGAACGTGAGGTCGTTGGCCAACAAGACGGACGAGCTCGGCGCTGGTAAAGACCCAGAGAGAGTACCGGGAGGGCAGCATCATGTGTTTCACCGAGACATGGCTGCACTCACATCTCCCAGACCACAGCGCAGCGGTACCCGGCTTCAGGACTGTTCGGGAGGACAGAGACGTTGTTCGGAGCGGCAAGAAGAAAGGTGGAGGGATTGCAGTCTATGTGAACGAGAGGTGGTGCAATCCCGACCACGTGTGTGTGAAGGAACGTTTCTGTAGCCCAGACATTGAACTTCTAGCCGTGGGGATGCGCCCGTATTATTTGCAGAGGGAGTTCTCGTCCACCATCGTTATCATTGTGTACGTTCCTCCATCAGCTGACGTAGAGGCAGCAGTAGACACCATCTACTCCACTGTGTCTAAACTGCAGACTAAGCATCCCGGTGCATTTTTGGCAGTTACTGGAGACTTTAACCAGTCTGGATAAAGTACTGCCAACTTTGCACCAGTATGTTAACTGCCCCACCCGGGACAATAAAACTCTGGACCTACTGTATGCTAATGCCATGGATGCATTCAGTGCAACTGCCCTTCCCCCCCTTGGTAGGTCGGATCACAACCTGGTCCTGCTGACTCCCAAGTATGTTCCTCTGGTACAGAGGCAGCCTGTGACCACCAGGTCTGTGAGGAGGTGTACACAGGAGGCTAAAGAAGCCCTGCAGGAATGCTTTGAGTCCACGGACTGGGATGTGCTGTGTGGACCACATGGGGAGGACATCAACAGCATGAAGGACTGTATCACAGAATACATTAAATTCTGTGAACACACCACCGTACCATCCCGGACTGGACACTGCTTCCCCAACAACAAGCCGTGGATCACCAGTGACCTGAAGGTGCTTCTTAATCAGAAGAAAGCAGCCTTCAGGTCTGGGGACAGGGAGGAGCTCAGGAGAGTGCAGCGCCACCTGAAGGAGAAGATGAGGGAGTGCAAGGGCTCCTACAGGAGGAAGCTGGAGGCCAAACTCCAGCAGAACAATGTGAGGGAGGTGTGGACCGTTATGAAGGAGATTACTGGGTTGAAGGGGAGAGAGAGACAACCAGGGGGAACCTGGAGAGGAACAACCAGGGGGAACCTGGAGAGGAACAATGAGCTAAACTGTTTCTTCAACAGGTTTAGTTCACCACCCTCATCTGTCTCCTCCACACCTCACACCTCCCAAACACCTCTGCTGCCTCCCCCCCCTCCCCTCTCTATCCCCCCTGGTGAGCTGCATGGACACAGAGCCCTCAATCTCAAAGGGCTTTTCCACCATTGACACCTTGACCCCCCACCCCCCCTTCTGAGACGACTGGCCAGGTTAGGAGACAGCTGGAGAGAATCCACCAGCGCAAGGCTGCAGGACCTGACGGCATCAGCCCCGGGGTCCTGAAGACCTGACAGCATCAGCCCTGGGGTCCTGAAGACCTGCGCCGTCCAGCTGGCTGAGGTCCTACAACACCTCTTCAACCTGAGCCTGAAGCAGGAGGAGGTCCCGGTGCTGTGGAAGACGTCCTGCCTGGTTCCTGTCCCCAAGAAGATGACTCCATCTGGCCTCAACGACTACCGACCGGTTGCCCTCACACCTCATGTGATGAAGGTGCTGGAGAGGCTGGTCTTGGCCCACCTCAGGCCGCTGGTGAAATCTTCTCTGGACCCGCTGCAATTTGTGTACCAGCCTCATGTGGGAGTGGACGACGCCATCATCTACCTGCTGGAACGAGCTCAGTCTCACCTGGATGGAACCGGTGAATCTGTGAGAATCACTTTCTTTGATTTCTCCAGTGCATTCAACACCATCCAACCACTGCTGCTGAGTGAGAAGCTGCGGGTGGTGGGGGTGGATACGTCCACCGTCTCCTGGATCAATGACTACCTGACAGGCAGACCACAGTTTGTCCATCTGGACAGTGTGCTGTCTGATACGGTGGTCAGTGGTACTGGAGCTCCTCAGGGAACTGTTCTGTCTCCTTCCTGTTCACCTTATACACAACTGACTTCCAGTACAACTCAGAGTCAAGACATCTGCAGAAGTTCTCTGATGACTCTGCAGTGGTAGGATGTATAAGGGATGGACGGGAGGACGAGTACAGGGCAGTAGTGGAGGACTTTGTGGAGTGGGCGGGAAGGAATCACCTGCTCCTGAACGTGGCCAAGACCAGAGAGATGGTGGTCGACTTCAGGAGGAAGACGACGGCTCCACAACCGCTGAGAGTTCTGGGAGAGGAGGTGGACATGGTTGAGGAGTACAAGTACCTGGTGTCTCCATGACAACAGACTGAACTGGAAGACCAACATCAACGCTGTCTACAAGAAGGTGATGAGTCAACTCTTTTTCTTGAGGAAACTTCGATCCTTCAATGTGTGCAGCGAGATGTTGGAGATGTTCTACCATCTGTTGTGGCCAGTGCATTGTACTTCTCTGTGGTCTGCTGGGGGAGCAGCGTTGGAGCCGGTGACACCAACAGACTTCACAAACTGGTTAAGAAGGCCGACTCCATCATCGGCTACAAACTGGATAGTCTGGAAAAGGTGGTGGAGAGGAGGACGCTGAACAAACTATTGTCCATATTGGATAATCCTGTCCACCCTCTCAACCACCTGCTGCAGGGACAGCGGAGCACTTTCTCCAAAAGACTCCTCCAGCTCCGCTGTCACAAGGACAGATACAGGAGATCATTCCTGCCCACTGCAATAAGACTGTACAATAACTCACCTCTGGTAAAATCCATCACAGTACAATAACACTGTTGACTGTGTTTCTTGGTTTGTTTGTATATAATATATGTGTGTGTGTGTATATATATGTGTGTGTGTGTATATATATGTATGTATATATATGTGTGTATATATATGTATATATATATGTTGACTGTGTTTCTTGGTTTGTTTGTATATAATATATATAGATATATAATGTACTGTATATACTGTGCATTTTATATTTTTTTACTGCTATTTACTGCTATTTTATTGCTTTTCTATTATTCTATTCTATTCTATTATTTTATTCTATTATTTCTGTTATTATCTTATTGCTTCTGTATGCTGCTGTAGCGAAAAAAATTTCCCCTCTGGGATTAATAAAGTAAATACCTTCCTACCTACCTAACTGTTTTCTACTAACATTGCTGAATACTTCCTCCACCACTGGATGCTTTTCACAAAAAATGAGTGTGGAGAAGGAGAAGTACATAATAATAACAATAATAAAAAAAAAAAATCTAGTGAATTTATTCATCCAAAACCGCTTTCCATCTATTTATATTTCATCACTGAATGAAGACGAGGTGTCGTAGGAGCCAGGCCAGTGTGTTGTGTTGTTGTTGTTGTTGTTGTTGAACCATACCATTGTCAGACGGTCCCTACCCGCTGAGCGTCGGATCCCCAGCAGCTCCTCCTCACTCAGCCCATTGTCAGACGGTCCCTCCCCAGCCGGCGGAGCTCCGGATCCCCAGCGGCTCCTCCTCCTCTCTCAGTCCGCCGCTGCAGTCCGACCGAGCGGCCGCTTCTCCACATCAGCGTCCGCGGAGCTGCACCGCGATGTGGCCGTGAGCTGAAACGGCTCCACCGCAGCGGGTCTACGACGGCGGGACACATCCGTGGAACATGAGGACACCCGCCGCGGAGACTTCTTCCAACAAAAAAAGAAAAAGGGCGGACCGGGAGTCCCGACCGGCGGCGGCGTCTCACGGAGCGACCGAGGACGGAGGTGATGAGCCCGTCAGGGAGCCGCGGCTAGCGCCCCGCTGGGCAGCTAAAATGTCAGCGAGCCCAGACGCGTGTGTCGGAGTGTGTTCTGTCGGTGTCCATGTTCCACCTGGACGTGGTTCTATGGTTCTATGGTTCCGTGGTTCTCCGGTTCTCCACTTTCTCTTCGCTGTTGTTGTTTTTTTTTTTTTTTTTTCTTCTTCCTCTGCTAGCCAGCATTAGCAGGGTAAGCTAGCTTCGGTATCGCTAGCTAGCATCTCGTCTCGGCTCACGCAGGCTGTCCCCCCCTGTCTCCCCTGTCCCCCCCCGTGTCCCCCTGTCCTCCCTGTCTCAGGACGAAACTTGGTATTCCGCGTGGAGACACCGAGGCGTCGTAGCTTCACCCCCGACCCGACGGTCAACACCGATCAGCTCGTGTGTTCCCGGTAGCCGTGTAACGGTAACGGGCTGTTTAAAGGGCTGCTCGTCGTGTCCTCCTCCTCCTCCTCCTCGTCCTCCTCCTCCTCCTCCTCCTCCTCGTCCACACCGAGGACTCAAACATGGGGTTGTTGGTTGTCTCCACACCCGACGGGGTAATTGAGCCTGCACCTTTTCAACCGTGTCGGTGTTTTGATGAGGGATTAATGAACTATCCCGTGTTGTGACCCAGCTCAGCGGGTCGTGTGTTTCCGAGGCTGGCCGCACGACGGTGACCTGTTATTCCGGTCCGGTCCGGTCCGGTCCGGTCCGATGGACGCGGATCTCATCCGATGACGAGAACACGGAGCTGAGCTTCATCTCGGGTCGTTTCATCGGGACACACGGCCGACTGAGAGCGCTGTCGTTCCCGGTGTTAAAGCCATTATGCGCAAATCTGCGGGTCGGACATCTGGATACCTTAAACATCTGGACCATGGTTGTCGTGTGTCTCACGGCCGAAAGATGAAGTGTTGAGAGAGAAACAGAGAAAGAGAGCGATTCTGAGGTTTTTATGTTCAAGACGACATGTTATTAAACGCGCCATAGAAAACAGCACGGTTGTTTTCTGACTGATATTTCAGCCAACACCTGATGTGTGATGGACTATTTTGTGGAGTTGTCACGGTGTGTTTGATTGTAACTCAGGAGCCTGTCGGGCAGCGCCCGGTGGGACGACGCTCCTGGTTACGGGGGACATGTTGCTTAGGTGGAGAAATGACAACTAAAGGCACAACTGTGAGCGGTATCAGCTCCTCTGTGGTGACAACATGGAAAGTACTGACTGTGTGTAAAGGCTGAGGGGGTAAAAGAAAAAGAGTGGCACGTCTAAAATGGTGGCATATCTATGGTAACGATGCACTAGATGGGTTTGAACGACTCGGGATCTAACCGTGTGTCTGCAATGTGTCTTACAGAATCGTCATGACCGTTTCCCTGCTGACGAGTCACTCCTTCACTGAGGGACCTCGGCCCTTTCTGGTTTCTGGACTTACCGATGCAGGGATGAGATAATAAAGTCAACCAGCCGGTGCATGCTGCTACGACAACACCTGTGGCGCCCGTAAACCCACCCCAAGTGAAGTTCATTTCAACGGTCGAACCATGACGACGCCGGCTCTGCTGCCGCTGTCGGGCCGCAGGATACCCACTCTGTCGCCGGGCGCCTCCTCTTTCCCGCACCACAGGGCGACGTTGAGGCTGTCCGAGAAGTTCATCCTCCTGCTTATCCTCAGTGCCTTCATCACCTTATGCTTCGGGGCCTTCTTTTTCCTCCCAGACAACTCCAAGCACAAGCGCTTCGACCTGGGTTTGGAGGATGTGCTCATCCCTCACATTGACACGCCCAAAGAGGGGAAGCATGCTTCAGGACAGGTGATCATACATGGACAGGGAGGACATGACGAGCACAGACACAGGTAAGGAACGCGTCTTCTTTTTTGCGTATTTAATGTTTTGAAACAAATCGCTGTCTTTTCTCAAGAAGATATTTTTGAAGCAATGGCAGGCTGCAAGTTTGATAATAAATATGCAGAGAAAAAAACTGTTGCAACCAACTGTCTTGCATATTAGCAATTACTTGGTTTAAATTTGGATCTTCACCCATGTTAGATCGCACACTGGTGTTTGCCGTGAAAACAGGTGTCCTGAGACTTTTCCTCAGCGGCCTGTTGTGACAGCCGGGGGTGTGGCACCGTTTGAACATTTAGATCCAGGTCAGCACAGGTGTCCCTTCCTTCTTTTTGTCCCTCCGTCCTTTGTGCAGCCGGAGCTGCTCTGAACACTCTCACCCTTTTCTATCTCCGCAGGGTGTAATTGTTGAACTTCTTTAACAACGGACATTTTATCGCCTTGGCCCCAGTCTTGCCGCACCGTCCGACGTTGTTGAACTTGATGAGCCAGAACACACAGGCTGTTTAAAAAGCTTTAGTAACTGCTTAAACAGGCTTGGAAATTATTGCTTGCCATGAGCTAAATACTGGCACATTTTGGCTGCAGCTTTCACATTTGTCATTTGGTTTGTCCATCCTCTGTGGCTCGTAGCCTGCCAGCGTTTTGGGGCTCTTTTCCCTTCCTAAATCTAATTTTTCTACTCGAAGTGTCCTGTGCTGTTTTGAATCCACTGTGCCGGTCAGGTTTCATCCCAACTATCAAATGTCTCAACGGACTCAATTTACTCATAAAAGGAATTCTGTCATGTAGATATTTCAATAATATTTCAATATTAAAAAAATATATGTTTACATTTGACTAATGCCAGCAAATCAGTACAGGAGGTTTTCTGATGCAAACATCCCATCGGTTAGTTATATTCCTTCTAGTTAGTTGTAATATCGCTTTTGTGTGACTCATACATGTTGAATCATATGGCCTTTAGCGTGTACATTGTGTTGTAATGGCAGACAAAAATGCTAGAGAGTAGGTGAGGGGATTCATTTGTAGTAAAGGTCGTCTCCATTGCTGGTAACGGAGGTCATTAGTTTTTTCCGAGTGCTTGGTAAGGTGTTAAACGCCGTTACCGTATCATTTTCACAGTAGGGATCATGGAGTACAGCCTCCTTGTCCCCCGTGGTGCCTTTTCATATTTCCGTCCTGATAGCCTTTAAGACCTCGGGATGCGGCCTGCTTGAAATAACATAATTATATTGCTGTCCGCTGACTCGGATGGACCCGGCAGCGCCGGGCTCCGGTGGTGCTTCCTGTTTCAGCCAGGATCACGGGGGCTGTTTTGTGAAATGTAAAGGTTGCAGGCTTGGAGATGTTCTCGCTTCTCCGGAGCAGGAAGGGACTCGGGGACGGCAGACGGGAGCATGTGGAGTAAAACATGACGAGGACGCATGTCTGGCTGCTTTTGGTGTTTGGTAGTGTGACTGCAATTAGTCCTTTAATGTATGTTACTTTAATTTCCTGTTGCAATAATGTACCAATAGGTTTTGCTACCTCATTACTTTCCAGCAGCTTATTGGAAAAGGGTTTTCTCCCCCGGTGGTAAACTGAATGAAGTTAAATAAGCAGGATCAGACTCGGTTTAAAGCCTTTTTTAAGCTTCGTTATCTACATTGCAGCTAGAGTTCACGTCCGTAGAATTAATGACACGTCTGTATTAAAACAGTATTTGGATGTAGTTTTTTTTTTCTTCCAGTGTTCAAGAATGTGGCTGGGTGGAAAATATCTCTGTACATGTTTGATGGAAATTAAGAGGTAAGGGCCAAGGGGCTTGTTAAAGTGTGATTAAAAAGAGCAGCCACTGAGATGTCCCTGTGATGACAATTTAAGGTTTTTAGGAGGCAGAGTAACCCTAACCTTTGCAATCTCTTGAAATTAGTTTTATGTAAATTCAAAGCCTGCAAAAGGCACCCCGTGTGTTCAATCTCACTTAGATATTCATGTGATGTGATATGTTTTTATTTTTTCTCTGCTCAGAACGGCTTATGAAATGTGTTCAGTTGGCTTTTTTTGGTGTGGCCGCCTCAGCTGTTCTTAAAGTCATCATTGTGCGCTCCAGAGGACCAGGGTTCAAACAGCTCCTGGAAAATGAGGCGTGCTAACATTTAAATAGTCCCTCAGGAACACAGACGGGCTCGTAATAATTTCACCTTTACTTTATTTGGCCACAGAAAAGCCCACAGAACCAAGTCTCTGCTCACAAGTTCAACCTGTTAATAGTCTTATTAAAGCATCGCGGAGCAAAGGGTATCAATCTGTTTGCCGTAAGGTGATCCATCTGTTCTGGTGAATTTTGCACAATAATTCGAAATGCCTGAGAACGGGGGTGAAGGTATGTTTAGTTTTATACACGTCTGGCTGCACTGAACATTTTCTTGTGTTATGTGTGTTTGTTTTTGGCAACACGGAGGAAGAATCGCCAGTTCTTGCTGAATGTAATTTACTAGAATAATTTATTTATATGATTATCACCACAGAGCAGAAAGTGAATTATTATAAGACAATTTCTCCTTACAGCTCATGTAGCGTGGATGTTCAGTCTTTCCATTTATCAGTCACAGACTTACCCACTCTCCTATGAAGTGCCTTGAAACAGGCAGGCTTATGACCAAGGAAGCACCCTGATAGTATTTTTGACCCTGACTCTCTGTGAAATTATATTTCTTGACTTCTTGACATATGACTTTGTTCACTCTGTCTATATTTGTGGTAAAGGTTTCACTCGATGTTTTTCCTCCCGTCTGCGGTAGTTATCTAACATGATCCAGCAGATGGGTTTGAGGATTAAACTGGTTTCTGAATCCTTCAGACAGACTTTGCATAACTGAGACACATTTGAAACAGATTGATAGAAACTCATTAACCTTTTAACATTTAAACTATAAACAGTCCGTAAATACAAAACTCAAAGGTTCATGAGTTGATACTTTCTCTGCTCTTGTGAATACATAAATATGTCATCCTTGAACTTCTCCAGATGAAACATCCTTAATTTGGGCCTGTATGGCATTATGGATTTCTCCTGTTAGTCCAACGGAGAGACTGCACCTACGTGATTGTTGTTGAAATGGAGGGCTGAGATCACATCGTTGACTCTTTACAAGGTAATTTGAAGTTTAGTCGAATACCTTCGGATGGCTGTCTGGAGAACATTGCTTAGATATAAAGCTCTGTCAAGTCTGACATACCGTGAGGCCATTAATGATCCTGCCCTGGTTTTGGTGGGACCTGAACAGAACTAGCCAGGAGAAGTACTCTTCATCTGAAATGGGCCACAAAGTAGACATGCTGACAGACGCAGTGACATTTTAGCAGCAGGGTCGGCATAGTCAGGTAAAAACACAGCAGTCACAGAAAAATACATCTTAGGGCTTTTTCTATGGATCAGACATGTGGACATCACACATAATATTTTGTAATATGTGTGAAGGGAAAACTGTATTTCAATACAGGTCGTTAAAATAAACACAAATAGTTGTGCCTCCAGACTACTAACAACTTGTGATTTTATGTAATTTTGGACTATTACTATTACAGTACTTATTTAAAAGTGCACTGTCTGCCTTAAAACTAATCAACATCAAAAACTGGCAAAACAGAGCTGTTAGTGACGCTGTGGTGGCTTTAGGTGCTTTGAAAAAACGCCTGGGTGCTGCTCCTTAAGTGTTATAATAGGAGGGGAAACCCAGACGTGTAGCAGTGTCATCATTTTGAGCCTGCATGGATTCTTTTCTTTGTAACGGACTGTCGCTCTTTTTCCTCAAGAAGCACTTGAACATATATGAATGAAAGACGGTCAATGATGATATTTTAGCTGTTATTATCATTATTGTGTTTGTATTTCATATCACACACCACATGCACTATTGTAACTAGATAACGTGTATAAATAAAAGCGGGTAATGAGCTCAATCATGCAGAAGGCATATTAAGATTGCGGCTCTCGTCGCAGCCATAATTTCATGTAATTTAAAAAAATATATTTTCACGACTTTCAGTGGAATTGTATTTTGACAAAATAATTCAGGGCTCCAGACTAATGTTTTTTCATTGGCTGCTCTGCTGCACCTAACTTTTTAATTTTAGGTACACTGAGAGGAATTGTGATGACATTTGGTTGACAAAAAGATTACCAATCATAATGACAATAACCATTAGTTGCGCCCCTACATTAGCTGATATATTTAATGTCTTTGTCAGTGTAATGTCAATATTACACAATACCACACAGCACCAAACAATGGGGATTTGTCCTTTTAAAGACTTACAACAGTCAAGTGAATCTCTAAATGGAGTTATACTATCCAGGTTGGGAAATTACAACATGAGCATTCATGCTGGATACTTGCCATAGAGCTCAATAGGTTTGACAGGTTTCCCATCTGCCACCAAAGTTACCCACTATCTGGCTGTGGGCTTGTCCTTTTCCCTCAATGTAGTTGTCAGTTAGTGCCTCGTAATCAAGACAAAAATGCACATTGTGTGTGTGTATTTGTTCGGCTCACACTTTTCCTTCATTTCTTTCACCAGCACAGACAGGTAGGCAGTTTCATTGGAATAAAGATTTTTTAATTCTTTCTGGGTAATTTAATCTTCAAAAGAAATAGACAACACAGCCTATTGTACTTTAGCAATTTAGCGAGTTTTTCAATATCCTGTTTTCTGGTTCTGTAAATATCAGCTCATCCCTCAGTGGCTCCTTTCAGGGGCTGAGTGAACTTGCCCTGGCATCCACATGGGTATGTCTTTTGTCTAAAATATTACCTGAATACTAATAAGAGACAGAGAGGGATTCGTGGGTCTGGAGGCTTTGAGAGTACCATCTGTGATGACTATTTCCGCCTCCCTCCACCCTTGAACAGATTTGTCTTCACTAACCTCACACATCAATATGAGCCCTACTGGAACGACACCCAACACCTCGCTGCAGGCAGAAATCCCAAGACTCTGTGAAAGCCCAGCCTTCACACAATCAGATGAGCAATTTGAGAAAACTGCCTTTAACTCGGTGTGAGAGTCTCGACCGCGGTTTGTTGTCACTGACAGTCATGCTAGTTTGTCCCGTCTGCTCTCTGAGAGTTACTCACATGGAGCGGAGCAGAGGAGAGACAGGTGAAGTGACGATAACGTTACTCCACGTCACAACGACAACACTTGTTACGTTAAAGTACTAATAATCACCCAAAATCTTTAATTAGATTAAACTTAAATGGTAAATGTAGGAATTCAATTATTAAATTGTTCTGAATGGACATAAATTCAATATTTTTGAAATTTATTTCAAAAATATATCCGGATCGAGATACATTTTATGTCATGCAACCACTTGACCATAATAAAACGAAGTAGGTTCAAAAAACATGTATTCAGTGCAGAATTGGGGGTTCAGGTCCCCGCTGTGGTGACCCAAGTGTGCGCATGTGTGATGTTTGCTGGTTTGTTTCTGATGAGAGTCATTTGACAGGTGAGTCATGTAATATTCAGACACGCGTAAAGGTTGAGGAAAATGTAGAGGAACAACCTTTTCACATGGCTCCCCTCTTAGGACGGATGTGGCCATGCGTAACCTGATTTTACCACTTATTGCCCTGCCAGTTATTGTTAGTGTTGCGGGGCCATAGCTTTGCTTTTGCGCCTCATAAATCAGCATCACAGCCCAACGCATCATATTCAGAGCTTGGGCAAAAATCAAAGTACACTTATTTATCATATTTAGTGTGATCTTGGAAATCATTTCTGTGTCTTCACGCTTCATTCGCCTGTCAGCTGCAAAGTAAATCTAGGTTGGTATTTGTGTGTGTGTGTGTGTGTGTGTGTGTGTGTGTGTGTGTGTGTGTGTGTGTGTGTGTGTGTGTGTGTGTGTGTGTGTGTGCGTGCGCGCGCGCGCATGATTGTGTGTGTGTGTGTGTATTTCTGTGTTTAAGATCTACAGTGCTAATACAGGAGCATGAGCTTGCATGTGTAGCTCACCCCATCTCACACACACACACACACACACACACACACACACACACGGACACACACACACACCACACACACACACACACACACACACACAGAAGCGCACACACACACACTGGCAAGCCAGCTCTACCTGGAAAGAATACCAGGGCAGTACGGTGAGTGCAGAGCGCCTGTGAAACCGTCCACCTTGGTTGGTCGATTCAGCAGCTCTTTAATACTGGACTCTGTTGTTCAGAGCAAACACAGAATGGCTGAATGTTCCTTGCCAACATAAAAGTTTCTTTTCACACAGCCATCACCACGTTTGGGGTTTTACATGTTATGGCTCCAGCCAGTGTTTTGGCCTGAGTGTATTTAGCTTGGGGTTAGATTTTTGTGAACTTAAAATGGCACCTTTAAGGGTAACATCACTGTAATTTTCCCTCACCATGATGGCTTTAAAAAGTCTGACCAATCATAGCTGTAATACAGTTCAGAGGTTCAGCTGCAGGTTTGCCTTCCTTTCCGAAAACAAATGATGTCATGCCGACCTATCACATTGTGAATGCATAGCAAATGCTGCTGTAGTTCTATAACACAGAAATGTATGTATCCCTCCTAGACTGGTAAATTGTAAAATACATCGTCTTCTTTTGCAGTTGAACCTGACAGCCAGAGTTGTAGTAAAGTCTACATCTTCCAAATAATGTCTGATTTTTTTTTTCAAGCGTCCGACAGAGACTCTAAATTTCCAGCTGCAACGAGGATTTGACGAGCGGCAGGTTTGTTTTTTCATTATGGTGATGTTTCACTGTATTTTCAAAAGTGGTGCTCACTGCAGCCTGTAATGTGTGTGTGTGTGTGTGTTGGTTTCCAGAAACTCAAACGCGTCCCCCAAATTATAACCGTTTCCAGTCAAAACTTTGAAATAATCAGGAAACGTCTGAGTTCATGACCTTGTAAACAGATCGTCTTGGTCCATAGAGAGTGAATATTTTAAAATCAAAGTGTATCAGTGAGCACATTAGAAGAAAAAGTCCATTTTACCGGCAGGTCCTTTTCCAGTCCCTTTTACTGCACCCGTTTAAAACGACTGTTTTGTTGGTTTCAGAATGCATATCAGTACATGCAGAGTGAGATATCAAATATAAACTCATCTTTCAGATCGATGTTCGTAGTCATTTCACGAAGACCCATCCTAATTAATTTGTCTATTGTCAAGAGATTTCATCTCGGTTGGTATTAGAGTGTACAGCCTGCAGAATGAGAAGTGGACTTCCATCAAGCTTAATCTCCTCATTAACACGGCCGCTTTCTATCAGATCTGCTGTCTGGCGATCTCATTTCCTCTCTTTCTTCCTCTTGTTTTATTTCCATCTTCTTCATGTGAGCCTGATGCTGTTCTCTGCACAACACAGATGCAGCCTTAGATTGGTGGAAGAGTAGTGTGTGTGTGTGTGTGTGTGTGTGTGTGTGTGTGTGTGTGTGTGTGTGTGTGTGTGTGTGTGTGTGTGTGTGTGTGTGTGTGTGTGTGTGTGTGTGTGTGTGTGTGTGTGTGTGAGAAAGGGGAAGAGAGCGCGGTGGAGGGTTCGTGTCTGTGTTGTGTTTGTAACCAGGGTTTTTCACGTTTCACAGACGACAAGTTTTCGAGCCAAACAACCTCCATTAAGTAACCAGGAGAGTATTTAGGTCAAGTAAAAGCATAGACTGTAAATAAAAGTGGCTTCCAGGTCTGAAAAATGAGGCTGACGTGGAAGTGCCTTAAACCGCAATACCACCGAGTGCCATTAGAGGTCTGCTCCAAAAAGCCTCCGGCTTCATAGACTCCCATTCGAAGTCAATACATTTTTTCTGGAAGTTATTTCAGTGTTGTTAGCTAAAGTCGCTTCTTCTTAGTTTTCTGGCGGTCGATCTGAAGATAATCCCGAAATTAATTCGAAAATAATTCTCAATAGCTGTGTTTTTTCGTGGCGTGTCTTTGATTGACAGGCCTGTGGTGCAGTCAGATTACAGGTATAGGTGGTCGGGACGTACTATCGTCAGGTTCATCCACCGTTCCCCTCCAGCTCATCAAAATATGGTCTCTACCGGCTCCAAACCGCTCTGAACTCGCAAGATGGCGGCGCCAACATCCAAACTGGAGGTTTCGTTACGGCCGTTCACAAACCAGCGGGTGACATCACTGCTTGCATTACATTTAACCCTTTAGGCCCCGGTGGGTATGACGCTTCAAACTGAGCATCAGGAACTGCCAAGCACTCAAAGCTGACAGTCAGTGCTTACTCAGGTTTGAATTATTTCACCAGATATCACGCAACAATTTTGTTTGCTTTCACTGTATGATTTATTTCACTAATGCGGTGCAATAGTATAACGTGCAGTCTTATTCTAGGTCACTGAATCAAGATGTTTAACACCGATGTAGTTCTCATGCTTCACTTTAATCTTGGCCGGTTTCAAACCCGAGAGTGAGAGTGAGAGTGAGAGTGTGAGTGAGAGTGAGAGAGAGTGAGTGTGAGTGTGAGAGTGAGAGTGTGAGTGAGAGTGAGAGTGTGTGAGAGAGTCACTTACTCACTCAACTGTGTGGTGTTTGCATGTTCTGCCTCAGGGTGTTTCTCTGTACTAAATGCACGCTAGGTTAATTATTGATTGTAACTTGACGGCAGGTGTGTGTGAGCTTTAGTAGTTGTCTGTTTCTATCCGTGTCTTTCCGCGACCCTGTTCTGGATAAAAGTGGGTGTAGAGAATGGATGTATGGGAAGCCAAACAAAGTGATGGTATAGTTTTGATGTGGACCAAAACTCTCGTATCCCATTGGCAAGACTATTAGAAAAAGTTGATCCTCAACGAGTGATGGAAAAAAAGGATTTGTCTCTTCCTCTTGTTTGCATTGTGGCTCCTGAAAGTCTCTTGTCAAGCAGGCTCTGAAAAGTTTCCTTTGTTTTCTCTCTTATTTGCAAGTGATTCCTTTTGTTTTACTTTCGGCATCTAATTGACGACTCCCCTTGTGACCTACAACCAACTCTGTATTACCATACGAAAGCAGATACAAAGGGGTGACTGTCAACTGTTTGTCAACTATATAAAAGCTGACCTATGGAAGAGGACGGCAGAAGAAGGAGAAAGGAGAAAAGGAGGACTGCGGAGGAGGACTGGGGCGAGCCAGGCTGGGGCGAGGACTGTTGGGGAGGACTGCTGGGGAGAGCCATGCTGGAGGACTGCTGGAGCACTGCTGGACACCTCTCTTTGAGGGTGCATGTAGTTGCTCCTTCTTGTAAGAATAAAATGTCCGAGGTGTTTGATTTTGAACCAAGCTTCTGAGTAATTTTTCTAACAACGAGTAAGGGTAAACTGATGTGTGATGTCATCAAGGTGTCACCGATGTGTTCATGATTGCATTTGAAATGTTCTTTTCAAAATTGAACCATTAGCCAGAATGATAACATGTTGTTGTGACTGGAGGCAGAAAACACACACACACACACACACACACACACACACACACACACACACACACACACACACACACACACACACACACACACACACACACACACACACACCCGGCTGCATGAACAATGCTCCTAACCTTGTTCAAGGAGAAAGTATTTGTGAAGGAAATTGACTGTTTTCCACGTCATGTTGACTTAAAAAAACACATCAAATCATCTGGTTGAAGAAACTTAACTAAGAACACAACTGGCAGCTTTTATGTAAAAAGTAATAGCTTTTGACATCAGTTGTGTTGCAGATATTCTGGTAATAAACTAACCAGTATTTAGGGGGCTGGTTCAGTTTAAAAAAAAAAAAAAGATTACTGAAGGCTTTAATAAATAAAAACAGACATATTTGTCAGGCAGTCTTGCAAGAGGACCAAAATATGTCAGCTCATGTCAGTGCTAATCACTGTGTGTTTGTGTGTGTATTTGATGACAGGTTAGGTTGTTGTAATTTAGAGCCTCATCCATGATGGTTTTCACTTTCACTGACCCATGAAGAGTGCATCTCTCTTCTCTGAATCACCAATGCAGTCTGTCAGCAGGCAAAATTATCTTTTTAAAATGTTAACAATTATTTCAGATGATTATTTTGTGTCTAAAATTTTTTTTTTCCCCTCGGGGATTAATAAAGTAACTACCTAACCTAAAAAGCTCCCAGCCACTTTCATATTCTTCCAGCATTTGGCTGCTGGCTGGTGTTCATCTCCCAGCCCGCAGTCTAGTTTACTTACTGACAGTATTTTTCAAACAGTGCTGCATAGACAGACAGATATACTTTATTGATCCCGCAAGGAGAACTCTTTCATGATAGCAGCATGAAGGATAAAGCAAAAGCAATAATAATTACAGAATAAAAAGTTAGTAGGTAGTAAAGTTATAAATATAAAAAAATTAAAAATGCACAGTGTATACAAATAAAATACACTGCTCGGTCTCCAACCCACAGAAGTTGATCAGGTAGTGCAGCTCATCCAGGATGGCACATCAATGCACGCTGTGGCAAGAAGGTTTGCTGTGTCTGTCAGCACAGTGTCAAGAGCATGGAGGACATACCAGGAGACAGGCCGGTCCACCAGGAGACGTGGAGGGGGCCGTAGGAGGACAACAACCCAGCAGCAGGACTGCTATCTGCTCCTTTGTGCAAGGAGGAACAGGAGGAGCGCTGCCAGAGCCCTACAAAATGACCTCCAGCAGGCCACTAATGTGCATGTTTCTGCTCAAACTGTCAGAAACAGACTCCATGAGGGCGGTACGAGGGCCCGACGTCCACAAGTGGGGTCTGTGCTTACAGCCCAACACCGTGCAGGGTGATCGGACTTTGCCAGAGAACACCAAAATTGGCAGCTTCTCCGTCGGCGCCCTGTGGTCTTCACGGATGAGAGCAGGTTCACACTGAGCACATGTGACAGACGTGACGGAGTCTGGAGACGCCGTGGAGAACGTTCTGCTGCCTGCAACATCCTCCAGCGGGACCGGTTCGGCGGTGGGTCAGCGACGGTCTGGGGAGGCATTTCTTTAGAGGGCTGCACAGCCCTCCGTGTGCTAGCCAGAGGTACCCTGACTGTCATTAGGTACCAGGATGAGATCCTCAGACCCATTGAAGACCATATGCTGGTGCAGTGGACCCTGGGTTCCTTCTGATGCAGGACAATGCTCGGCCTCATGTGTCTGGAGTGTGTCATCAGTTCCTGCATGATGAAGGCATCGATGCTACGGACCGGCCCGCCCGTTCCCCAGACCTGAATCCAATCCAGCACATCTGGGACATTGTGTCTCGTTCCGTCCACCGACGCCACATCCACCGCAGACTGTCCAGGAGTGGACTGATGCTTTGATCCAGGTCTGGGAGGAGATCCCTCAGGAGAACATCCGTGGTCTCATCAGGAGCATGCCCAGGCGTTGTAGGGAGTGATACAGGCACGTGGAGGCCACACACACTACAGAGACTCATTTGGACTTGTCTTGAGGAATTTCCACAGAAGTTGGATCAACCTGTGATCTGATTTTTTCCACTTTTATTTTCAGTATGATTCTGAATCCAGACCTCCATGAGATAATGATTTTTATTTCCATGGATCATTCTTGTTATTTTGTTCTCAACACATTCCTCTATGTAATGAATAAAGATTTTCAACTGGAATATTTCATTCATTGAGATCCAGGATGTGTTGTTTAAGTGTTCCCTTTATTATTTTGAGCAGTGTAGAATAAGAAAAAAAAGATTAAATAAAAAACAGTGCAATGGTGTTAATGATGACGTAGGATGGATTTGGCCAGAGGTGATTTATTGTACAGTCTTATTGCAGTGGGCAGAAAGGATCTCCTGAATCGGGAAGGATCTCCTGAATCAGGAAAGATCTCCTGAATCGGGAAGGATCGAAGGATCTCCTGAATCAGGAAGGATCTCCTGTATCAGGAAAGATCTCCTGTATCAGGAAGGATCTCCTGAATCGGGAAGGTTCTCCTGAATCAGGAAGGATCTCCTGTATCAGGAAAGATCTCCTGTATCAGGAAGGATCTCCTGAATCGGGAAGGTTCTCCTGAATCAGGAAGGATCTCCTGAATCGGGAAGGATCTCCTGAATCAGGAATGATCGAAGGATCTCCTGAATCAGGAAGGATCTCCTGAATCGGGAAAGATCTCCTGAATTGGGAAGGATCTCCTGAATCGGGAATGATCAGTTTGTTCAGCGTCCTCCTCTTCAACACCTTTTCCAGACTGTCCAATTTGCAGCCAATGATGGAGCCGGCCTTCTTAATCAGTTTGTTAAGTCTGTTGTTGTCTCCGGCTCCAACGCTGCTCCCCCAGCAGACTACGGAGAAATACAGACTGGTAGAACATCTCCAACATCTTGCTGCACACATTGAAGGATCGAAGTTTCCTCAAGAAAAAGAGTCGACTCATCACCTTTTTGTAGACAGCGTTGATGTTGGTCTTCCAGCTCAGTCTGTTGTCATGGAGACCCCCAGGTACTTGTACTCCTCAACCATGTCCACCTCCTCTCCCAGAAGTCTCAGCGGTTGTGGAGCCGTCGTCTTCCTCCTGAAGTCGACCACCATCTCTCTGGTCTTGGCCACGTTCAGGAGCAGCTGATTTCTTCCTGCCCACTCCACAAAGCCCTCCACTACTGCCCTGTACTTGTCCTCCCGTCCATCCCTAATACACCAACCACTGCAGATGGCACGGCCCCGAGTTGTACTGGAAGTCAGTGGTGTTCAAGGTGAACAGGAAGGGAGACAGAACAGTTCCCTGTGGAGCTCCAGTACCAGCGAGCACCGCCCAGTCGGACCAACTGTGGTCTGCTGTTGGGTAGTCGCTGATCCAGGAGACGGTGGACCTGCCGATGCGACTGAGCTTGTTGCAGCAGGTAGTTGAGGACGTCGTCCAACCCCACGAGTCAGTGGTGAAGTTGGGGGCTCTGTGTCCATGCAGCTCACCAGGGGGGACGATCAAACGTACCTACTACCTGTGGAAGAGGTGTACAGAGGCCTCTCACTTCAATTGCAAAAAACTATTTTACCATCTTTTCAGGCAGAGCCTCCGATTTCTTCCTCTACGACTTCTGCTCGATTTCTTGGTGTTTCCAGGTGCTGATCCTAAACAAAACCAACATGATAGCATGGTTATATGATGGCTGACAGGTAGTTCAACTGCTGGTTGTTTTGTTTTGGGTTTTCCTTCAAGATTGAGAATTTATGGGGGTGAATATGGGAAATCACTGGAAACAAACTCATTATGATCAATGATAGTTGCACGTAGGTGGTTATCATCCCATATACAAACTGTGAGGCTCCTCACTTTGAAATACTCAGCATTTGTGCTCTGTTGGGACTTTTGCTGCATTAGAAAGTGAGGATTAAGTGCCATTTGGTGTGAATGTCCCCACGGAAAGTACAGATGTGAATATATGAGTGTGCTTCTGGGAATAATTCATCTGTAATAACTTATCAGCACTTAAAGACCTGTTATAGAAAACAAATTAGAAACTTAAGGCTGTACTTACATTTTCAGAGTGTTTTTCATCACTATACTTTGTGTTGATGGAATATCACTTTTCTAATGAAGTAGACTTGGGGTGTGTGTTTTTTTTAAACAATTTTTTTTAAACCAAATAAATTTGTGCCAAAGCTACATTTCAGACTCAAATCACCGTTTTTGGTGATCTGTTGAATAAGTGGAAGAATAATAGAAGAAATAATGTCCGTTGAGAATAGCTGTGGCCCTAATCCACATTGCCTGCTGGCCGCAGTGTATTTAATTTAATTGGTCCTCATAGTGCACAACATATAATCATCTAATTTTATGTTGACAAATGCTTGCTTATTACACCTGCCTGTTAATGTAGGTGCTTGGCATGGCTGCCAGGTCTACCACATTAGCGATATTTCCTGCTAATGAGCTGGGTCTCATTCAACAACAATGCCTCAGAGAAAATCACCTGCTTTCCGTGACATAACAGTGGCAGCAAAATCATGCATACAACACCAAACACACATTTTCTTTCTGTATTTTAAAGGAATTTATATATATTTTTTTATTTTAATGTTGACTATATAGAGAAAGAGCGTTGAAGAGAAATTAAGTTATATTATAAATTTGGTTTGGTGGATTTGTACAACAACCAAAATCTGAAAGCTTATTTACACATAAATGTTAAAACATTAGATTTATAGAAATGATTATGATACATTTGGAGAACAGAGTGGCACAGGCATGAATATGTCAGCGCTGCATCTGTACATCTCCATAAGGTCATCTTTTCTGATATTTGTATGTTCTGTTATGTGAGGATATCACAGTTCATTATCTGTGGTTAGTCACAAGGCCGTACCTCATTTTCCACACATCACAGATTCTCATCAAATTCAGATGTCATGTTTCGACAAGATAAAAGTTACAGAAAAACTTTTAACAGCAACCAAAGGGAATCACAGTCCCTGGGTGTGTTGGCTTCTGTTTTTAATAGTAACTTTATCATTAATATTAGTGGAATAAAGTGGAACCCATACCCAAGAAGATTAATGCCATATTTCATTGTTGTAAAGTGTAATAATAGATACATGTATAATAGACACATGCAAACCCCTTTTCTTTTTCCCAAGCGAGGCTTAATAATACCACGATGACAAAGGTTACAGTGAGAGTTTTGACATCCTGTTATATTTCAGTGCTTGAAGCCGATCCCACAGGCACAGCAGCAGTGTCACGAAGACACAGATTTGACTACAATTCATCTGCTGTTGTAGGTTCCCGTTGAGCCTCTGTCCAGTAATCATAATACAGAAAATGGTCTGTTTAAAAAAAACAAACAAACAGTGGGAGCGTCTCACTTCCTGGTGGACAAGCAAAGCTGCAGTGGATCACAGTCTGTGAGCTTTGATCTTAATTATACTGGATGTATTTGGGTGATTCATTTATAGCTTGTTTAGATGGACTCGTTGGTATTTTAGTAACATTTAATGACAGTTATCTGGTAGTTGTTGTTGTTTTTACTCCCTGACTTATATTGAAGACATCTTTTAGCACTCACATTGCCCCACAGTCATATTGGTGCTGCAGAAGATGAAGAATATCGATCAGCATGTAAACCGTCCCTCAAAAGAGATGAACAACAACAGTATTTTATCACTTTCATATATTTTCTGTGAAGATTCTCATTCATCCAAGTCATGGTCAATCTATGTTTTATCCAAAGGTGACTGGACATGGTTGAATTTCTTTGAATTGTTTCCCCCGTTAAATGGTTTTCTTTATTAAGTAATTAAACAAAGCTACAGCAAAGCCTGAGCATCGTAGCGGTTCAGTGTTGGATGTAGAGGGATCTATTGGCAAATAGATCATAATATTCATAGTTATTTTTTCAGTGGTGTATTATGACCTGAAACTCAGCGTCCTGTTTTTGTTACCTTAGAATGAGCTCTTCATATCTACATAGGAAGTAGATCCTTTTCTAACATGAGCATCCTTTCTACTTTCAGTGAATAACGGTCGGGGGCGTTTGATAAATGCTGATGTTCTTGTCTGGATTTCAGCAGTTTAAAGTCGAGGTTTGTCCATTGATCGCTTAACTTTAGCCTCTTATTGCAGTTGTTTTTACAGTCACGTAACGAGTAGTTGTTATCAACTTGAGTAACGTTCACCTGCGTCCACCTTCTGTCCTGCTGCGATCTGTCTGTCTGACGAGGCTCCGCCCTTCATGAGGCACTGACGCGCTGCAGAGCAGAGCAACAGACGAATTAGCGCGACTTTCAGTGTGGTAGTTACTGGACGTAACCGCAGCTCTAGGAGAACGTTTGTATTTTGTTTCCTTCAGACGGGGCGTGAGGTCCCGTTGGCGGGGAGGCCCACGCTCCCAGGAAAATGTTAGGTGAAAGACTGAAGTTGTAGAGCCATGTTTCTACAGTTGCCCAGAGAGGACAAACCACGCACGGGCTCTCGAGAGGCTTCAGGGTTCACGGACCAAATCAATGTAACACCACGGGTGTTGAGACGCAATGGAAATAAAGCAACCCTGTGATAGATGGTAGCAAGGTCTCCTGACTGAATAAAAATGAGCTTCTACAATCAGGACCATGTCTCGACTTGTTGTAGCGGATGCTATAATGAAACTTATACCATGATTACATCAGTGCAATTTGTTACCATCATTTACCCTTGTAAAGAATAGCAGGTTATTTAACAGTGGAAAAGGCAACATTATGGTTTACAGCGGAGATCCTCAACGACAAATGAAGTCATGCAGATAAAACCTCAGAGTTTTCGGTGAAAGCTGGAGGTTTGTGAAAGTTTACAGTGAGTTAGTCATAGTTAACGTGGCTTTCATAACAAAAATGAGTGTTCATTTTAATGAGAGGACCTGAACATGTAACAAGTGGGGTTAGTGTTGTGCTATTGCTGTGACAGTGGAAACGATGAGGATGGTATGACTCATCATCATATGATTATTTAACTGTGTGAAAGAAATGCGGAAAAATGTCTGTTTGCGGTATCATTTGCTCTTTGAAGCCGTTCTATGATCACACAACGAGGCTCGCGACCGAGGAGACCTATTCAGATTTCTGAGAGTAATTGACGATTTTGAAAGTCTTCACTTGTGACGCCTGTCACAATTATTACATCATTTCCTGATCACAGTTGTTTCCATTCATGTCGATAAAAACAGCTGGATGAAATAAACAGATGTCATAGTTCCATCAATACGGCCGTAATTTTCCACCATTTAGGTTTGACTAGCGCTCCTTTAAAGACATTCTCTCATTCAGGGCACATGAGTAGAGATGCAGAGCAACTGGCTGAAACTACCGACTTCTTATGGGCACCAGAGGTAGTTATTGATTGTTGATCTGTGGATGGATCGTCTGCTCTGTGCTTTTCTTTTAAAAGTGCATAGTTGTGGATAACTTGAGACCCCAGCGTTACCTGGCAAAGTATGAACTGCACCTCGTTTTTGTACATTTTTTGAAGCAGTTCCACAGAGAACCTTCTGACAGCTGTAATAGTCTTTGCATGTTTCTGCTGTTTATACTTTTGTATCGGATCACAGCACCACACACATCTTACCAGAACCTGGTGCTAACGTCTTCTTCTTCTCCTCCTTTTGTTGCTTACTGACGGTAGGCAAACAGCTTTTGGGTGCGTTACCGCCACCCGCTGGTGGTAGTAACACATTGCTACCAGGTGCCAATAAAACCAAGGACGATAATCGCATAAACCCCATTTGTCATTTCTCTGGAGTGCAGCACTTGTGACGAGACCTCTTGAAGGCCAGAGAAACGCAAAGACACTTGTTTGAATTGGTTTGAATGAGTGCAGTGATAGAAGAAGAAGAGACGCGGCCCAAAGAGTAAACAAAATAAAAAAACAGTAAGCCGAGAGAGAGTAAAGGTGAACTACAGAGAGAGAGGCTCTCGGTCTTCAGGGACGATGTGACCACGGTGAACTACAAAGCTTCTCACCAAATCCCAGCCCTGCCAAACACTGGCGCTGCAGCCCGGCCGCACAATAACTCCCCGTCAGTTAAAGCAATGGGATCAAAGTGAGATCGCTCAACGGCAAATTAAGAATCGGCCCTCAGGTTTCAGAGGCTTGAATTTCAAATAAACCTTTCTGATTCAACGGCGATTTCAGCCTCCCGTTTCCATAACCAGCACAGCCACACACACACACACACACACACACACACACACACACACACACACACACACACACACACACACACACACACACACACACACACACACACACACACACCGGCCTGATAATAAATGTGCCTTGTACCCGAGTTGTTGGATTTATGATTGGCCTGGGGATGGGAAATGAGATGTCTTTTCTTACGGTGATTTATTATTATTTGTTTGGTCTGTGTCATGACATGGGAGGCAATCTATATTTGCTGGAATACCTGGATGATGGTGTATCTTAAACTAGGACTGGGACAGAGTCGGTGGGAATCAAAGAGCTTAGTACAATATTGTGTGGGTTATTAGTTTCATTAGCTGAGGTTTTTTTTTTTCACTTTTGACTCTTTGTACCTAATTTTTTGTGAATAATATCCACTAAAATATATGTATGTGTTTACGTTTTTTTGTGTGTGTGTCATTTTGCAGCAGAGAGACTTTCCAGGATATAAGAAGTAAAAGTTCTTTGTGCTTCTCGGGTAGTGGAGGCAGCAGATGTGCCGCATCTCACCATTAAGACGTTCGGATTTAGTGCCCTAATGCCTCTCTCAGGTTTTGCCCTGGTTCAGTCCTATTATCACCCTTACCTCTTAGTGGACTATAAACAGCCTAATGATAGGAATTCAAAGAAAATGGTCTATTATTGTTGACAAAACTGCTCTTGTGCATTATTTTTTACAGGCTGGAAATGAGTGCATCTTTATGGCTGCATCTCTCCAAAGGTTTGATGACTGAACTTCCCAATCATCACACAAATCCTTTCCACACATGGGAAAACTTTGTGGAGGCATTAGTCAGCCAGCCATGATGTAGGTCAGAGGGGCTGCATGGCAACATGGGTACAGCCTCAGGGATCAGGTGTCAGCATGAAAAAAAAAGCCCAAAAGATGGAGGGAGTATGTGTGTGTATCCACACGTGGGCTCGGAAATATATTGCTATATCGACATTGTCACATGAGAATAGATATTGTCTTGTATTTTGGATATCCTAATATCGTGATTTGGCATTAGTGTTGACTTGTCCTGATTTAATAAGCTGCGTTTCAGACCATTCTGTTATTTTCCTTTACACACGTCGTCATTATGTCCAATGACTGATGGTTATTCTGTAAATATTTTGTGAAAGCAGACAAATATTGTAATTTATGATATTGTCTGTGTGGCAGTACGGCCAGAAAGACTCCGAGAGCTGAACACCAATTTATCCACACGGCACTTGATAAGTGGGAGGAAGGAGTTTTCTGACTAATAATATAAGAAGAAGATTAAAAAAATGAGAAAGAAGGAGGGTGGAGGGAGGTGAGGATATGCAAAGATGGTGGAGACTGCTGAGAGCAGGAGACACTGAATATATTTAAGAGGAAGTGGTGTGTGTGTGTGTGTGTGTGGGGGGGGGGTGTTTGTGTGTGTGTGTGTGTGTGTTGCTAGTAGTATAAGGTTGTAGGGCACAGAGAGAATTGAAATAATAAGAGAAAGAACGGATGCTGTTACACCCACAGTTCAGCGTCGGAGAGCTGTTACACGCAGCGCCGCAGTTATCGTTTGAGTCAACTGGGTCGTAGAGAAAAAGCAGGACAAGGGAAGTGTGCCTGATAGTTCATGTTGAAGGGAACCACGTGAGCTGAAGCTCAGGACAAAAAAAACAAAAATTCAGCCGCCTTAATAGTCCTCCAACTCTTCTCCACTCATGGGTTTCATGGGCGAGCGGGAGGCAGACTTGTCCACTTCACTTGAACGAGTTCCCGTGAGCGCTCCGTTACCAAGAGATGCTTGACAAGAAGAAAACCCTCTCCGCTCGTCTGTCAGAGATGGACTATGCAAATGCCTCACAGGGAAGAGGTTGTTGACTTGAACTGCCCACGCGCAGGAACGACCTTTCTCCTTCATGTGAGCTGGCTGGTAGGCGGCTGGTCTGAGTAGGATGTATGCGGTGGGGGGGTTTCTCTCGGCCCACTTTCAAGCTCTTCACCTCCATTAAGACAGTAAAAAACACTGCTGCTGTGTTGAGTCTTCATGTTCCACTTTCAAGGACAAAAAGCTTGTCTGCTCTGCAGAGTCCTTTGTAATAAGAGAGAACAAAATGTTTCACTTCCTTTCCTTCTTTTGTCCTAAATAAGTTTAAAAAAGAGAATAAATATTCTTTTCAAATTGACTCAAAGCTGTAATTTTTTTTCTGGTGATTACAGAATAAGATTTAAAAATTATTATTTTATGCTAAATGATATCTGCCAGTTTCAAACCATGAAATCATCATACTGCGTCATGCTCCAATTACAATGGACTAGAATAGAATAAGCCAAATGTTCAAACCATATATCGAAATATAAGTTTTTCAGAGTGCAGTATGAACAATGTGTGGACGAGTGGCCGAGATGGTCAGTACAATGACAACAGCTGGTCCACCTTCATCAGTCCACCTGAAGGGAGCCCGCTGAGGCGTTGCTAACTTTGGGGCTAACCACCTTCACCTTAAACAGCAGGTGGTGAGCGAGACGCGAGACACAGGACACAGGACACAGGACACTGGACACTGGTCCAGATCTACAGGAGCATTTATTCACTGACAAACAGCTGGAACTACGCTCACTACGCTGCTAACCTCATCCTCTGCTCAGGTCTTCACCCTCATCATCACACAGGCTTTGTGTTATAATGAAGGGAAGACCCTGATGAACTCTGATTGAGAGTCTCCAGCCTTCAAACTTCAAACCTTTCCAGCCTCCATCTGTTTTTAGAAGTTTGGCGTTGCTTTCTTTCCCTCCTGCCGTGGACACAGCAGCCGAAGGCCAACGCTTTCCTGGCGAGTGGGTGTCTGGGAGACCTTCTAGCTTTATGAGTTGTAGATTTGGCCTTGAAAACTACTCGAGTATCGACAGCAGCAGTTTCAAGACAGTCGAGGTCACAATATGAGATTCTCACATCCGTCAAAACTTCTATTGGAACCACAAATTGGACGTATTCTTGTTGTGTTGTTGCATTCAGAGCTCCTGTCATCTAAAATGAGCTTCTATCATCTGATAAATTTGGAGGCCTGCGTCTTCAGGCAGGAATTTCTGGAAATAACATCACATCTTAGATGGATTTTTGATGCAACTCAGATTTAAAACTTCGAAATAAACAGGATTGTAGCTGGTATCTCTGCATTATTTTCAGATGAGTTGATTTTCCCAGCATGTTCTTTCACTGAGGTGCACCGTGGTATGAGAAGAGTTTGGACATTATGTTCTTGGAAGTGTTTTATGTTTTTTAGTCTTTATAAAATCCTTTTCCAAATGGTCAGAGGCCAAATGCTCATAAAATCTTTGTTGCAAGTTGCATAATTTTGTGCCGTGTTTGTACCATTTCTTTAGAGAAGTTGACACTCATCAGCCTCGAGAGCACCTCTCAGCAAACCTCCCTCCTCACCACCACTGCTCTGTATTCATATATTCTCCTTCACATAGTAGATATGGCTGTTAATGTGCAGACGGCATTAAGAGAGCGCCCGCTACCTTTGCACACAATAGACCGATGCAAAGAAGTTAATGACTTAACTACAATTGTAAACATGTGATGATCTGCTGGTGATTAATGGTTAATTGTTTTTTTTTTTTACGGGTTTCTCAAGTCGATTAACCCTTTTGTGACAGCGAGGTGGTTTGTTGACCAGAATTATGCATCGGAGGCTCCTGAACAAAAGTGTTTGTGATCCCCAGGGACATGTTAGTCAAATGTATTTCAATAAGGCTCGTGTTGACAGGACACCATGGATAATATGTGGAGACATTGTAGTAAACAAGCTTATCTTTGAATAAAAGCCTCTTAAAAGCCATTCACTAATGGACTTTTAGTGGCTAATCTACTTTACACAAGCTGTTTTGAAAGTGCTTTATTCTTCGGATGACTCTCAATAAGCTACAATAAAACATAACACGTCAAATGCCACAAAATCAATCTTGTTTTGTGTGAAAACAGCCCTGAAGAGTAACAGCTGCCTTCTGTAAATCAGCACTGAAGTGAAGTATAAACTTAGTCCTTAAAGTCCAGGAGTCCTGAGTTGAACGTCGTGTTGTTTGTTAAAGTGCCGTTGAGACAGGATGAGAGTTTAAGCAGCCGCAAAGGTTTTCAAACATATTTTATTTCAGAATTATATAATTGTCAACCTAACTGTAATAAAAGTATAGAGAAGGGTGAGAGAAATGTCTTATAACGTGTGCTCTGCTGCTGTCAGCTGCGATGTTGAAGGTCGAACAGTTCTGACTGCAACGTCTTCAAAATATTAATCTCTGAAACAGCTCCTTCTGCTGTTTCTATTATTTGATCTCATGTACACTCAACACAAATACAAACGCAACACTTTTGTTTTTTTTGGCTTCCATTTCATGGAGTTGAAGCAAAAGATCTAAAACTTCTGCTATGCAAACAAGAAGTTTCACCCTCTCAAATTTTGTTCCCAAATGTGTTTAAATCCCCGTTAGTGAGCACTTTTCAAGATAATCCATCCACCTCAAAAGTGCAGTTTTGTCACGCAATGCCACAGATGTCACAGGTTGGAGTGTAATTGGCATACTGACTGCAGGAACGTCCACCAGAGCTCTTGGCTGTGAACTGCATGTTCGTTTCACTGGATGAGTTGTGGTCTGAGCCGGAATAATTTACGGCCAACAAACGCAGGTGCATTTCAGCGATGGCAGTTTGAACGCACAGACGTCGTCATCAGATTCCCGAGGCTCATTGTCGCATCATCCGTCCGCTGCTGTAATGCTGCAGCATAATAATGCACAACCTAACGTTGCAAGTATTTGCGCAGAATTCCTTGAAAGATGAAAATATCCCAGTTCATCCACGACCTGCATATTCTGCAGACTCGGACGCAACATGTCGCCGAGCATATTTACGATGCTGTGGATCGACGTGGACGGCAGCGCGTTCCAGTTCCTGTCGATCTCCATCGGCGTTGCGGAGGAGATCACCGGCATTCGACGGGGGTGTAAAATGAGTCGCTGTCTGTTGAAGCCGCCGGGCCGGGAGACGACGGCGCCTCGGCTCAGGGAGCCAATAGATGTGTTTGCATATGTTGCTGCTGCAGGTGCTTTTTCATGACTTAAAATGACATAAAACACACATGATCTGAATAATTCACACTCGGGGTGTGAAGGTTAAATGGATTTGCTTAAAATACCGTTGCATCCGACACGGCGCCTGATAATTTCCCGGTGCAAAAGGCCGTCTTGATGTTTGCGTTTCCTTCCGCCGCTACATTCAGCCGCTGTGGAGTCACTAACAGCTCAGCGGTCTAATGGCCGTGAATAAACGAGTCAATTATGTAATTAAGACTTGACTTGCTGTGTATGACCTCTCTATGTATGTGCGTGTGTATGTGTGTTTATCCCGGTTTGTTGCCATGGCAACATGGCTTCTAGCCTGCGCCACTCTCCCTTGTGTTTCCTCGGCTTCTGAAAACCTTGTCTCAGATTCCCCAGCAGGCCGTTGGACAACTGCTGCTTCCCTCCGGTTGCCATGGAGGCACTTTGCTGAGCGGCAGATTTCACTTGACCACTAAGAGACGGTGGCGGGAGGGCAGGCCGATCAAATGAAGAAGTGATTCGGTAGCCTGACTTGACTGAAGCAACTAATTCGGGAGGGTGGACTCTCCTTGCTTCACGCACATTTTGGGGGCTGTGATCACGATTAGATGTAAGTAGGTGAAGGTGAGGCAGGACACCATCACCTGGAGGCACAAGAGCTTCGGCTCACGCTTGTCTCCGTCAGGGTAATAGAGTCAGGCGGTTGTTGATGCGCTCGTAATTGCATGTTTGACATTATATGAGACTCGAAGGGAATCGGCAGCGATGCCACAGTGGGTCTGATCATTTCCGCAGCGGTGTTGGCGTGTGTTGCTCTGACACCGACACGTTGCTGTAATTTGTACAATGTTGTTTGTGTTTCAGCGACAACATGCTGACTTTCTACGTGTCCACACATATACGGAGCACAATCAGCAGCTATTAGAGACGGTGTCAGCTTAACCTCCTCATTCTCTTTTGTCACGCATCGCGTCTCACACACACACACACACACACACACACACACACACACACACACACACACACACACACACACACACACACACACACACACACACACACACACACATTAATCACCCGTCCAGCATCAGGACCATCTAAATATCACATTTAAATGCATGTTGCTGAAGGCACATTCACAGGAGCACAGAGGAGGCGTGACCCTCTTGGGTGTTTAGACACACACACACACACACACACACACACACACACACACACACACACACACACACACACACACACACACACACACACACACACACACACACACACACACACACACACACACTACACTACACTACACTACAATACAGCAACCTGATCAAAGACCTTGAAATAGAGGACGCAAATATGCATCACACACGCATCACAAACACATCACACACAAGCTGTATCACAACCTGAGCAGCACATACACACATGAATTCCCTACAAAGTAAAAAGCAGCACATGAGCAGCATTCACTTCCACAAACATACACGCACTAACTGCCATCTTTGTGTTGCAAAATATGTTTTCCATCAATTAAAGTCAGACACGGTGAGTTGCGATATGAATATTTATGACCTGTTACCAGGGCGAGGTTGCATAACTCTGAACTGTTTATTTTGGTCTCTGTTGGCCCAACATCCAGTATCACGATATCATTATAAAATGGATGCACATTGTGTTGCGAGGAGGATAATTAGCAGTAAACGTCTGCCTCTTTCTTGCGACTGTCTCAGTTCTTTATCTCAGTTCTTTCCTGTTGTATTTCCTCATTATTGGTAAACATATCTGTCACATTTTTCTTCTCTTGCTCAGCTCACACATCATGAAGTGGGGGAAGAGGCCTGGGTTTTCCTCTCTGTTGCTCAGTGCAGGTTGGGAATGACTGCAGCCGCAGTTGGACCTTAAAAGGAAACATTGTTAATCAATGGTTCGTGCATGCTGATCACATAAAACTCCTCCAGCCCTCTTTAGCCCAGTATTTCCCCACATAATCTTCTCACAGATCGTCTCTTACAGATTGGTTTCTGTTTACTGTATTAGTTTCTCTCCTCGCTCTTCTTGCAACTTGACTTCTCATGCTTTAACTATATTCTCATGTCCGCATTAACATAAAGGCAGCTAACCTGCTGTGATGCATTCACTGACATGCACACAGGCCTGTTGTCACACAGATATACAGTCACGCAGGCCTGAAGAGCGTCGCAGCCTTATTTAATCTTAAAGTGGATGTTTTGTCACTTGACAGGAGCAACGTGAGACAGTGAGGTGTTGTTCCTGTTTGGTAGTTTGGTGATTCACCATTGCTCAGCAACAGACTGTGTACAGTGCAACCAAAGTCTCTGAAGATTTGTGGAAACTAAAGATGTCCCGTTTGATTTTTTTTGCCCCCTATTAAAGTCCTTCAATATTGATTATGTGCTGGTAGAGTCCTGATCCGAATTTTTTTTCCCCCCTAAATGATCCAGCTGCACACTGCACACTTCATTAAAATGACTAAAATCAATCCAATGTATATGCTTGACAACTGAAGAGGTCTTTAATGCATTTGAAAGAAATGGCCTGTTCTTTAATGATCATTTAAAATGTAATCTTTTTCCAAAATGAAAAATAACAACCAAAAATATATATATATATATTTTTTTTCACAATTTCATTTAGTGCAGATGGTTTTCCTGTTTTTTTTTTTTTTTTTTTTAACCAAAATATCTGAGTCCAGACATCTCCACATCAACAACTCTGTAACAGCTTGTATGTACTTCAGATTTTACTTCTGGCTTTTCACACTCTTTCTTAGCTGGATATAATTTGTAGGGTCTTAAAAGTTGAACAAGGATTGTAGACAGTTCAGACCTTTCGAGGAGTTTGTGTCTCTTCCAATAAACATCACAATTCCACCTAATCACAGTAACCTGATTGAACACTGTATTTTGTTAAGCGTTTACTTTTAAGTCACCTTATCAAGTTAGTAGTATTGAATGCTGCATTTCAGACATTAAAAGTTGCTCTTGGACTGCGTTTGTTTTTGAAGTATTTCCAATCTGCACACAATTTAGTCGCACATGTAATAGGTTGAAATACCACACATCAGACTACACTTCTGCATCCTGCCACAAACTGTGCTCTTCGTTTATGACACCTGAGCAACAGTGAACGTAACACAAGGATCAGGGCTCAATAAAGCTTCGTGTAACTGATACTGATCCGTTCAAAAGACCAGTGAAACCACAACTTCCCAACTTCAGACCTCTTCAAACTAAATCACTTCATATTGAGGCTTTGCTTGTCTGATGCACTTCCATTGTATATTCTTCAACCAGTATGTCATTTTCACATAGTGTTGCGAAATGCACTTTCATTCGGGTTGTGGCAGTGACAGCGGAGAGGCAGAACTGATTCATGGTATCGTCTCTCATCCACTGCAGCTTTCACGCATGAAGCTTGAAGGCGTACGTTGAGTCGGGTGCACCGCGGCCGTTCTTTACACGGGCTCCATGGATCTGGAAGAGCTTCCTGTCTTTCTGAGGTTGGCTCAGGTTGTCCCATGTACTCTTATCAAGCAGGTAAACAATAAAGACATCTGCTCTAACGCAGGCTGACTCACTCCTTCTTTCTTTTTCTGATCAGCGGTAATTTTAGTCACAGACCGTGTGTGGATGTAAACGTGCATGAAGAACACCTGAGAAGAGGGAATAAATACCGACATCCTGACCTTACATCGCCTCAAAAGAAGATTCAAACACAGAATCCACACAGGCTAGATCACATGTGGGCGTTAATAAATAAATAACACCTAATGAGCACAAACAGATCCACAAACACCACATTTGGCCGCGTGAACACATTATTTATTTATTTTTTTGTTTGGTTTTCTTTTGTCTTGCCACACCGCAGAGGTTACATTTACAAGGGGTTTGTTTCAGTGTCGTACGTGCCACTGTTTTTATTTTTTACTAAGATTATATTACAGTTTTATTCCTAACAACTCTCGCTGCTAGTTTTTCAGAGTACAAAGATTCACATTCTCCGACATCTCAAAGGAGTTAAAAAATGAAGCAAAGGAGAAAATCCATCACAGTTTGAATAAAACATGGTTACACAGACAGTAACTGCAAGTTATTCTCAGGCTAATTAAAACTGTGACTTTAGTCATTCTGGGGCAAAGTGTCAAACACATCCACTGTGGTTGAGAGCAGGGTTGCTTTTAAAGTAAGTTCTCAATAATGACTTTGAGTATTTTTTTTTTCCATTTTCCACATTTTAGACCGTTTTAAGTTTTAATTCGTTAAGTCTTCCCAAAAATTATAGGTTTTATTATAGAATAGCCGCAGTTGTTGAATCTGCAGTAAAAGTAGCACCGTGGTCAGGGAGGATGGGGCGTCCCGGGGCGGGGGGCTCTTCTTAGTAGGGGGTACCAGTTGGACCAGTAGCTTATTGGCATTAGCATCCTTGCTACTTTAAGTCCATACAGGTCGGGTGTGTTTTAAAATGCTGATATTCTGCTCTGGTTTTCAGCCGTTTGAGGTCGTGGTTTGTCCATTGATAGCTTAGTTGAAGGCTTTTTATCGTGCTTTAAAAAAAAAAAAAAAAAAAAGTAACAGTCACGTTACGAGTGTCGTTTATCGACTCGAGTAACGCTCACCTGTGTCCACCTCCTGCTCGGCTGTGAGCAAAGCTCCGGTCGGGGTCCTGTTGGTGGGGACGCCCACCCTCCCGAGACAATGGAGGGGAAACACTTGTTGAGAGCTTACAGTTTGCTTTGAGTCTTTTAGCCGTGGATCTATACTTCTACTGTAATAACACACGGTCGTGTTTCCATGGTAATTATGTGTGCACACTGAAACACACGTTGTCTGCATTGTTTTATTTTCTCCGAGATGTTGAACTGTGTAACAGCGGAGGCCTGCAGCTGAGTCCACACGGTTCTCAACGGGTCGCACGTTCCTCCCACATCTCCTGCGTTTATCACACGGAAAGTCGTCAATAAACACGCTCGTGTTTTTGCACTCAGATGACACGTAACGTTCAACACTTATCTGAGTCGGCATCCCACAACTAACACATGCCAACACCTCAAAGGTATCTTTTATTTATCTGGTATTTTACAGTAAAAGTTCATTTAGGAACTGACAGCTAAAGCAGTAGGAGAGAGTTGATGAAAACAGTCCAGTGTCGAGGGAAATGCAACTTCAGTTTCACTTTCCCTCGTCAGGCTTGATGTTTGCTAATGTAGCATGTTGTTAAGTGCAAGAGATGAAATAGAGTAACTCGAAGAAACAACAATGACCCGCTTGGATTTGATGTCTATTTAAAACAATGCTGACGTTGCGTTTACTGCAAAAACCAGCATTATAACTGCAAATGTAAAACAATTAAAACCACGTTTTAATTCATGTCTTACATCCCACACTGCACGTGTCGCCTGAATATTCTGAATCTACAGGTTGTGACCTATAAATGGAATAAATGTAAAGTCCCGCCAGCTGAGACACGAAGGATGTGTCATCTGTTTCTGTCTTCATTTAACAGACATGGGAGGAGGTTTCCCAAAAAGCTGCCTGCGGCTCCACGGCGACGTCCCATTCATCAGACATTGCGGAGGACTCGTCGGTAACCGTCGTGGTAGTTTAACCCCTCATGATAGAAAGACAACTTTTCAGCTTTCAGTGACGGCCGTAGAACGGCACGGCGTCGTTGTCCTCCTGTCACCTTTTGCTGCAGCTCCCCGCTATGTTTGTTTTTCACTTGTGACCCACATCTTCACGGGGGAGAGTTGTGTCAACACCCCGGGGCGGGAAACCGCCATGTGGAACCACAGATGATGCTTCCATGTCGTCGCGGCGCTGCGAGCCTCCGTCGTGTTCCTCCACACCTGCTCTATTTCCTGCAGACTAGTGGGGTTCAGGGCAAAGTTTGCCATGAGAGAGAGATGGTTTGTTTTCCAGTGTTATTCTGGTGTGTTGCATCTGGTTCTGCATTTTGTTTTTGATTTGGTGGAGACCGTATATAAAAGTTGGCGTAGCTTCCTGGTCTGAAAAATATTAAAATAAAATACAAACGCAAAGCATTTTTTCCACAAGTCATTATGGTGTCATTCACTGGATTTACTTCTTGGTTTTGTGGCAGCCCTTCTGAAAATACTCCCATCATTGATCAATGACATGACTCTTTTTAACACCTATTGTTTACAATAGGTGTTAAAAAGCGTCATGTTTGTGGGTGTGTCTGTTTGATTGACAGGCCCGTGGTGCAGTCAGGTTTCTGCTATAGGTGGGCCGGCATAACATCCTCGCTGCTCCCCAGCTCGTCCACATATGGTCACTTCTGGCTCCAAAATAGTAAGATGGCCTCGGCCGGAATAGCAAACTTGAGGCTTTAGAACGGCAGATCACAAACCAACGAGTGACGCCACAGCTGACCGCCGCTCGGTGACCACTTCCTGTCATATGAATTCAATATTGTGTTATTAAATACAGGTATATTTGTTTAAAAGGGACAGAGGTGAAATTTCACTCAACAAACCTGCAAAATGTTTAACTGATTTTATTTACAACACATCCATTTTATTTTTCCCAACGATGGAGTTTGTTCGTAATGTTCATCCTGAATAATTTCTAATTGAAATTCTTCTACACACCTTCCTTCCCCGAATGTTTTTCACTTATTTTGTGCCACCTTTGGTTAACGAAAACTCTTAGCAGCCACCGTGTGGCGGCTAATGGGGATCCAAGCACAGCCCACTGAAGGGAAACTTACCTTTTGTGTTCCTCCTGCAGGGAAGAGGAGGAGAGCCTGCGAGACAAGATTCGTGCCGACCACGAGCGAGCGCTGCAGGAGGCAAAGGAGAAGCTGCGGAAGTCACGCGAGGAGCTGCAGGCTGAGATCCAGACGGAGAAGAACAAAGTGATGGAGGACCTGAAAAAGAAGGACGTGGGGCCTAAACCTTTGCCACCCGTCCCCATGCCGAAGGTGGTGGGTGTCAGCGACGGAGAGCCGGCGGAGCCCAACGTCAAAGAGAAACGCGACAAGATCCGAGAGGTAAGAGGACCGCTTCTAGATTTAATTTGAACGAATCAAGATAAAGATGTTTGATTTCAGTTTCCATCCTCATCATTTAGTTGATGAATGTTATCTTACTGCTGGTTCAGGGCCGGTGATATTAACCTTTATACAAGGGTCACCCCGGATTAATGGGAGGCTGTGAGTTGCACACTAATCAGAAGGTTGGTGGTTCGATACCCAGTTCCTCCTGTCCACATGCCTTAGTGTCCTTGAGCAAGACACTGAAGCCTAAATTGCTCCCGATGGTGTACTATCGGTATGTTGTAAGTAGCTTTGGATAAAAGCGTCAGCTAAATGTAATGTAATGTAAAAAGGCAAACTTTGGGAGTGCATATGGTGAGCAAGGTTCACAATTTAATTTAAACCTTTAACACTAAATAGGCTAATTGTGTGTGGCACAGTTCTCTACTCTTCCTCTTCCTCTTCCTCTGCTGCTGATGTGAACACACTTTGCTGGACAGATACTGCTGGTAGAGAGGAGGAAGGGCCGGTTGATCTCAGCCTCGAAGTGAACAAGAATTAAAATCATTTTACTGGACGTAGCGTTGAAAACACACGTTTCTCGCCCACATTAACGCACCTGCTCGCTGGATTTGGCTTCCTGTTACTTCTTTCTGTTCCCCATTAATGTGTCACATCATGAAGTGATGAAACTTGGAGCGCTTCCACGCGGATGTCCAACTTCTCTGCTCTGTGCACGTCGCAGTGCAGCACGCTCTGAACTTTTTCATCCACCGTCGTACTGTTGCTGCTGTAGAAACAATATTTAAAATGTACATTTTATTTATTCTTTTTTTTTTAAATGTTATATATTTCTTTAGTGATCAAAAAGAAAAGATAACAGTATTGATAAAGAACCAGACCCATAGGAGTATGGATTAGATAAAAAAAATACAATTTGAACCAAACACATGCCTACAACTCGGTGCTGAAGACTGACTCCTGAGAATGAGGAAATATCAGTTCAAATCAATTCAATGTATAAGCTTTGTTTTATCAGTGTTTTGTGATTCAGATTTTTACATATCCCTCTTCATTTTTTAAAATAAATATTGTCATGATAACATTCCCGATAGTTTTCAGTCAACCACCCTTCCCCTCTATATATCAAGTAAGGATGTCCTTTGGCTTCTTAACTTCAGACCTTATAAAAACTCCTTCTCTTAAAACACATCTGGATGTTAAAAAACAGAGAAAAAGTCCGTGCCATTGATCTTTTGTACTTTCAGTGTGTGTTTTCCAGTGTAAAACATACAGTATGTGACACACAGGGCTTTGGTCTAATCCACAGTCCTAAATCAGTGCCATCAGCTTCCCATTCACTGAATCCTGGTAAGACCATCTTGCAGTGGACCGGGGTGAAAGGTCTGGTGTGTGGTGCAAATGAAATCCCAGCATGTGTGTGTGAGGGGCCAGTACTGTATGTTTGAATACTTCTCTGTTGCCCACTGCCTGCCTCGGCGCCAGCTTTTTATTGAAGGCAACGGCGAGCCAGACGAAGAGTGCATGTGCAGAATGCAGATGGTGCTATCTGGTCCCCCTCTCTATAGATACCAAGCCCTTCCCCCTCCTCCCCCCTCCCCACCGCCCCTGCAAGTTCTCCTGCATAATTACCTCATATCGTCTCTCTCGAAACAGCACTTGGAGTCAGAACACTCTCTGCGCACTGGAGACGGCCCATTCAATCCAAACCCGCCTTTGTCTCTAAATGCCCCTTTTGTTCCGGACATAATTACCATTCACAGAGAATGCCATACACTCCCAAATGAGCAAGAAAGTAGCAGCTGGATGGGCTGCAGCACCGCGCACTCCCCTCGTCCTGATTGCTTTGTGATTCCACGGACGAAGCAGAATCACACACTGCAAGACATTTGTGAGTGTAATATCAGGAGCTTTTTTAAATCCAGGCTACAGGCGGCCGTTTGGCCGGCTTTTAGATGTCGTAAAGTCAAATCCAGGGAGGTGTTTCAGCATCCATCTTCATCTTTTGTTTGACATAGACAGACAGCAGTAAGTCAAGCAGCGGTAGTTGTTGAACCAGTGAGGATTTTAAATGGAGGTATGATATCTATCTCAAGTTTTTCTGCTTTGCTTCAACATGTAATTCTGTGTGCAGTCCGGTGCTGTGGTCCAAATGGCGTATTTACCTATTAACACTCACTATTCTGAGTACATCAGTGTGTTCACACCGTCCAGTTCAGAAACATTCACCAAACTACAAGTACCAGCATGATGCACTGAAAACGGTTCAAAAAAGAAGTGTGAAACTCTGGACACTTTTCACCCTCAACGGTGGCTCTCTTGGCTCCGTAGAAGAAGGGGCGGAGCCACCGACGTAAAGAGGTTTCAAATGAAGGCGTCGGAGGAAGCTGCAGCTGTTGTTGAACGCAGAACAAAAGTGTTTATTTTTCACCATACTGCTGTTCAACAGACGACTCAGTGTGTTTATTGTGTGTAAAGAAGAGGGAAACGAAAACACCTTCATTTCTGAGTAAAATGATTAAAACTGAAGGTATGTTGTCGGGCGATGCGTTCAAATGCTGCGGTTATTTCCGGTTAGTGCAGAACAGCAGTGTGCGGTTTGAGACAACACTACACTGTTGAAATTCAAGTATTACACAAGTAAGAGTCCCAACATGTAAAAGCACTATTTGTTAAGTGAAGCGAAGTATGTTATTTGGAACATGGTACACGACTCGTTGATGCCTGATGTCCCCAAAACTACAAACAACCTGTTTCAACCGGAGAATGACACTAATTGTTTTTCAAAAGAACAATTATTGAAAACTTAAAATCCCCGTTAGCACGAACCCCTCACCTTCTTTTTCTTAAATAAACACTGTAAATTCAGTTATTGATTTGGACTCTGCACTCTCTTCAGTTCTCCATATTAATTATAAAACAATATATTTGGCCCAGGCTTATAATTCTTGAGAAGTTTCTGGATTATTTATTTGTTTGCCATTAGTTGATAGTGAACATTTTAGCAGAAGGAAACCTTTTTCCTTCAAACAAGACGGACTGAGGCTCGAGGTAAAAGTACTCTCTAAAAACCTCTTAAAAATGTTAAAATAATGTCATTTACTCGATCAGGTGACGCATAATACCAAGTCTTGATAGTTATTGACATGATTTGACTTTGAGGTTGTGATGGTTTGAATTTCCTTCAGGATACTTCCAGCAGAGTACCTTGGCTGCACTTTGACCACTCATGTCGATCAGGCCCTTTGTTGCTCCAGAAATATAAATGATTATACTTTCCAAATATGACTCCAGAACACAAAAACCCTCTTCAGTCCGCTCAGAGCTCCTTGTTCTTCTGCTGTTCTGCTAATTGTACGACCTTAACGTCATGAGTGACCATTAAACCTGAGTTTGGAGAAAGAAGGATCTTGAAGGCCAAACAGAAAAGGAATTGAATGAATTTGATTATTGACTCCTGCAGTCCCGCTCGCCTGTCACATCCTGAGGTAATGCTGCCCCAGGGCTGTTGTAATAAGCCCACTGCAGTTAACGGGCTGTAATTCAAAGGTACAGTTCACTATCAGTAAGTAATGTTCACTAATAATGTTGGAAAAGCACAAGTTCATCTGGACAATCACTAGATGTCACGAGAACTGATAGTTTTGTTCCAAAATGATGAAAAGTTGATGATACTTGTTTGTGTGCTGTGAACTGTGGGGCCTGCAAATACTAAGACCCCTGTATTAAATAAAGCAAAAACAAACAAACAACAACAACAAATAAACAACACATCAAAACCCATGTAAGCCAATAATTTGTGTTTGAGTTGGATTATCGGGATCTAGTTACAAACAACTAAAAGCTAGAAGGCAAACAGTTTTGTCCACCTGATGGTTTGGACCGAGCTTTCTGTTGTTACAGTTTAATCTGGTACGTTTTGGTGATCTTGGTTAAGATAACGTTGTATAGCTCATAACTTAAGATGGATGCTGCTTGTAACGTTAGCAGACAACCAATCATTACTGTTAAATGCGTCAAAGCGTGGCGTGTGTTTGGACTCTTTAATAAAACAGTATACTGTGTGTTGAAATTGATTAGATGTTTATTCTAAGCCTATTAAATGTGAACCATTTGCTGAGTTTGAGTCTTTTTTGATCCGCCGAGCACCGTAACATCACGGAGAGTCGCAGGTCAAATTCAAGCAGCGGCTGGCTTGACTGTGTTTTGAGGCATGATGGCTCATTTGATCGCAGTCTGGTGAGTCGGTGACGCGGCGCTGCTATCTTATAAATACACGTGTCTATGGACTTCTATTTTTAGCAGATATCTTAGTTGCAACAAGATTGACAGAGCTAAGCAATTATTTGTTTTTGTGCTGCATTCATTCCGTTTGAGAAACGATCTCTTGAAAGCAGTAAAACAGACCAGATCTCGTCTCTGTTGCTAGGTGGTTGCTAAGGGTCGGACTACCTCCTGGCGTGGCAAACATTGCATACGTTACATTTTTTTTATTTTTTTTATTTTATACACTTTATTAATCCCTGAGGGGAAATTTCTTCACTACAGCAGGGGGTCTCTCAGGGGGGAGATGCTGCAGCAGGCTGCCACTAGCGCGGCGCCAGTTAACCTGACCTAAGGTGCATGTTTTTGGATGATGGGAGGAAGCCGGAGAACCCGGAGAGAACCCACGCAAGCACAGGGAGAACATGCAAACTCCGCACAGAAAGGCCCAGGACCGGATTCGAACCTGGAACCTTTTTTGCTGTGAGGTGACAGTGCTAACCACTGCACCACCGTGCCGCCCAAACATAAGAGTCTACTGATGTGACGGATGGTTTTCCAGTTGTTAGTCGCACCCCATGTGTTGCTATGGAAACGGAGATCACACCAACAAAAAGTTGTATATTTTGAGAGCGAATTGCGCCACAATATGAACACATTTAGATGCCATATTTTATGTAGTTGCTGAGTAGTTATATAAACTTCAGTGATGCTGAAGGACTTCGGTCTTGACCGCATCACTGTTGTGCCGATAATGACGTTGAAGCGCCGCCTTGAGTTTAATATTGCTTGAATGAAACGGTATACTGCATGTTGAGATGTTTGCTGAGACTGAAAACACCCGACTGATGCTTCAGTGTTTCCTTCATTCTGGAGACAGTGAGAGGTTTACGTGCATCATAAGATTACAGGCCGGTTTTTGTTAGTTCTACTTATGCAGGTTTGGACAGAAGTTGAGAAGCAGCCTTTTAATTTTGTGGCAAAGACGAGAATCGAGCGAAACGGTGGAGAATTAGATTCAAACAGATCCAGATCAAATGTAAACAAACAGGCTAGTTAAGCACGCTTCCTTCAATCAACAGGTGATTACTGGTAATTGCAGCGATTTCGCACCGCAATTAACAGTAATGTGTCCAGAAGAAAAAAGATGGTGGTCTCACGGCAGGATCCGGGACAGAGTTTTTCCGTGCCGTAGATGTGGCCGCCGCCTCGGCTCACCGGTGGCTCAGCTGTGCCTGCAGAGTACAAAGCAAACCATTACAGATTTGTGGCCGGCGTTAGAGAGCGCCGCGTCCCCCCACGGAGCTTCCAACTGGGGCCGGACAGCTCAGATAAATCGATGGCCGAGGCCGTCCTCTTTAAGTGCAATCTAAAAGGTGCTGCTATCCAGATGTATTGGTCCATAAAGAGACAGCGAAGGTTTCCAATGGAGACGTGGAATATCTGCAGTGGAGGCGATGAGGATCCACTTCTCCGTCCCTCGTACCAACTCACTCTTTTTCTCTCCAGCGTTCACACTCTCTCACGTCTTCAGAGCTTCAAGTGTTCAGCAGATGGCTTCGTATGTTAACTGCACACCGTGTTTATACTTTAAGTGTGTGTGTGTGTGTGTGTTCGTGTTTTTGTGTGTGTGTGCGTGTGTTGTTCGTGTGTGTGTGTTGTTCGTGTGTGTGTGTGTGTGTGTGTGTGTGTGTGTTCGTGTTTTTGTGTGTGTGTGTGTGTGTGTGTTGTTCGTGTGTGTGTGTTGTTCGTGTGTGTGTGTGTGTTGTTCGTGTGTGTGTGTGTGTGTGTGTGTGTGAGTGTGTGTGTGTGTTGTTTGTGTGTGTGTGTGTGTGTGTGTGTGTGTGTGTGTGTGTGTGTGTGTGTGTGTGTGTGTGTGTGTGTGTGTTGTTTGTGTGTGTGTTCGTGTTTTTGTGTGTGTGTGTGTGTTGTTCGTGTGTGTGTGTTGTTCGTGTGTGTGTGTGTGTTGTTCGTGTGTGTGTGTGTGTGTGTGTGTGTGTGTGTGTGTTCGTGTTTTTGTGTGTGTGTGTGTGTTGTTCGTGTGTGTGTGTGTGTTGTTCGTGTGTGTGTGTGTGTTGTGAGTGTGTGTGTGTGTGTGTGTGTGTGAGTGTGTGTGTGTGTTGTTTGTGTGTGTGTGTGTGTGTGTGTGTGTGTGTGTGTGTGTGTGTGTGTGTGTGTGTGTGTGTGTGTGTGTGTGTGTGTGTTGTTTGTGTGTGTGTGTGTGTGTGTGTGTGCCTGCGGGGTAGGGCACTGCTCAGCTTTCATCATTCTATCGCGCTCTGTCTCGTTCTCGTTCTCCTTTTCCTCCTATCTTTGTATTTAACCCTTTCACTCCCTCTTGTTCGATCTTATCACTCATTTCTATTATCTTCCTCATTGTCGCCTCAATATCTCGTTCACACCGTTAAATCCTGGCTCGCTTGCGAACGCTGCTCCTCCGTCATTCAGGATCATTTGGAAGAATCCTCGAAGGAATCTTTCTCATAGAATCATCGGTTTTCAGAAGGATGTGTGGGTTGATTTGTGTTCAACAACAATCACTTGTCCTCTGAAGACAACACTATCTAAGTCTCCCAGAGTGGGAAGGCCGTCCCTGCATTCCCTGGCTTTGTGTTGTTGTTTATATTTATTTCCCTTTGAACTTGGATTGTGGCAGAGATACAACTTATATTTTTGAGAGGAAGTCATGTTTGGCCGTGTCAGTCTTGATGCTCTCCTGTAACTAGCCTTTTGCAGCGTGGCAGGGAGGTGACATTTGACAGCTCATCTCTTCAGCAGTAAAACATATCTGTCTGATATGTATGATATCCAAATCCTGTAGATGGAAACTCTCCCTTCAGGCTCCGGGAAGCCGTCAAATTCATTGTCAGTCTGTATGTTTCAGACTGTCTTTTTTAAAGTCTGTTTGTTTGATTTGTCTGTTGGTTGGTTTCTGAGTAAAGACGTCAGGAGATGTTGTGAACTTCCAGATTTACTGCTTAAACTGGGTAATAAAACACTTACGAACTGAAAGATTTCTCATGAACAGACCGGCCTAGCAACAATAAGTAACCAATGTCTATTTTTATGTAAAGTGAAGTCTCTTTTTACTTAAATCTCTCTATTTATGGCACACAAATGTTTGTTTATGTTATGTTATATTCAAAATGGAGAATGCTATCGAATGCAGCAACACTTTCCCAAGGAAGATTTCCCCATGTGGACAATAAAGTGTATCGTATCGTATCGTATCGTATCGCATTGCATCGCATCGTATCGTATCGTATCGTATCGTATCGTATCGCATCGCATCGCATCGCATCGCATCGCATCGCATCGCATCGTATCGTATCGTATCGCATCGCATCGCATCGCATCGCATCGCATCGTATCGTATCGCATCGCATCGTATCGTATTGTATCGTAATCTCTCACTTAAAAAAAACAGTAATATTATGAGCACGTTATTGTCGAATCCTACAATTTAAAACAGTTTATACCTTTTTGAACTTAATTTTAAAAGCAAGGTTTGTGTGCTGTGGAGTTTATCGTTGCAAATGATGCACGGTGACGTTGTTGTAGGGGTCAGTGGGGAAAGGACTGAAGTTTTAGTGAAAAGAAAACTACTTCTGAATCATGTTTCGCATTGAGTGTATATGGAAAGAAAAGATATCAATTGAAATCATAATTTCGATGAACTGTTTTGCCAAATCATCCAGCTGTTACATATGCACATAAGTGGACTGACACGTTCACATTGGTTCATATATGATTACTGTCATGCAGTTATATTTAATTGAGTATTTATCTGAACAAAATAATGTTGATTTTCCATGTCAAATCATTTAGGAAAGAATTACAGCATCGTAATCACGATCACTGGCAATTACGTCTGCATAAAGTCTAGTATCGAGTATAAGAACAAAAATACAGATCATGTCAGATAATACTGTTTGTGTGTTTCACTTTATAAGTAAATAATTATTATTTATATCTTTTCTATTTCTGCAAGAGTTATAACCACAACAATAAGAGTAACTGTTTTGAAATAATACGTACATATAATAATAATAACAATAATAATACAATAACGCATGCTGGATTAACAAGTAACAAACAAATTATTATCCAGAGATGGACACGCTGCCGCCAAAGAGAAGTTGAGCAGAAGTTATGAGTGAATAAGGAAACACAAAGAGTTAAAGCTGAAGGTGGAGCATACGTTGAGTAGACATACTGTACATCGTCAAACACATCGGCACAATAAAGGTTTTTAAATTGTTGTTACTTCTACTGTCGTTAAAACTGATCCCAGACCTGAGGATATCTTCTGTAGTCTTGTCAAATCATGATGTGCATATTTGAAGCGACCCCACTTCTTTGAAACACATTTTTGTCTCGTTTTTTTGTTGGATAAAATTAAATTACAGAAAACTTGGAAGGCATGAACACATATATTTGCTCCTGTATATTTTCCTTCTGTAGAACTTGTCGGTGAACAGCCCTAATCGTCAGGTGTCTTTTTCTCTTTTCAACCTTGGCTGCTGTAATTTCTCCACATTTTGACAGCTTTCTCTCTCTTTTTTTTTTTTTTTTGTGTGTGTGCAGAAATTACTGCTTCATTTCATGTTTGGCTCACTCAATCAAATCCTCCGTCCCTCTGCTGTCATTTTCTCCAATCCTGCTTAAATAGAATTTGGCCCTGAAAGACATACTGCTCCTTCTTTCTCCACCTCTTTTCATACAGTTTCTTAGTTACATGATGAATGTAAGTCAACGGGACTGTTTTGCCAGTTTGTCACTCAGACTCATGTCACATTTAATACAATCAGGTGCAACAATGCTGCAAACTAGTGCCTTAAAAGTACTATAAAGTTCAGTCATCACATCGCTGAATCGATCAGTCACAATATTTCTCGATATATTGGGTATTTTGGCTCTTTAAGGCATATCGATGTGTTTTAAAATGAGATACAGAACGAGACAGCAGTGTTTATATTGATATAGTTTGATGTTACATAACCGGTTTCTTCTGTACGCCAGTGTTGGCATCTCTGCTCTCTAATTCATGAATGGAGGGTTTCTGCTCAGGGTTATGTTTTCTTCAGACACTCACCCAGCCACCCGGCCTTCTTGGCTGCCGGGTGAAGAGTCGGCGCTGCGCTGGCTCGGCTCACACCTCCATCTGGGAGCTGGCTAGCGTAGCAGCTAACCCGTGGGTTTTCATGGTGCGGAGCCACGCTTCTAATTCGCAGAGCCTCGCTTCCATCACGCCAATTAAACTACATTTATTACATGTGCCATCGTCTCTAAAGGAGGCAGAGGGATAAACAAACGTAAGAGCAGGAGAGTGCGAGCGACACAGAGAAACCATCGCTGAGCTAAAGTAGCAAACGCATCTGAATAGCTTGTAAACAACTGTGGGAATAGCGAGAACGTCGCTAAAAGAAAAGAAAAGTCCCCTTTGCCAAGAATGTTGTGTTGGATATGTTTTGAGTGGAGCATGACCGTAACATTGCTGCTTCGGTACTCTTCCTCAGCTGAACTTCATTTCCCTTCCAATGGCTGTAAGAAAGCTCCCACTTTGCTGTACTTGAATCCAACAGTGATGCCAGAGATTTACTGCAGGAGCCTCTTCAGCCTCATCGCTGTTGAGGACATGTGAATATTATGTCAACCACGCACTGAAGACTGGACAAACGCTGTCAGAAGAAGTTGGTAGTGTAGACAGTTTAACGTCACCCACCAACACTGGAATATTAAATGTTGATTATTCAAATCAAGTCTTTTTAGATGCAAAATATGAAGATGGTGTTTGGTTTTATCCCACAGTACATGTAGGCCGTGCACAGGGCAAGGATGCTTTTTGTTTGTATTACACGCCATATTATATTCATCCAACCCACATGGCAGTAGTTCATGCTCATGATAGCTGTTTATTCCTCCTGAAATAAGTGGTATCAGAGGAGCTCTATCAGCTCAGACTGGGAGCTGAACGGTCTTTGACTGGAGAACTGCTGGTAAACTCCGTTAGCAGCTGAAGGCGAGGAGCATCCCGCTCCTTGTAAGTGCAGGACAGGCGTAATGAGCCTCACCAATTAGGGCTCAGGTGATGGAGAGAGACTGACATTGAAGCTGGCGGAGGACAGACTCACCTAACAATGGCTCTGTGTCCCTGCGGGCTGCTGCCACAGTAGAACGGCTCCATCTGCAGCTTCGCTTCTCTTTCAGCCTTTAATACCACAGAAAAGACCGAATGAAACCAGAGTCACCAAATCATAGGACTGACACTTCAGTAACTTTTCACTGGGTTTTTTTGTTTTCCTCCTCTTCTGTTTGCAAAATGGCTACCCGTGTGTGCATCTGAGTGTGGCTGTGTGTATACAGGGACTCATGCAGTTTGGAGACGGGGTTCTTTTCTGTATCTAAATTGCACGGATGTTCTCTAAATCACCACGGCAGCGCACGCAACTCGTGTGTGACCAAAATAGTGTGAAAAGTGTCAAATAAAGTGTTGTAACAAGATTTACCGAAGCTGAAATGGTGTTTGTCCTTCGATTGGGACCCTCTGCCCCTCCTGGAAGAAACATATTGTGTTGGTCAAAACCGGGTATACGACTGGACCCTGTGTGAAACTGGAGGGCTTTTAATGTGAGATGGATGTTCTGTAACCCAACCAAAAATATTGTATTCATATCATTTAGTCCTAATTTTTTAGCAGCCGTTTCTTTTTATCTCTGCTAACTCTGAACTCTGCTGTGTTTCTGTCCTCTGATCTCTGTGTGCTTCAGGAAGGGGCGGAGCTCAACCTCTGCATCACACACAGACACAGATGGAGGAGAGTGGAGGACGATTGTCCACTCGTTAATCAATCGCGTCGATTGTCTTGTTCTCTCAGACAGATATAGAAAAAACAAAGCAATCATAGCTCAAGCTCCATTTTTGTCTTAAAAGCCAGCAGGAGTGGAAAAACACATTTTCTGCTGTCTGACATTTTAACTGTGACTAAACTGACCAAACAGAAAGGTAGAGGTTTCCCATCGGCTCCTCCCCACCCTCCCAGAGTGCTTCCTCATGGGGGAACTGTTGGGTTTCTCTCGATAACATTGTAAGGGCCTGAGCTTACGGTGTAAAGTGCCCACAGATTGACGTGATTGAGCACGATGTGAATGAAATAGAATTGAAATAAATTGAGTTTTTTTCAGCAGCTCTCCTTAAATAACTCAAACACCCACAAATCTCCATCAGGAATCAGAAAACACAAACACAAGAATCCAACTGTTTTCTTTGCCGCTCCGATGGAAGCTGTAATCAAACCTGCGTGTTAAGCCAATGCATCCGTAACACTTCCATGTTGCTACTTGACAATTTAAGTTTCCACTCACCAGTGAAGTCCTTTATTTTAAAGCGCTTGCGCCTTCGTCTTCGCCCTGTCAGCAACCATTTTGGGGGGATAGAAGCCGAGTAAAAGCGCTGGTAAACAATAACACATCATAATGGTGAGCAACACACGTTACTCTTTAATACTACTGACATTTTTTGCCTCACTTTTGCTGGCCAACATCAGGTCTTTTATACTTGAAACACTCCTCAGCTCCTTCACATTGGGAACCAGTTGAGCAGATGACATTGACCTGGTCTGGATGCCCAGTTTGAGACCAGTATGAGTGGTTTTGGCTGACACAGGAGTTCAGGCAGGGACTTGTGGTGTTCCCCTCAACTGCTGTACTGAAGACGAGTGTTAGAAAGAGCATCCATTTCCTGGCCAACCCCTCTATAGATGACAGATGGTGTATTTTATTTGGTAATCTAAATATTTAATCTGCCATGCTTTACAGTGGCAGTTCACATTTGTCAGCATTTTGTAACGGTGCCAGTAGTGCTCATTATGCCAAATTGAAACCAATCAATAGCCAGATAGAAAAGGAATAGGAAGCCATCAGCTAAGTGGTTGTTGCAGCACAGTATGCATATGGAGGTGTGTTCATGATGCTCAGTGCAGACATGGACTGAACTCCTGTTTTCTAATTGTAGTGCGAGTCTTTCCATTCATTTTGATATGTATTGAGCAATTGTGCTCAAATGTATTTCAAATGTTTGGTGTCATTAAGAAACTGATCTACTTGTGTTTTACAGTCGTTTATAATCATTACATTCCCAGTAAAGCTCATTAAACTGTAAAACGTCCTGCCTCCATTATAAAACTAATGGACCACACTTTGACTGATACGTAAATATTGGAATATTTGTAGTCTTTGATATCGATATTGGTATCAGCCTCAACAAATCCAGTATCATTCAGGCTCTAGTTTTGTTTTATTAAACTTCATAAGCATTGCATTTTAATGTGATCAAGTTGATGACTCAGCAGTTGCCATGCCAGGTGCTTTATTCTTTTCAAATAAGCAAAACAAAGCGGAAGACTCCCAAATCCCCCGCTGTTCATTGTCTCCTGGTGAAAACGTTGAAGGAGTAAACGAAGGTGTGCAACAGATATTTATCAAAAAAAAAAAAAAAAATCGAAAAGAATTCCAAGTCAAAAAAGCAATCAACAATATACGTTATAAAGTTTTATTAAAGTTTTTAAATTACCCAATCATGTGCCTTCTGTTTTTCCCCTTTTATTTTTTTTATTTATGTCTTAATGTTTTATAGGTCATTGGACAGTGAAAGAAAAATAACTTCAGTTCACTGTGAAATATTCATTATATGGGTAGAATAAAAAGTACAAAGCAGGAAGCATGAATAAAAGAGAAGGAAGGGATTAGGGGTCGGGGTTACTTTGTGTGTGAATGTGTGTATTGATGTGTGCATGTGTACATGTACAAAGATCCATACATGATTCAGAGTGTGTTGAGGGATTTACATCACTGGATTACTATCTCCATGGCAGGGGGGCAGGTCTTAAAAACCTCATTGTTATGCATTTGATTGATGCGGTTGACTTCCATCAGTAGATTCAAGTAGTGCCACCTTTTATTAAAATGTTTTGAACTGTGCAGTAGTATATTCTCACCAGGGCTCCTTGTTCTGTCTCTTTGACTAACAGTCACCTCCATTGGTGTGAATTTACACTGCTTTTGATGTCATCATTACATTTCTCAGGAACACATTTTATCATCTGTGATATCTGCAGGCTTGTTATTTTTTAAGATTGTGTGCTGCTGTGTGTAATTTTTTTTTCATGCTATTTGCATAAATTCATTGAAATACAGGAGACAACTCCTCAGGCGTGTCGTCACCTGGGATCATCAGCACCCGGCACCGCAGGCCTGTCAATCAAACAGACACGCCCCCAAAAACAGGGCTCTTTGAAGCTTATTTTATAATTAATGACGGGATTATTTTTAGATGGACCGCCAAAAAACTAACAAGAAGGAGCGACTTTAGCTAACAACACCGAGATAACTGATGGAGAAATTTTACAGATTGAATTTGATGAGAGAAGTTGACTGGGAGTTTACGGAGCCGACCTCTAGTGGCACCCGGCGGTATTGCAGTTTAAAGAACTTCCGCGTCGGCCTCACTTTTCAGAGCCGGAAGCTACAAACACTTTTATATTCAGTCAGTGGTCTAGCTGTGTGAACGTGTGTAACATCCTGGCTGCTACCACAGTTGAAACGCTGCCATAACAAGCTGATTTATTTTATAGTTTGTGGCACAGTATTTTATCGTTTAACATAAAAGTAATATCTTTTTTTAATTACTTGAAGGCTCCCCTACTTTTGTATCTGGAATGCCCTTTCCAAATAAAAGAGTTCAGGCTTTTAACACTCATTAACTTCAGTGGTCATTTTTTTCCCCTCCAAAATCTGTATCAAGAATCCTGGATTTAAGGTGGAATTTGGTGCTGACTACCAAAAAAGTGTGTTGTATCATTTTTTTTAGTCAACCCTTGACCATTAGTCATCAGTAATTCTTCACTTTTGCAGAGATTCAGTATTAATAGGAGCGCTACCTACAAACAGCTCAGCAAAATCTCTAGTGGTTACAGATGCCTTTGGTAATGTACCATCATCCCTCAGATTAAAACCTTGTTGTTGACACGCTCATTGTCTCCTTGGAAAACAGCCACATTTGATTTAGATTCAGAAATGAATAGAGCTGACATCATGATGGGAGTGAATTGTTTGATTTGTACGTGACTTCCATCTCTTCCTCTGCAGGCAACCGCATTGTAAGCCCCCATCTTTTGAACTCTGAGCTTAAGAGCTGTTTAAAAACAGCCTATCTAGACTCTTTTACTGCCTCAATTTCATGGGGAATTTATTGCCACCCTCTGCTTAAGTGCCATGAATGTATTTACTGCAAGAGGCAATTCAGATGTCACACTCCCTCCACACTCATGCTTCTTCTCAAAGACCCTCCGTTAAGCCAGATAGGAGACCTCCATGGGGTGAGTTGGAAGCAGATGAGAAAGATGAGGGCAGGCGGGCGAGTGCTTTAAATCAGTCAAACTGACTCTGGAGGTCACTGAGAGCAGCACATAACTCCAGCTCAGCTCCCCGAACCTCCACAAGCTTGTCATTGTGTCCCTCTTCTCTGGGAGCTAAGCTCATTTTTTATCTTTATTTTATTTTTTCCCAAATAGCAAAAGTAATGGCCTTGGTCGCAGCCGCTGGCTAGAAAAGGGGATTTATGAATATTTCACTGCCCTGTGGTTCGTCATGTTCGTACTTTGTAATTGTGGATGTGTGTGGGAGACTGTGGCACATGAGGGATAAGGGTGCCTGGATCACGGCTGTGGGTCCTTTGGGAAAGAGATGGCCAGAGGCAGGTTCAGCTTCTTTTCTACAGCCTGCCAGACTGCCATTGTGAAGGTCACAGCTTCTAATAGACTGCAGCTTTGTTGGACATCAGGACGGAGGCCAACCTGCCTCTTCTGCATGAGTCGGCTAACTTTTTTCTTTATATCTAAAGAGCTGGATGCTGTGCTTAAAAATATGCAAGCAGACACTCTGGCCTTGTTCAGACTGCTCAGATCTGTTTTTCTTCACATCCAGAGTGTATCCGGATTCATTTTTGAAAGTCTGAACAGCAAAAAACCTCATGAAATGTGCTTTTTGTAATCCAGATCTAAAGCACACTTGGAGATTTCTGCAGATGCGTCTCAGTCCGGATGCTCTGCCGACTCGGATTCACTCGTCGTTTTCAGAGTCTCATTTACAGAATCTCCGCTGCCGCTAGCAGAAAGTGTTGATTTTGTTGCTGTAGTGGACAACAATAACAACAGTCCACGGCAGAAGCCAAAATATACTGTCTGCTGCCACTTCCCTGCCAGCAGCTTCTGTGTTGGAAAGCCACGTCACCGGATGCTGTTACCATAGCAACCCATGCAGATAGGTTGGTGATGTCTGGAGACAACAAATCTGATCAGTTCACTTGCAAATAACAGTGTGGACAGTCTCTCCTGAAGATCTGATCTGAGAAACACATCGGATTTGTTTACAGTTTGAACAAAGCCGATGTCTTTGGCATTAATTCATATTGTTGATTACAGGTTTCTGTGGATATTACAATATATTTCAAAAAACAATTATCAAGCACTCTTGTTTTCCACACGCTGAGAGTTGATCCTGGGCAGCATTTAGACCTTGTAGATTTCTGCAGAGGACCTAAACGTCAAACTGACACAATTTTCCTCTCGTTCACTTAATAAATTCGCACACTGAGAAACATTTCTGCCTTTTGCATCAAACCTGGCACCATATTGAGACTTCACTTTTCACTCTGAAGCTCATCACTTGATAGGATGAGGGAGGAGAGGAGAGCTTTTTAATCTCCCTCAGACTCTGACTTTAATAACATAGGGCCACTTCTGGGCTTCCAGTTTGTTCCAAAGTGACCTCAAGTATATAATGTTACATGATTAATACATTTACAACAGCAAAATAGAGATGGGATCCTTCAGGAATGAGCAGCTTTCCCCATCCTGTCTGGTGCAAAGAAAGACAAGACATGATTTATTAAGCTGTCCTGTGATCCTGTGTGTGTGTGTGTGTGTGTGTGTGTGTGTGTGTGTGTGTGTGTGTGTGTGTGTGTGTGTGTGTGTGTGTGTTAGTATGTTTGATCAGGAGGCAGGTTGACTGATTAAGGTAATGAGGCTGGTATTGTCTAATTAAGTCCTGCATCCTGCAACATCTGTTCTAACCCCAAAACCAAAGATGGCCATTATTATAAGGATACATATTTGTGTGCCTCTTATAGTGGCCAAAACAGGAAAAAGAAATCATTAACTAATTATAATTTATAACTAAAATATAAGTCGAGCTCAACCAGCGGGGAGTTTTGGGTGCCAGATGTTTTCCCTCCAACGCCTCAGAAGGTCACAGTAGAACTCGGCACTGACCGAATTCAGGGTGAACAACCGGCCTGGTTGCCCCCCCGGCCTGTCAAACCGTCTTGGGTCCCAAGTAAAACACAACATTTGATTTGTGCTCTCTGCTCAAGTGAAATCGCAGATTTGCCTGCATCTGTGGTCACGAAAACATGTGGAACTCTGGTACTGATGCTGATCAAGCAACAAAAGCTGGACTACTTACTTACAAAGGTTATCGCTTCCCCCGGCTCCACGCACCTCCCGTTGCCGTGCTCTGTTTGTGTGCAGTGTGCTGTAGAGATAGTAAAGCCAGCTTAAGACTAATAAATTGTTATTTTTGTAAGTGAGGCTTGATTTTGGCAAATGTGAGCAACATTATATAACAGGTGATATTCATAACACCGAGTCATCGGGCAAAGTGTCTTTATTTGCACCTACTGGCAACATGTCTCATATTATAAAGCAGAGCAGTCCATTTTAAACATTGATCAAAACCCACACTTTTTCCACTTGTAAGTGTAAGACATGCAATGAAGGCAGATATTTGAGTTTATTGTACACGTACATCAGTGCACTCAAACTTTAAAACTTGAAAAATATCTTTCATATTTTTATTAACTTTCTAATTATTTTTCTGCGTTATGTTCAAATAAAAGTTTTCATATGGGAGCATGGAGGCCAACATATACTCAGACAAGAATATCTGTGATGGGCCAATGTCAGGTGATTAAATTGACCGGCTGTTATTTCGGTTGAGCTCTAATTATCAGGGGGGGAAATTGTCAATGAGACATGCACCACATATCCACCACCCAGTACTCAAAATGTAGACAGAAGTTAGATCACACAGCTTAAACCTGATATACAGTATATTTGACATCATTTTGAAATTTACTCTTTATTTTCAGCTCTTTTGAAGCGACAAATAATTTTTTTTTTTCTCAGTATTTGTAAAACTATTGTACTATGAGTCCTGCTTCTTTGTCTGCTTCAGAAGAAATGCTGCAACCACACATTTGACAATGTTTTACCAAAGTAAATGTTGCTTCTTTCTGCATTTGAAGTAGTTTGTGCCTCAGGCATGCAGACCCTTGGAACGGCACTACAGGTACTAATGAGGCAGGATTTTGAAGACTTGCAGTAAGACTGCAGCAAAATAGTACACAAACAGTCAATTCCAGAGGAGGAAACTTCTCCCATGACGGTTCGGATCGAATGAAAAAGCTCTTTATCTCAGTGTTGGTAAATCTGCACTGTAAACTTCATGGAAGAAACTGCACACTACTTTGTCCATTTATTGGCAGCACGTAGGAGCCCGTTCCACTGCAAACTGTTGAGGCAGGATTGTGAATAGAAATTGGTTATTTTACTGCTCTACCTAAATAATGCGAAAGTATTAAAATGTGAATAGTACAGAAATGCATTTTCACAAGTATATATTATAAATTATATATTTGTGGTGGATTACAGTGATTCCAGCTTTACCAAGCAGCTGCCACAGAAAATATGATGAGTTATATAAAGGAGCAGACTGTGTTTATCTGTCTGTGTTACATTGGAAAGTTGTCAGGGTTGAAGTGTCTCTCTTCATCCCACGGTGTGACGGCGAAGCCAGCAGAGCACGAAGTGATCATGAGGTCGACACGATTGACATAATGTGGGTGGAACATTGTTTATTAACTGCACATTACCTCTGTAGACGGGTTTTGATTGGGGCAAGTGATTTGTATTCAGTTTGGTTTAGAGACGGAACATTTCTTTCTTGTATTGCTGTTCCCTAATGGTACCTGCATTGTTTTTCAAAGGACTGCTCCTCGCTGCCATGGAAACCACTCAAAGGGAGCAACTTCCTGCAGATTGCAGGATTTTGAGTGTCATAGTCTGCTTAATGAGTTTAGTTCACGTAAAAAAACTGGATTTCTGTGTGACAGGAAAGGTGAGTGAGTGAGACCGAGTCTCATCATTAAAAGTTCAAGAAAGCGTGTTGTCTGGAAAAGTTTGAGAAAGAGCCACCAGACCTCAGAGCTACCAACTAAAACCAAATCATATTATGTTGTTCAGATACGGGTTTTGATACAAGACTTTTACAGCTGCCGTCACACAAGGTCAGCTAGGATACGACCCAACACACCCCATTACCCTGTAGAGGATAAATGGGTGTAGATAATGGATGGATGGATGTTATTGGATAATATGGATGTATACGTCTTCATTTTGAGGCATTTTCTCCTCTCTTTAAGTGAGCCATGAACAGTTTCATCATCTCTGGCTGAAGTAACAAGTCGGTACCAAAATTCTGAAAACGCGACGGTACTTGTTTCTTATGGTACCGACGGAAGAAAACAAGGCGAGAAACCGGTCCGCTGCGAGTTGTATAAGTCAGGAGTCGCTGCTCCCGGCTGGAAGACACAAAATGTGCTGTTTTTCACTTCATTTCTTTCCGGTCGTGCTGTCTCTCGTCCCTTCATCTCATCGGCTCTCAGCCCCGCTGCACACACGGGTGAAATGAGCGACTCCGAGACTTGTTACGTTACTGTGAGTGAAATAGGAGTGCAACAAAAACCCCAAATTAAATTATTAATGGTAAAAAAGTTGGCATAAAACTTTAGAAAATCAGGCCAAAACTTCAGCATCTGCCGAGTGGCGAGGACACAGTCCATGTACCGCCGTCGTCGCCAGAGCTAACAGCTCTGCTGCTGATACAGTTACATGCAAGTACAGGATTTCAAGTGGAAACGCACTCAATTCATTGGTTATTTTTTAAGCATGGTATCAAAATTGAGAATTGTTTACTTTTTGTGATATTGGCACCGACTACTAAAATTTTGGGCTCATGACAACCCCGATGGATCTTATCTCAAAATACTGAAAAAGAAGATGGATCATTTTATATAATTGCTTTGCAATTTATTTGCACAGATTTAACCATACAGCTCAGTGTGAAACCAAACCAATGACCTGAACACAGTTAGGTAATAAAGTACATAATGCTGACGGGGTTCAGCTCTAATTGTGGAGTGAAATGGCCACTTGGGCCAATGCTGACCAATGTTTCCATCCTTTCCACGTGGCTCTCAAGATGCTGCGATGGCATGAGAAGCGTTAGCTATCAAAATCAATCACAGATTTTTATAGTTTAATGTCCAATTAGTATTCCAAGGTCCTTTTTAAATAAGCAGTTTGTCAACATCATCAACCACCCCACACTGTAGCGCATGTCCTTGGCATATGGGCCAATCAAAATTTGATGAAGCATCCAATCAACACATATGAGAAGGAGTTGGCCAATGCCTAAGTGTCCATGTCACGGTGTGTATTAAATTGATTTATAGTCCTCGGTGTGTGCATGGAGTGCGTCATGGAAAGCCACAAGGCCAAGAACACAATGAAGCTCCTGGCCCTTGTCTTTATTAGCTTGGCTGGATGCCTCCTCCAAGGAGAGAGAAGGTTGGAAGAGGATCTGGATACTCATCCCTGCATGGTGGCATAAAGAGGCAGGCAGTTAAGCAGGGAGGGAAACTGGCACAGCTTGCTATGAGGGCATATTAAAGGTAGCTGACCGTTATATAGGCAGGCGGTCCCGGAGCTACATGCTGGCGTGTCCTAACGACTCAAGCCGAGCTGGTTCTGACGGCTTGTTTAGTTTCTACCATCCCTCCTTTTGCAGAACACTGATCATCTCTCATACAGAGATGGTTTGGGATCTCTGTCTGGACGGTAAAATTTAAACAGATAGACTTGCATGAATAGAACTTTGTTGCTACTGAGAAGCTTCACTACACAATCTGCAGAATAAATATCAACAAATTTAAATACACACAGGAAAGGGTATTCAGTCGATGTAACGGCAATTCCATCAACCCGATATATTTTTGTGTGACATTAGCGGTCCCGGTCCTAGCTCCCAGCGGTCCTGCCACGCTGGGAAGTCTCCCTGGATGTCCCGTTCTGGACGTCCTCCGCAGTGTCTAAACGGCGACCCTTCAGACCACCAACGTCCTCCTGCTTGTGCACGTGACCCGACACGTCTTCGGTGGTCCGGGGCGGTAACGTTCGGCCCTTCGTCAAACGGGAACTCCACTCAACACATTTGGCCCGGCATGGCGCTGCTCAAGCATTTAAAGGGTTTCAGTTGCTGATTTCTTGAGTTGGACACTAAATTTGATGCATGCGCTTTACTCAAGTTTTAGGCCAGTAGTGGAATTTCAAATGCGCACGTAGCCGTGCTCACAAACACGCATGTAACACAGGCGCTGATGTTGAGGAAGCGACGTAACTCAGAATACTTCATCATGAAAGTTATTGCTTTCCCCGTTTTTACAAAAGTTTTTGGTATTTAGTTTCAATTGTAGTAAAACCAAATATACAAAGGAAGAACAATTGTGTGCCCGTCTGATGCTGCACGCAGGGCATCGCTGCCTATTTAGCCACTTTGTCAACATCAAGATCATGACTGAAATGAAATGATAAGCTAACAGCCACGTAGCGACAGAGCGGCTGGCAGATGGAGAGATAGGACGGCCGCCAGGTCGACCGACGGAGACGGTAATCAACAGATCTCCACGGAGCCTGACAGTGACTGACAGGACCACAGAGACAGGAAATTTAGTTTTCTGAGGGTTGTCGAAGCCACTTGAGTAAGGACTGTGGAGGAAGAAAAAGAGGTTTGGAAGTGAAAGAGCAGCAGTGCTTCAGTAGAAGCTGGCGCTCTTTCCTTCCTTGGCTGTGTCATCTTCCCTGTTTGCCTCGGAGCGCCTCTTCTCGGCATCAGCCTCCGTGTCAATGTCAGAGCTCATCTCACGATCTCTTGCTCTCCTTATCCTCCCCGAGCTTCTCGTTCGCAGACTCCTTTCAAAGGTCATATGAGGAATAGAATCTTATTTTCTTCCATCCAGCAGACAAATGTCTGGGGGGGGCAATGTTTGAAAACACAGCCTCAGTTTGTGCTGAATGTATTATCATACCAACGTATGTATATGCACTTCTTCAAACCATGAAGTGTGTGTGTGTGTTTCCTCAGACGACGAACGGGCATTTCAAGAAAGAGTACGACTCGATAACTATTCGTTGGACCTGATCAACTATTATTACCTGTGAACGTTTATTTCATTATTTGAAGTTTATTTTCATTCTCGTCCTCTGATGAAAACGAAACATCTTTCAATGTGTTTACTTTTTTCCATGAATTTGCAGTGTTCTTAACTTTTTACCATTATTTTGAAGATGTCCCATTTCCATGAACATATACTGCTTTTGCAAGACCTGTTGCAGTTGACTGATTCATTGATAGTTTGGCCCTGATGTGTATGGAAGTACTTTTGTACATTTTGAGGGCAAATTCCTCCCACTGCATTCAATAATTAAGTAAAAATATATGAACTGAAAATATAATTATTTTAATTTGCAAACAAATTCTCCCTCACAGTCTTTTTTTGTTTTGGCCACAGACTTGAGAATTATGCTAATTAAACCAGCCTCTTTATCGAGTCACTAAAAGTTTGGATTGTGAATCAGACCTCTTTAGTTCCGAGTCAAAAGCTTTTGGGTTGTGAGTTGAATTGAAAGTAGTGGGCGGGACTTACACTCATAGATGAGACTGGAGTTTCTATTGGTTGGTTTGACTTGGATCCACCTCACTCATTATAAACCCTCGGCAGGACAGGACTGTGTTCAGTTACATGAAGGTCATTACATTGCTATTTTCTATTGAAATGCTTTTAAATCTATCTATCTATCTATCTATCTATCTATCTATCTATCTGTCTGTCTGTCTGTCTGTCTGTCTGTCTGTCTGTCTGTCTGTCTGTCTGTCTATCTATCGATATATATATCTATATCTATATATATAGATCTATAGCTATCTCTATATATCTCTATCTCTATCTCGCTCTCTCTCTCTCTCTATATATATATATATATATATAGGGAGGAATAGAAGAGCAATAAAATGAGGTCCATGCAGTTCGCCACGCTGCTGTCGGTCAGAGGGAGCGAGGTGTGTCGACAGCCAAACCCACCAATAGAAACTCTCGTCTCATCCACCAGTGTAGGCCCCGCCCACTACAGCCAACTCAACCTAAGATTCACAAAACTTTGATTGGCAGGTTTCACAAGAAAAATTCTAAAGACTGAGACCTAAACCAGTAAAACTGTAAGCGATAATTTGTTTGCAATCCAAATATTTTTATTCTCAGTTAATATATTTTTACTTACAAAGTTGATTTTTGATTGCGGCGTGAGAAATTTTGCTCCAAACTGTCTTTACTACTTGTATAAAAAAGACAAAACGACTTTAAAAACGGTGCAAATTAATTTAAGATCAGAAGTAACTCAACCAAATAATAATAATAATAATGTTTTAGATTACAACATTTTCCTCCAACGCCTACATAACTTTGTGATTATGCACAAATGAATAATCTGTAATAGTAAAAACCGATGATCACTTCCAAGTCAAGTATTTATCTTTTGCTGGTTGAGAATCAACACAGTTGTTTTGTACTGAATTTATTCTTGTTTCAGTTACAACTTGACTAAATCCAGCAACAACAGCTTGTCGTAAATGAGATTTAATTTGGCCGAAAAGCAAATTATAGCAGTGTGAATGCTAAATGAAGCATTATTATCCCGCCATCTTTACCAAGCCGTTATTCAGAGAGACAGTCAAATGAGCTGCCGGATTACCGGCTGTGATGTCACACAAGTCGGGAGACTCTTTATCTTCTAATGTGCTGTTTTGTTGCCTTTGCGTTTTAGATGATGAAGCACGCGTGGGACAGCTACAGGCAGTACGGCTGGGGTCACAACGAGCTGAAGCCCCTCGCCAAGAAAGGACATTCCACCAACATCTTCGGTAAGCCGCCACGTCCCCTCGCTGCCGCCGCTGTCTGGGCCCGTCGGCAGTTTGCTCACACAGTTGTAAATCACACATCGATGCATGAATGCGCTCGTACTCCGTCTTTTTAATATCGCACACACACACACACACACACACACACACACACACACACACACACACACACACACACACACACACACACACACACACACACACACATGCAGTATTTTCTCTCGTGGACAAGGTTATGAGATAATGCCTCCAGCAGGATACAGATCACTTTGGAGAAAGTGTTTGCGAACAGAAGATCACGTCACTGAAACGGCAGATAAAAGGAAGTCGGGAAGTCCTGTGTTTGAAGTCCTGATAATATTTCACCAGACCGTATCCAGTGGGCAAATCTGTGCAGGAGTTGTTTTGAAAGTGTGCAAAGATATTGTGTTAGTTTGTCATGAAAATGTCCTGAATACATAAATGATAGTTGAACCCTCTACATGTCTGAAGGTAGATTCTGTATCAGAAACACATTTCACACATAGAAGTGTTTAAAATGATCGAACGACAGCATCGGCTTCCTATAACGGATCTTTTTGGGAACTTGAAGGTGGCACGAGAGATTATGAGACCTACAGTACATCACCTTTTACAGTGATGCAGTATACATCTCGTTTAGCAGTTTCTATTACACATCCAGCAGTTACAGAGACATTTTTCCTTTATTTGAAGTTGTGTGGAGTCTCTATTTTTGCTCTCTGCCAACACTCGAGTAAAATATCTGAGTCTTCGGCTGCTAATGCTCCACTATTCCCACCATTCTTAGTATGTCTTTCATGCTGCTGTTTGGTGGACGTAGTGGGAGAGACTTGTTGAATGAATACAGACACCTACAAAGAACCGTGAACCAAAACAGTAAATATGATGACTGTGCACCTTAACAGTGAGCTGAAGGTCACTGAAGATCCCTAAAGCAGAAGGCAGCTGCAGGTTTGTCTGTGCATTCATCACTAAGCACGGCCCCTTTCATTTTTCTGTGTTTTTACATTGTAATTTCATACAGTTGCTACAGGAAAAATAGGATTTGTAGCTGCTTTAATGAAAAAACAAAAATCACTTGATAGTCAATTAGGCTGAACATCCTGTAACTTAATTTTAAGTGAGTTTAGACCAAACATTCATGATTTGAATAATTTGTTAACAAGCTCTCCGTTAAAACAATTTTTTGTCAAATTTGGGTGCATTATTGTTCATGGAAAAACAGAAGATAACAACATGCTGGGTTTTGAACTTCTGAAGTAAAGTAGAATATTCAGCCTCCTCTGGATATTATGAATTGGCTACAGCGTGTTGAACAGTGTTATATAGAAAATTACTCCATCTTAAGTCCATTAAATCCTTAATTTCCTTATCTCACTAACTGCCACTGGTGAGGTACACGTTGGTAGACACAGGGCACCATACTAAAATATACACGGGCTTTTATTTACCAGCGTGGACATGCCCCCCCCCCCCCCCCCCCCCCCCCAAAAAAAAAGTAGTATTTCTTTTTTTACACCTGCTCACATCCTTGCTGCCGCTGTACCTTCATCTGAAGTCTTCTTCTATGCTCTTATGCTGTCATGTTGGAGAAGGTACTTGTAAAAATATCACTGTCACAGCTTTATAAAGATATAAATATCATAGGGCTGTAGGGAAATAAAATCAATGGGATTTAATTCAGGTCATCAGAACACCTAATTTCACTCTTTTCAAACTAAATCATTTTTAAAACATGCAAAACACAAATACTTTCTCCAGTACTTGAGTGGGGACCAGAGGCCTCCCTGTTTGTAGCTGGCAAGCTAGTGTTTAGTGAAGCATGTGGGGCATTGAGGGAACATCTGTAAATTGTAGCATCTACTGAGAGTCTGCATGTGAAGCATTCAGGGGTCATCTGTAAATTGGAGTTTCAACTGATGGTCTGCATGTTAGGCATTTAGGGGTCATCTGCATAACCTTTGCCTTTGTATATTCTTCCCTGCTCTTGATTGAGAGAATTGGCAGAACATGTGCCGTATCGCAAGATCATATTCAAAATGTAAGATGTCTTCTTTCATACTATGATATTGATATAATATTGAAATATTGCTCAGCCCCAGATGTCAGTTTGACTTGTTTGTGTATCTGGGTTTCTATGTGTATGTTTGTGCCTAAGGTTGCTGAGTGTGTGTGTGTGTGTGTGTGTGTGTGTGAGAGGACGCATGCTTATGAGGCTTTTGTGTCAAATTGAAACCCTCCATCTGGTAAATTGGCCGGAGGCGCCTGTTATTTTATGAGCTGCTGCTAAATGGTAGATAGATGCTGTTTGTGTGTGTTTCCATTTGTTGGAGTGTCTGGCTGTTCATCTGCAGCATGTGTTTTTCTGTTCATTAATGTCTGTGTGTGTGTGTGTGTGTGTGTGTGTGTGTGTGTGTGTGTGTGTGTGTGTGTGTGTGTGTGTGTGTGTGTGTGTGTGTGTGTGTCTGCATGTGCTTTCCTGTGCTTTCTGTTAATTGCTTCTTGTGGGTATCTGTCTCCCCGTTATTGGTCACAGGGTGGCCAGTAAAATACAAACGAGACACGAGGCAAAGAATCAAGCGTCCCACTCTTCACAAAACATATGACTACTATTATTGATGAGGCGTATCCTGTCTGGATGGTGGATGGTAGGTGCTGGGTGGTGCGGTAGTGGTTGTTGGGTGGTGGATGGTGGTTGTTGGGTGGTGCGGTAGTGGTTGTTGGGTGGTGGATGGTGGTTGGTGGGTGCTGGGTGGTGGTTGGTGGGTGCTGGGTGGTGCGGTGGTGGTTGGTGGGTGGTGGATGGTGGTTGGTGGGTGGTGGATGGTGGTTGTTGGGTGGTGGGTGCTGGATGGTGGGTGCTGGGTAGTGTGGTGGTGGTTGGTGGGTGGTGGATGGTGGTTGGTGGGTGGTGGATGGTGGTTGGTGGGTGGTGCAGTGGTGGGTGGTGGGTGGTGCGGTGTGCGACCAACGGGCATGCAGAGACTTATACAGTTAGAGGGGGGAGTGTAACCCAGATTGTTTTCTGTAGCTAATATTTAAAGATGTTCCCTAAATGCCTCACATGCAAACTATCAGTCGACGCTGCAGTTTACACATTTCCCCTAAATGCCACATCATGTAGGATATCAGCTCAGCAGCTGCACAGAGGGAAGCCGCTTCACACAACTTTTTGTGGCCAAAAATGGATGAGTTAAAAAGAGTGAAACAAGCTGAAAGCAAGTGATGTTTTTCTTCCTGGGTGTTAATCTACCTGACGGGCTGCCCAAGTAGAGCATATGTTTTAGGATTGCTGCCCTAACTAATAGGAGCCAGTCTTTGCTCTGCTATTGGCCGGGCAAGGGGAGGCTGTGTCTACTGGAAGTAGTAAGGATGCTGATGTTAGTAGCTCTGCTGCTGATCGAGCTAACAGCCCACCTGACGAGTAGTGTAGCGAGTCTGCCTCGGGAAACATGGGTAGCATGGACAGGTTGTAACACACACACACACACACACACACACACACACACACACACACACACACACACACACACACACACACACACACACACACACACACACACACACACACATAGACCTGGTGACTGGATGAAAACCGTGTGAATTGTGGATTTAAATAACTTTGATGTTTTGCCACTTAAAGTGAAGGCTTCAGTGCTGCATGTTGATTGTAAAGCCCATCACAGACAGACGGCACATGTATCCTAACTAGTGTTTTAAACTGACGTCAGGAACTCTGAAATGTGAAACGTGGAGAGATTTCCCCTCCCAGAACAAGTTGGCGCCATGTTGTCTTGCATCAGGCTGAAAGTGAGCGCTCTCCCTGCCTGACACGAGCCTCACATACGCATCAGTTTCCATACAGTTGCTCTCTTATAAACAGGCCCTCCACGCAGTCGTTGAAAAGAAAACGTGGAAAGCTGCATGTGCTCACTAGACGCCTTCCAGCCGTAATCTGTCCACAGAGAGGAGGAGAGGCCGGAGTGGTAACAAGCGGACCGGGACTCTCATTGTGGCACCGGGCTCAGATAACCTCCAGTTCACTGCCAGGCCCTCGCTTGCCTTTTTTCCCCCCCTCTCTCTCTCTTTTCCTCCTTTTCTGTGAACAATGAGGAGAGCTGATTTTGAGGACAGATACAAACGCAGCCTTTGTTTAGAGGGTGTACGGTTCAAGCCAGTGTAACTCTTGGCCTTGTGAAGGAAACCTAGTTCATGCTGGGTTCAGAGACACAGAGCTTTGACTCAGTGCGGAGGAAGATCCAGCAAAGACTGATGCTCACTTCAAAGTGTTTAAAGGATAATGTCTGTGCATAGAGACAAAAAGGTTCTTCCATATTTGTGTTCATTGTACTCTTTTTTTTTTTATTAAATCTACTAAGAACAGAAAAATGGATCCGAACATCAATCACGCGAAATTTAGGCTCGAAGCGATCGACCCAGCCGAGGTTTTGAGTCAGTGGGAGTACGGGTCAGGTTTCACAGGCAGTTGTTGTCGATGTCCAGCAGAGGATCTGATCACTGAACACACGCTCCTCTCCTCTGAGTGGAAGTCCACATCACCGCCATTTTGCGGTCCGACTGGTTTACAAACCGAGAGTCCTCTTGTTCTTTAAGTCGGTGTTATTCTTAATGAGTTGAAATGAAATCAGGAATATTAGGAAAGATTTGATTCTGGATATATGGCAAGGTTTAATGGGTCCTGTCTTTCTTTACTTGATTAATCATCAGAAAATTCACTATTTGAATGGCTATTTTCCACCGTCTCTGTCTCTGATCATTAAACACTTCAGCACGTCACCGTCTCCCCCCGCGGGCTTTCAGTTTGGAAAATAAATACGTTCTCCTCCTGCTACGGACACGGTTTGTGAAATAGTTACAAAATAAATAGCAGGATTGATGTTTTTGATGACTAAAGACACAGCAAGCTGTATTAACTTTGTCTGTAAGCTGCAGTACAAAGTAGGGAATGACAACAATAACCACAAAACAGACAAAACATTTAATCAACAGACAAAACATAAGCAAATCAGGAAGTAAGATAAAGTGGGCTGAGAAAATGCTCCCGGTGGGATATGAAGCTGTGCAGAGGAACATGTCGGACCCCCAGTGGAAGATGCAGGTTGTAATTGATGAACTGTCAGCGATTTGTTGAGCAAAAACACCCAGAAGCTGTGATTTGGTGCGCTGCAGTTTTATTTCATTGTCAATTGAACTTTTTTATTTTTTTCAATTTTTTTTACTTTACCTTGGAAAGTCCTGACATCTGCATTATTTTGAAACTCTGATTTAACTAAACAATTAATCTCTTTAAATATTTTGCGGCTCTAACTAACTAAACTTCATTTCGTTGCTGAACGACCAGCTCGTGAAGGTCTGGACTGTTGTTTCGCCGATTTGATACTTTTTATAGATTTCATTTGTGGCTTTGAGTGACCTCACCGAAGTCATTTCAGTGGATTTAATCTGCCGACACACGAGGGAATCCACCGGTGGGTCTGAGTCCTGCGCTACACACTCTGTCTAGTTGCTGTTATTGCTTTATTGGTTTCCCCTGAAAGCTTGCAGTCTGATGATTTTTATCTGAACTCACTTGTGGAGAGTCTCTTAGATCTGCGGACACATGGCTTTCTCCCACAGGCGGAGACGGCAAACGATATCAGACTTCCCTCAGGCGTGTCGCTGCTAGAGGCCCGTTGGTTTGGTGGGAGGTGATGGAGATGATGCAAACCGGGGAGGAAGCCTGGACACCTGGCACCGCTGAGGGCCCCGTAGTGGAGAGAGCTCACTCATTATTCATGGAACTCGCTTTTTCCATTATGAAATTACTTTGGTTGTTTGCCCACAGAGACGATCTGTCACAAGAAACTCTGTCTCAAAAAACACACGTGCTGCTTCAACGCTTGTTGTCCTTTTTTAAAATTTTTATTTTTTATTATCTTTTAGTGTAATCTTTATCTTGAAATCAAATCCAAACCTGTAAATGACCATACTGGACCAGTGCAGTATGTTGGAGGGGGGACAGGGACTCTGCATCTGTCTGGTCGGCTCCAGCTCCTCTGTGTAGATTCTGTTTGGTGCTGGTTTCCTCCAGAATATATATATAAAAAAACTGAATACCAGATCAAACACTTCTTTGATTTCCAGCTTTTCTAATCAATAGACTGGAAGGGATGTAATCTTCTGCTACTGGATATTCATTCCTTCTCACAATACTGCAATTCTGCAGGCTTTAAGTGGATGCCGTCCATGAAGGCCGCTCTCGCTCACAGTCATGTCGCTTCACTTAAATCTAGGCCACGTCTTTACATGATTGGCTCCGAGGACGAAAGAGGGCATTGCATTGTGATGAAGGGTTTTAGCCGTTGGCACCAAGGTAATACAGCCACGAGTGACCAACAGTCAGTTAGCTATGCAGAAATAACGTATTTACGTGTGCTGCACATCCAACATCAAACTCACTTCATGTGGCCGTTGATTATTGATCAGTGGTCTGCTCGGTGTTTCTCTACAATGTCGGTGCTTATCTGTGGTGGATTTATATTCTAGCTTCACCTGACAGCGCCACGTAGCTTCACCTCCGGAGACTGGGAGCGCCGTGCTCTTCTTCTCCCCATGTTGTTTAGTTGGGACTGGAGGACAGCTTTTAGGCCAGTTACCGCCACCTTCTGACGGGAGTAACGCATTACAACCAAGCGCCAGTAAAAACGGGGAAAACCAGGAAGAACGACAGTCGCATATACTAATTTATTTTTCATATTTTAATGACTGTTCAAATATTTGAAAATCGTGTCCATCCCTAATATCCAGTGCAATAAATCTGGACCTTTTGCGACGGTGTGGCCTGAAGGGGTGCTGCTTCTAATATGTGGTATGTTCGAGTAGTGCTTGACATCCACAAAGCCTCAGTAAGATGGGTACAGAATAGCAGTGTGTTTACAATACCTAATCCATTGAGTCACCAGTTGCTCCACTGCAAAGATGGCCGGCTCAGTTCATTCTGAACAGTTCTGGATGGTTGCCAGATGTTTTATTTTGGAAGCATCTCCTCTGTTGCTCTGCAGGATGATCTGAACACAAACTCAACGGCTGCATTCGTGTCCAGTCACATCTCTGCGGTCTCTGCAGGGTTCTTCTTGGGTTTTACGTGTCTGTACCTCTCATGTAATGCAGTTATTGTGTCTACCAAGAGACTGATGTGTTGATGTGCGTATTTGCAAATCAGGAAGGCAGTGAAATTCTTTAAAGCAAAGACGTGCCAGTTGTCTCAGCCGCAACTATATTAGTCCGTATTGGAATAAAGTGTTGTCTGTGTGCGCTGTCAGGATGGACTGATTGGGAGGTATTGAACAACCCTGCAGGCGGTACTTCTCGTACGTCCTCTTTCATTGTCTTCAATTTTACGAATGCAGCATTCTGTCAACGAGATGCTTTTATCCAGAGCACCTCACAGCTCCAATAACGTTTACATTTTTTATTACAGTTGATTCCAGTAAGGACTTAAAAAAAAAAAAATAATCTACACAAATGTTGTTGATTGACAATTTAATGTAAACAAGAAAACTAACACAACCAATACATTTATACTCAAGATATTTGGTCAAATTTATTTGCAAAATTTACTCTGGCTTTGTCACTTGAGTGACATTTGAGTATTGTGTAGTTTAGTGCCACTGAATTACACCCGGGCAGCATCTGTTTTTCATACCTGAAAACCTTCCCAACATTTCACCGGGGTTTAAGAATAAAAGAGTCAAAATAAAATAAATACATGATTTCTACCAGACAGTCTTATAGACAAAAATATATGGGATTAGTTTCAGTAATTTTGTGGCACTTTTGGTTGAACACGATAGGAAAATATAGGCCTGTTTAAATAAAAAAGGTTGAACACTTTAACCTTATTAAATGCTGTTTATTTTATAATATGCACCATGTTGTGAAGCGATCGGGACTTCGGGCGAAATTCGATCGATAGTAGCGGTGGACGCTGAGCGAAATGCAGAGTGGAGGAATGATTCAATTTGATGCAATGCCCTCTGTGATGAATAGTTGATGCGTAAGTCAACCGAGAAGAAGGGGCGGGAATGTGGACGATGAAACGGCGTTGCGATGTTTGGAGACATCTCCGTGTTTTCGCCGAATGGAAAACACATGAATGTGAGCAAAGTCTTGAAAGCTACAGAAGCTGCTTTTTATGTCAATCCAGTAACATATTGAGGCCAGACGAAAATTAGAAAAAAAAAATGGAATGGCTTAGTTTTTTTTTTAATGAAGTTCAATCTACCAGCATCGGCGTTGCTGTTGACTGACGGGGAACCCCTGGTTTACTACATATTGTACAAGTAGTCCCGACCCCGCGATCTGATTGGTCAACTGAACATTTGAACATGCTGAAATCCCCATAAAGCATCACACCCTGCTCATCACTACAAATATCACTCCGCCTCCTCAATGGGAATATATAATTGGAATTGCATTTCATGTAATATGTAATATAATGTGCTTTTACTTGTTCTAGGTCTATTAATTGTGACCCATTTGGTGAAATCGGATCTTTCGGTCCTTTTTGGTCACACCGAGTACCTGTACAGTAACACCACAGATAGTCGCACTTAAAAGCCTGGCGGCGGCGAGCTGGACCGGTTTGGTTTTACAAGACACGGCGCTAAAGTCTTGAAATTACATAACTCCATCGATATCTTTTTTCAGCGGATATCTTAGTTACGACCAGATTAAGCTAACAAAGCAGTTTAATGTTTCTATAACAGACCAGCGCTCGTCTCTGTCGCTAGGTGGTTGCTAAGGGTCGGCCTACTTCCTGGAGTACTTAACATTGCATACCTTACATTCGCTTCTACTGAAGCAACTGATTGTTTTCCAGTTGTTAGCCACACCCTATGTATCGCCACGGAAACGGAGTTCACACTCACAAAAGGTTTTGCTGAATATTTGCTGTGATGCTGCACTTAAAGGAAACGTGGAGGTTTATGTGGCTTTCTGGGCAGCAGCATGTTGGTGCGTTCACTCCGTTCGCCACAATGTTCAGAGCAAATAACCCGCACAGTTTTGTCCGTGTCGGCTGGCTTACGTGTGTCATCAGCCGGGTGGTTGATGTTTTTCTCACCTCGACCTCCAGCCTGTTTGTCCAGCTGCCTGTATCATGGCTGACCTATGGTGGTGCATGCTGGGCACCACAATACATCACAGTAACACAGCTTCTCTGTGTCAGTTTAATAGAAAAAGGAGTGAATGGTTCGGATGGTGCTAAAGATCACACCTTCGGGATACTATGATACAGCACAAGGGGAAATATTCTATTTGTGTTATCAGAGGAATTGTGGCTCCAGTAGTTTATTTATTTTTTTAAATACTACGATCTCATTTAGTTTTTTTATTTCTCACAAAATGAAACGGCAGGTTTTCACCTGCTATCTTCTGGATTCTACCATCTCATCTGTCGAGGTTAAATTGATGCCTTTGCTGACAACCTTTGGGGACTGAGGCAAAGAGGACGGGTGGAGCAGGGGGAGAGCTTTGACGGATGATCACCTTATAATGATTCCTCCAGGGGCCAAGGCCTCCTCTTAACAGAGATGGAGAGGGACGGGAAGAGAGGGAAGCAAAGGTCAGGGTTTGGGGGATGGAAACACAGTCGACACTTCATGAAGACCAACCCGTCTTAGTTACTGTTGCTATGGTGGCCAGGCTTTTAACTGTCGCACTGCATGGTTTGAGGTTAACTTGTCAGAATGTCACTGCCTCGAAATCTTATCTTGACTGACAGCTTGTAGTCAGTGATGCAGGACACACTAACAGCACGAGCATCAGCAGGAGCTTTACCATCGTTCTGCGTAGATTAGATGGAGGCCCATGTATTCTGTACATTGCTGTAAAATAATATTATGGACCTTTTAGCTGCACAAATCTTACAGTTTACAAAGCTCCACAGCGCCGTTTTTGAGGTCATTTGCACCAAATTACTTTATATAATATTATCATAATTCAGAATCATGTTATGATGAAAAAATCCGTAGAAAACAAAAACAGGTCGCAGGTGCACCATGCTAAATGTAAATGTAAAAAAGTTCACATTCTCACAAGATGATGGTCCAAGTAGAAGACATGGAAATAAAGGAACAGTATATGCCCGTATTATTGCCAAACATGTAGTTCTGGTGTTATAGTATGGTGAAGTAGAGCAGTTCATTCCAGACATTGGTCAAAACTCACGCACCAGGATTCATCAGCTGTTGTTTATCAGAGTTCAAGTTTTGTGACATTTTAGGATCATACCAGCCGGAAACCCACAAATACGTCTTATCGTATTATGCTCTTTGTTTGGTATTATACATGTTATTAGAACCTTCTAAGCCCAGTTTAGTCCTGATCTCTTCCTGTTTGCATTAACTATGTCTCCCTTTTAATGAGTTAGCCTATTACATGATTCCTAACTTTGCAGACTTTGCTTGTCACATTTTCTGTGCAAAAAGAGACTGAGGAGTAAATTGAATTCTGCTCCCAACACGACTTCAAATTTCCCTCAGAAGTCTTGGACACAGCCCTCCCAGACTCTCCTCCTTCCCTTCAGATTAAACTTTCAGCAGGACTGCTGGTGCCAAATTGGACAGCAGGAAACAGGAGGATTTGCCCACTGCTGAGTCCAGCAGGAATGTGCATAAGCCTTTCAAACAGAGCAGAAAAAAACCCGTATGCTCGTACCCACAGGCCGTACTGTTTCTCTTGTCTACCGTCTTTGTGACTCAATAAGTATCAAGACTGGTCTACAAAGCAGTGACACTGAATAATTGGATAAGACACTTTGGAACCATTACCCACAATACAGTTCTGCAGAACTGTGAGGCTGTTAGGGTTCCTATTAATATTGATATAACTAACCTGCTAGAGACTCAGGGGATCTGCCTCAGAAAGAGCAGGTAGTGGAGAGTCTCCCTTCTCATGTGGTTGGTCCCACCTGTTGCTTTTGGTTTTTAATATATTGAGGTCCTGGTGTATTGTGTGGCTGTGATGTTTTGATATAATATGGGTTCTGAATTTGTCAATCAGAGGATATATACTGTTGGAATTTGAAAAGTGTTGCCAATCTTTCTCTGGCTAAACTCGTAAATGAAAGCTCACTGTCCCCCTCCACTCCATCACCAAGCCTTACATCCTGCCCAAATGACTTAACTGAAGGTGGACTTTGTATTTTTATTCATCTGTCTGCCACAATGACCTACATTTCACACAATGCTAGATATTTAAATCTTTTCCATGTAAGCAAGCACAAATTGGACCTTTCAAAGACTAAATTGCAGTAACGATGTACAAAAGAAAAAAAACAAGGCAATTACTGCCCTACTTACCAGCTCAAAGCTCATATATTCTCTGTGACAGTCGAGCAGATGGATGACTTAAATGGCGTTTGGGTTTCTTTTTCATCAAGATGAAGTTAAAGGTAAAAAGATGGAGTGAAAGATGAAAAATACACTGTGGGATTTTTCTTTCTTTCAGTTGATTGTAGTTTGGTGGTTAAAACTTTATATATATTGCTTTTATTAACTTTTTTTAAAGTTCTTTTTGGATCAAAAGAAAAAAATACAATTGTACTCTGTGATTTTGAACCTTTGTATGCCTTGTTCAGTGGTACCGCTGAAAGAAGACATTTCCTGTTCTTTTTCTTAACTTTGGTGAGCTGGTCTGTTTGCCTTAACTCCAACATGAAATCAGAATATACATACAATATTCTGTGAATCAAATTTGGAGAATCAGATTTGTCGGATTTTGTTCCTCGTTTTAAAAATCCCTTATTTTGTGTGGTTTTCTTGGTCATTAAAAAAAACAAATGCACTCATAATGTTAAGAACTATGTATTTGAGCAGCTGTTCTGTCCAAAATAAATGAGACCAACTCTCAGAACATAATATAGCCACCAGTTTCATTACAACTTGGCTTTTAGGGTCGGCTCTACAGTGGGTAACGATATAACCATAGATGCCACCCAGGAGTTTTGTGGGGATTTACCATTAGTGTATAGGTTTGTGCTGTACAATGCACTATAATCCCATATTGGTCGGTATTGCTGGCATTTTGTTGGGCATTGTGTATATAAGGTTGGCTTCCCAAATTTGGCTCTGAAATTCAGAACTCATTTGAGATTTTGATGCCTCAGATCTCCATTACATCACAGATTACAGTTTAGTTTATTCTCATTTGTGCCATCAAACGACTTTAAAGCAAAACCCGTGCTGACTGAAGCTCTTTAGCGGCATGCCTTGAAACAGGCGTTGAGGCTGGGGTTCAGCCAGGGAGCCCATGTTGAGCAGGGGGTCCCAATCTGACCAGAAACCCTCTGAGGCAGAAAACAGAACACAGCAGATGTTTTATTGTGGTGCCAAATAAGTTGGTAACCGGTTGTCCATTGCCAGCCTGACTGGCCTGAATTGGCCTGGGGAGTTGACTTGGCTTTGTTCATCGCCGCAAGGCTTATTACAAAACAGGCTGAAGTGCCACGGTGGACCAGGAGCAGCAGAGGAGGAACATTTGTATGTGAAATTGTGTAGCAACCAAAGACTATGCTTATAATTTTTAACCTGACAAGGACAAACATGTTGGAATAAAAGGTCCACAACATAGTAATGCTCACTTTTTAGATAAAAGTAGTCCCCATGATTATTGAAAATGAATCTGTTTGATTCAGAAAGTAAAGGTATTTTATACAGACTGATGTATTTAATTGCTGGTTTTGTCAGCTGATTTTGTTTTTTAAAAGATGCCTAAAACTGTGTGGTCCTGTAGAAAATGTGTCAGTGTCACATCTGCACACTTCATTGTTTACAATCATCTGTACAAGCTGAGTTGGCGGAGAAGCCTGACAGCTGAGCCGGTGCAGTGGATGTTCAACCTACATCCTAGTTTGGTTTATATCCACAGAGTTCTTCTTAGAGGCTGTCCTGGATGGTCCGATCACAAGTGGCCATCTTTAAGTTTGTGCGTGCACATCTGCATCTCGAGTGGCCGCTTGTGATCGGATGTCACTTCATCGCATTTTATGCAAATGAACATCGACATCATGTATTTGTACAGGTAAATAAACACGCAAACACAGTAACATGAGAAGAGAGGAGTCGAAGTGACAGATGATGTGCGCCCAGATTGGTCCGTACTTTATAGTGACTGAACAAACCTGATTGTGAACAGGGTTTGCAGACTATCATCACAGCAAAGACTGCAGCAGTGAGGACATATCCAGGCAGGACTTGGGTAATGGAATTCCACCATGCAGGTCATTTTGGATTTTTGCCAAGTTTATGAAATAGCCAGGATTTTTTTTCCCAAAACAATGAATGTACATGATGTTTTAATGGCTGTTTGTCACAGCCGTGAAAATTCTATGCAAAAAAATCAACAGCAGCATATTTTGCAAGAAACAATGTCCCAGTTATTCTGAATGCACTGAACTCATGGTGAACTCATTTCATTACAACTACTTTCTTGAAGTAGGACCTGAGCAGTATTAAGTATTCTCAACCAAACCAGACACTCTGCAGAAAGCTCCTTTTTTATAGAGTCCTCGCTCAGCTGTGCAACCGTACCGGTAAGATAATGAAGAGCCATGTGGGCAGACTGATGCAAGTGCAGAGGGTTGTGTAGAGGACATCAGATGGAAGACAACACGTCAAACACACTAAAACAGAGGCAGAGCTCTCGCATGGGGAAACAACAAACACTCCTCAAATCAATCCATACACCATCTCATCCAATCTACTTTTGTTCAAACCCAAATGAATGTATGCTTCAAACACAGACTAAACACACGTGCACCACACACACACACACACACACACACACACACACACACACACACACACACACACACACACACACACACACACACACACACACACACACACACACACACGTGCACCACACACACACACACACACACACACACACACACACACACACACACACACACACACACGCACACACACACACACACACACACACACACCTGAGCTCTCCATCATCTCCTTCTCTCCCTGAGCCGACACTTTACAAGTCGGGTAGAATGGAGACTGAATAATGGCATCACGTTTCCCTGCCTCGTGTGAATTCGTAGCGAAGAGCTCTGAAAAACTGTCGTCTAATGAAACCGGCGCAGGGGCCGAGACAGAGCTCGAGAGATAATGGAGGCGGAGAGGGAGAGAGAGCTGTGTGGAATTGTGATAGATGGAGAAAGGAGGCTGAAGAGTGGAGAGAGAGTTGAGTTGAAGTAGTGAGAGGGTGTGTGGTGTGGATTTAATCAAAGGAAAAGGAGCGTTCATGTGTCTATGTTAAGAGAGGAAGAGTTAAATGAGAGTGTGTTCGAGCTTTCAGCTGAGGGGTCTGTGTGTGTACGAGGCTGTGGAGATAACTCCCCAAATAAATAAGCCTCGTCCTGGCCAATTTGTCCCAGATAAGCAGCGCCTGGCAACCCCAAACCCACCTTTTGCAAGTGCCAATTGAGGTTCATGTGATGGAGTTGGCGTTGTATGAAAGGCTGCAGAGAGCTTTCAGATTGTGGAAATTGACAGCAACAGACAGAGAAACTGTGCAAACAGATATTTAGACTGACGGCAGGTGAAAGGGTCTTGGCAGGGGTGGGTATCCAAATTCAGTGCTGTTCGGTACCGGCACCAAAGCCGCACCGGAGAACTGTATCAATGAGCTCCGACATTAACAATTCTGCTATCAATACTGGAGCAATTATAGAAAATAAATATTGTTATTATTACTATTTTTCCCAATCCAGAAGAGAGAGCTGTGTGTCTGAGCCTCTGACTGTGCGAAGACTGGAAGATGTCTGTCACCCGCTGCAGCATCACACACAGAGTGCTCTGAGTGACAGCGGTGGGGAGAAGAAACATTCAACAACGTGGTTACTCTTCACTACAGTCCATGCTGACAATGTTGGTAACCACAAGTGCTACATGTCTTCTGCATGTAAGGGCTGAAACATGAGCAATATGTAAAGACATCCAGTCAAGGTTCGTCACAAAGATGATCCATGGGCGGATCATCGGTGATGTGGGCGGATCATTATAGATGTTGGCGGATCATTAGTGATGTGGGCGGATCATTATAGATGTTGGCGGATCATTAGTGATGTGGGCGGATCATTGGTGATGTGGGCGGATCATTAGAGATGTGGGCGGATCATTATATACTGTATGTGGGCGGATCATCGGTGATGTGGGCGGATCATTAGATATGTGGGCGGATCATTAGTGATGTGGGCGGATCATTGGTGATGTGAGCGGATCATTGGTGATGTTGGCGGATCATTAGAGATGTGGGCGGATCATTATATACTGTATGTGGGCGGATCATCGGTGATGTGGGCGGATCATTATAGATGTTGGCGGATCATTAGTGATGTGGGCGGATCATTGGTGATGTGAGCGGATCATTGGTGATGTTGGCGGATCATTAGAGATGTGGGCGGATCATTATATACTGTATGTGGGCGGATCATCGGTGATGTGGGCGGATCATCAGTGATGTGGGCGGATCATCAGTGATGTGGGCGGATCATTAGTGATGTGGGTGGATCATTAGAGATGTGGGCGGATCATTAGAGATGTGGGCGGATCATTATATATGTGGGCGGATCATCAGTGATGTGAGCGGATCATTAGAGATGTGGGCGGATCATTATATACTGTATGTGGGCGGATCATTATAGATGTTGGCGGATCATTAGTGATGTGGGCGGATCATTGGTGATGTGGGCGGATCATTGGTGATGTGAGCGGATCATTAGAGATGTGGGCGGATCATTATATACTGTATGTGGGCGGATCATCGGTGATGTGGGCGGATCATTATAGATGTTGGCGGATCATTAGTGATGTGGGCGGATCATTGGTGATGTGAGCGGATCATTGGTGATGTTGGCGGATCATTAGAGATGTGGGCGGATCATTATATACTGTATGTGGGCGGATCATCGGTGATGTGGGCGGATCATCAGTGATGTGGGCGGATCATCAGTGATGTGGGCGGATCATTAGTGATGTGGGTGGATCATTAGAGATGTGGGCGGATCATTATATATGTGGGCGGATCATCAGTGATGTGGGCGGATCATTAGAGATGGGGGGGGGGGGGCGGATCATCGGTGATGTGGGCGGATCAGGTAAACTACTGCATGGAAAAATACACTGTTTAAACTATGCTGTTATTCTAAAATGTTAATTCCTACATGATGTGTGTGTTTTTTTTCTCCCAAAAGAACCAATTTGAGTGCCATTAGAGAACCGGCTCATTAAGCAGTACAAGTACAAGCAATATCATTAAATTCTTCATAATACCCATCCCTGTTCTCCCCTTACTGTATGTACAGGAAACTCAAGAAGCAGTTTAACTTATTTCAGCTAAAAAAGTAATCAATCTTGTCACATCTTTTCATGTTATGTATTTTTTGTGCCAAATTATGGAGAGAACTATCAATAAAGGTATTGATATGTATCAGTATCGATAGTGGGTTTTGGCATCGGTATTGATAAAATCACCCCATCCCTAGTCGCAGCACATTTAACATGGAAAAAAAGAGAGATTTGGACAATGAAGAAAAATTGGCGGCTTGAGGAATACATGTACAGAAGGAGTATCAGCGGATCAGGGTTTGAATGGCGCGATCAAGGAAAGATTAGGAAAAGCACAGCGAGACAGTGATGAATGAGACCCAGCAGATGGTTAGGTAGAAGAGGGAGGGGCAGATGAAGAGATGGAGGCTGTGATGGAGCAGAAAGGAGATGGAGAGCAGAGACTTTTCACTTGTGATCACAAGGTTATTTTCAAACATGAAAGTGAGCTGAATTTCTCAAGGTTAGAAAAATATACCCCACAGGAGCCAAAGAAACGTACTGTAAAAAACATCTCTCCTGCTTTCAAGTCTGAACTGAAACTTAGAGTTGGGGAGGGTGATACATTCGGTGCTGAGCTGGTAGCAGTGAGTAAGTTGTTACAGATGGGAAACATAATTGAGGACGGCTGCAATAAAATGTAGAAATTGTTTAAGAACGTTTATAATTTTTGAGGACATCCCTTCAGTCTGGCTTTACCTCCTCTGTGTCCTTTAAAAAAAGTGTTGCTTGGTTACTCGCGTAGGGGAATAGCGTGACACATAATTTCATCTATTACTTTAATTAACGTCAGTGTTTCCCCCACCATTGTCTTGAAGAAACAAAATACAGACGTACGTATTGAACTGCAGTTGCGTCCAGCTGCTGGTATTTATTTACTGAGTTCCTGCGCGCCCGTTTCATTTCTGCTCAGTGAGAGTCGCTCATTCATTTTTCTGTCACTCAATTTGTTTGTTCGACGACACAAAAGAAAAGGCTGTCTGCCAAGAGGACGGGTATAGGCAGCGGATATCCAGGTCAGACGTCCTTTTCCTTGAACCAGTTGTTGATAACGGTCAGATTCGCAACCTCAGATGTGACAATGGACCAGATTGTGTCTTGAGTTTACACCCAGTCAACAGTGTGAAACCAAAACAATAAAGCTAATAAAAAGATAAGTCATCATTAGATGATATCCGACGGGTCCCAGAATAGAAGTTCAGCCGTGTTCTGCCTCTTTTCATCTCCACATGGACTGTTTAACTGTTTACTTGCACAAATGGAAACCAGAAATCTTCCGGTACCAAAATGTTTACCTGCTGCCTAGCAGGGACGGGGCACGAATGTCGAATAGTCAACAAATTGTGCACTGAAATGCAGATAATCTGTTCATAGAGATTACTCATTGTTTCTGCTTTACGCTGAACTGCCTGCTGGCTCATAGATTTAATAGAAGTGATGAGGAAGGATTGTAAAATAATTAGTTCTAAGTCTCTTGATATTTCCAGAGAAAACACGACCACATTATGTAATGTTAATGTCAGATTTGATTATTTTTCTAGCAGTGATTATCACGGTGGTGTATCATTTGTTGTGGACAGACATTGCATTAAGGAGCTTTTACACAGAAGCCTGACATCAGAAGAATTTCCTCTGACTCTGAATTTGTCTGCCTCAGTGGTGTCACATTGCTGTGAGCGCCTAAAGCATCACTGTAGGAGATGGAAGTGACAGAAGGGAGGGAGATGGGGGTTGTGTGGCGCACAGTCAGGCCAATCTGTCAAGATCCGGCAGGCGGCCAGGGCATCTTGCTATCAGCTCTGCCTGCCTGACTGCAGTGTATTTTTAGAGTGATTTAGAGGTTCCTGTCTATAATGATAATAACACGACCGCAGCTCCTGTATGAAGCCAGACGCTCTGCTTTTGAATGGAGTCGTAGATAAGAGGGGGATGCTGGGCAGGCTCAGGAATTCACGCAGCGCACGCTGTAGCTGATAAGAAATGAGGAAGGATTTAAAGGGCAGTGCCACTGACTTTTATCTGTGATATATGTGTTAATGTATGTGCATTGATCTGAACCAAACCAGGTTGTGGTGGAAGAGGAAAATGCAGATGATCTGAGGAGGTCTTGGAACATCTTGCTGCATTGTTCTACATATTAATGAGACGATTTCCTTGAATCTGTTCTAACACCTTAATTTTATGTTTTACATCTCGGAAAGTTTGTTCACATAAAAGTGAAAAAAAGGAAATATTGATCGTTATATGTATATTGATGTTATATAAGCATTTTAATTAAATTCAATTTTATTTATATATATAGATATATATATATAATCACAACACAGGTTATTTCATAGCTCCTAACACAGGAAAGTCATGACAACAGAACTTTACAACATTATACAGAGAAACCCAACAATTCAACAATTACCACGTGAGCTAGGAGTGAAAAACTCCTCTTTAAGGGAGAAAAACCTCCAACAGAACCAGGCTCAGAGGTGGGCGGCCATCTTCCTCGACCGGTTGGGGTGAGAGGAGAGCAGAAAGAGAAAAGGACAGCATAGAGATACCAGAGAAGAACTGTTGGTGGAGACGACAAGCGCAGAGCAGAGACATGCAGCTCCATGACGGGACATCTGGAAAAGAAAGAACAGAAACTCTGCGAGCGAGGGAACTGAATGGAGACAACAGATAATAAGTAGAAACGATGGGAGAGAAAAAGCATGAAGTTAATGAGATGTAATGGTGAGATATGAGTCTACACAGAGTTAAAGAGTGAGAGGAAAGAAGCTCTTTGTATAACGAGGTGCCCCAGCAGCCCCGGCCTATAACAGATAACTGCAGGATGATTCAAGGCCACCTGAGCAGCCCTAACTATCAGCTTTATCAAAAAGGAACGTTTTGAGTCTAATCTTAAAGCCAGAGAGGGTTTCTGCTCCTCGAACACAAACTGGGAGCCTGAAAACTGAAGGCTCTGCCAATCATTCTACTTCTGGAAACTCTGGGAACCACAAGCAGGTTGAGAGAGAAGATCTCTGTCAGGATGATGTGGTTCTATAAGATCTGTCAGGATGATGTGGTTCTATAAGCTCTGTCAGGATGATGTGGTTCTATAAGATCTGTCAGGATGATGTGGTTCTATAAGCTCTGTCAGGATGATGTGGTTCTATAAGATCTGTCAGGATGATGTGGTTCTATAAGCTCTGTCAGGATGATGTGGTTCTATAAGATCTGTCAGGATGATGTGGTTCTATAAGCTCTGTCAGGATGATGTGGTTCTATAAGATCTCTGTCAGGATGATGTGGTTCTATAAGATCTGTCAGGATGATGTGGTTCTATAAGATCTCTGTCAGGATGATGTGGTTCTATAAGATCTGTCAGGATGATGTGGTTCTATAAGATCTCTGTCAGGATGATGTGGTTCTATAAGATCTGTCAGGATGATGTGGTTCTATAAGATCTGTCAGGATGATGTGGTTCAATAAGATATTTGTCAGGATGATGTGGTTCTATAAGATCTGTCAGGATGATGTGGTTCTATAAGATCTGTCAGGATGATGTGGTTCTCTAAGATCTGTCAGGATGATGTGGTTCTCTAAGATCTGTCAGGATGATGTGGTTCTATACGATCTCTGTCAGGATGATGTGGTTCTATAAGATCTGTCAGGATGATGTGGTTCTATAAGATCTGTCAGGATGATGTGGTTCTATACGATCTCTGTCAGGATGATGTGGTTCTATAAGATCTGTCAGGATGATGTGGTTCTATAAGATATCTATCAGGATGATGTGGTTCTATAAGATCTCTGTCAGGATGATGTGGTTCTATAAGATCTGTCAGGATGATGTGGTTCTATACGATCTCTGTCAGGATGATGTGGTTCTATAAGATCTGGCAGGATGATGTGGTTCTATACGATCTCTGTCAGGATGATGTGGTTCTATAAGATCTGTCAGGATGATGTGGTTCTATAAGATCTGTCAGGATGATGTGGTTCTATAAGATCTCTGTCAGGATGATGTGGTTCTATAAGCTCTGTCAGGATGATGTGGTTCTATAAGATCTGTCAGGATGATGTGGTTCTATACGATCTCTGTCAGGATGATGCGGTTCTATAAGATCTGTCAGGATGATGTGGTTCTATACGATCTCTGTCAGGATGATGTGGTTCTATAAGCTCTGTCAGGATGATGTGGTTCTATAAGATCTGTCAGGATGATGTGGTTCTATACGATCTCTGTCAGGATGATGCGGTTCTATAAGATCTGTCAGGATGATGTGGTTCTATAAGATCTGTCAGGATGATGTGGTTCTATACGATCTCTGTCAGGATGATGTGGTTCTATACGATCTCTGTCAGAATGATGTGGTTCTATAAGCTCTGTCAGGATGATGTGGTTCTATACGATCTGTCAGGATGATGTGGTTCTATAAGACCTGTCAGGATGATGTGGTTCTATACGATCTCTGTCAGGATGATGTGGTTCTATAAGATCCGATGAAGAGAAGCTAAAACAGGAGAAATATGATATCTTTTGCGAAATCGTGTCGGTAGTCTTGCTGCAGAGTTTTGGATCAACTGCAGGGTTTTTAATGACAAATCCTCTCTGTCGATGAAATGATGCCCACGCTGTGGTTTGAGTGTTCGACATCTATTTGTTTTAAGCAACAGCAAATTTCCAACCCTAGATTAACGTTAAGACTATATAATCAATAATTCATTTTAAATACATGAATTATATTAAAACAAACTAAAGTATGTTTGCAGTATCCATCTCATCGCCTCATGTCAAAGCTCCTCATATTGGATGGGGGATAACAGATTTATTAGTTTGGAAAAAAAGACCTGAACTTTTGTCTTTGCTTGGATTTAACATTGTTTCTCTATTGGACCTCTATGTACTTGGTGATTATCTCTTCATAACAGCAATACTCTGTGTGCAATCTACAGCATTTCAAATGAGTCTTATTCTACCGTTTGTGTCTATGTGTCCCGTGCAGGTAATTCTCAACTAGGTGCAACCATTGTGGACGCCTTGGACACGTTGTACATCATGGGTCTGCGCGAGGAGTTCAAGGACGGCCAGGAGTGGATCGAGCAGAATCTGGATTTCGGCGTGGTGAGTACCTCTCTTCCTTTTATACACCTGAAGCCCAGTTCAGCCCAAAGATTTGAGAAAAGATGATTTGAAACTTGCAATTTGCCGGTTTGCAACATCCTGAAACCCGTCAGTTTACGGCAAAGCAAAAAGAGTGACATCTCCAGAGCAACTACTCTCCTATTTATTATTCAACTGCCAGCTTTTCAGGCTTTTTGTAGCTGAAAATAATTTTTAGTGTCATATAACCTGAATGACGATACTGAGACTGAGTTAAATACAAAAGTTGCGCTTTTAGTTGTAATAAAATGACGAAAACATAAAAAAACCAGAGGGCAAATCTGAACCATTGACTGTGTGTAAAAGTGGACGTTGCTTCTGGGTCTAAAAAATGAGGCTGATGCGGAAATGCCTTAAGCTGCAATACCACCGAAGGCCACTAGAGGCTGGCTCCTAAAAGCCTCCAGCTCCATAGACTCCCATTCAACTGGTCTCATTCATTTTGAAGTCACATTTTTTTTCATGAGTTATTTTGGTATTGTTAGTGAAAGTCGCTCCTTCTTATTAGTTTTCTGGCGGGTTTTGGGGTCATGTCTGTTTGATTGACAGGCCTGTGGTTCAGTCAGGTTACGGCTATCGGTGGGCGGGACGTAGTTTCCAATCACATCAGTCAGATCCACCGCTCGCTCCTCCCCAGCTCGTCCAAATATGATCACTTCTGGCTGCAAACCGCTCTGAACTAGCAAGACGGCGCCGGCCGATGTCTGAACTCGAGGCTTCATCACGGCCGTTCACAAACCAGCGGGTGACGTCACTGCTGGTTGCCGCTACGTCTGAACTGATTGTGGGGAACGGTTCCTGAGGACTCGGGGATTCCTCGGACTTGAGGTTCAGTCCTGATGATGGTCTGAAAACTGTTTGTTCCCACTCTGAACAAGCTGCTCTGGAGTTGTAAGAGGAGACTTCTTGTAATAACTATCAGAATCACTTGAGTGGTATTGTTGCTGCTAAATGAGTCTTCGATGACAGAATATTTTCAGTGTTCCCAAGGCCTCACATGTAGCATTTAACATTACAATAACAACACTCGATTTCATCATGTCAAACACATTACATCAGCACATTTTTTCCTTTTGCTCGATGCCCTGCTTTCCAAACACTCATCCTCCATCTTTCCTTTTTGTCCTTTTCGGTCTGTTTCCATTTCCCCTCCTCTCCTCTCACCCCTTTCCATTCACAGTCTCTCGTTTCCGTCTCACTTGTCCATCAGCTGTGCAGCTCCCCTCATTTATTTCCCTGTTTCAATCCTCCTCTCCCATCACCAGCCTTCTTTTCCTCCCCTCTACCTGTCAATCACCTCCCTTTCTGTTATTTTTTTTAACTGTCACACTCTTACGACCCCATCTTCATCCCACCTCACCTTTTTATTAGCATCTCTTCTTTGTCTTTGTTGTCATCTTTTCCATCCGTCTTTGTTAATAATCTCTTAGTATTCTCTGGCCTTTTATTATTGTCAATCTCCCTCTTTCTATTATGTTTAACAATCACATTTGTATCTTTCCTCTATCCATCATCTCTTCTTTTTATCCAGCTTACCCTCGGTCCATCCTCAGTTATTTTTTTACTTTATTCTTTTCACCTCCATAATTAGCAGTTTGTCTTTGCATTTATTTCCTGCCCTCTTGCACCCCTTCACCGCCCCTCCATCATTTTCCAACCTGTTTTCTGTCTTGTTACCAAATTCTATCTTTTCATTTTTTCCTGATGACTTTTTTCTTTTGGTTCACTCCCATTTCTTCACACCGAACTGTGCTTCTTGTCATTCATCTTCTCACCTGGCATAGCGCTCTCTCCATCTTTTTTATAATCCTTACATATTGTACGCCTTTAGTCTGTTCCCCGGTTCATATTTTCTCTCTACTTGCCCATTATGTCATTATTCTTTTATCCCTCTCCACTTTGATCAGTGTTCCCTAAATTTCTCTCCAAATGATCGTTCTGTTCACACTCTGTCAGGCCTTCTCTTTTCTCCCCATCTTCTTTTTTTATTTTTTTATTTCGTTACTTTACACTGGCACCAAAGTCTGACACCCGGGCTTGTTAGTCCCCCCCACCGAGGCAATCACAGCGCAGCTAGCAGGTAAGCAGAGTGGGATCTAAGAGCCTGACACTTGGAGGGCTAATTAACCTCCGGATCACTATGGATGAGCAGCGGAAAGAGGAACGGAGGGAGAAAATGGGGAGAGTGAAGGAGGAGAAAGACTCAGATCGAATGGAGGACGAGGGATACATTGGGTGTGGAGAAACAGAGCTTAGAGAACAGAGGAGGAGGCAGCAGGAGAAATGAGAGGAACGGAGAAACATCAGGGAGGGAGAGAGGGAGGAAAGAAAGAGGGATGCGGACGGGTGAAGAGTCGATGAAGTTGAAGCACAGAAACAAAGGCAGGAAAAGAGGTTTTGGATCGACGTTTGGATGTGAAGGTGAAAGAAAGAAGGACGAGGAAATCTCAGTGTGGTTGAATAGAAAGATTGGAGGAGGAGATGAAAAGAACAAAGTGACGGTAATGGAGATGGAAATGGGAAGGAGGAAAGAAATAAAAAGGAAGTCAAGAAAAGACAAGTTAGGAGGTACACAATACATATTTTCAGAATATTCTAGGAAACAAAAAATGTTCTCATATTTTTGCCCACATGTCTGCTGTTTTCTAAAACATGACAAATGCCTACGGGAACATGGATGAGCCACTATTTTGTCACTATTTTTGTTTATTCTTTGGGGATGAAAGCATTTTAAAATTTTAAATCATTTAAATTTGATTATCCCATTAAAGCTCATGTCTGATCAGCTGCTAGCTCTGTAACCATGAATGAGTTAATTAGATACCAGGCAGATATCAAAATGTAAAGTGTAGGTGTAAATCAAAACGTATGTATAATGTTTGTACGTTCAGATTTGATTTGGGTTATAACTCGGAGAATAAGAAGTGTGACTGCAGCAATTGGATGCTAAAGGTTAAAGAGTTTTGCTGTGGAGCTTCACAAAGTTTTTAATCTCTAAAATGTCCATGATATCAGACTATATCTGCTTTACTAAAATTATTAAAAGTTTGGATTTGTTAAATAGCTCTTCTGAAATGGAAGACGGTTGAGCGGAAAATGAACGGAGATGAGGTGCATTATATGGAGTGAGTCAGAAAGACGGGGAGAGGAAACAAGATTTTGGACGTGACGGTGAAAGAAAGTGAGAAGGATGGGACAGAGATAAAGCTGGGTTAGACGTAACAGAGAATTTCATGGTCATCAAACCCAACAAAACAGAAACACAAGGAATGAAAATCAGCACATTAATTTTACAATATACGGAGAACCAACATTGCCAAAATAAAAAAAAATAATATCATAAAGAAAAAAACGACTCAATAATTAAATTAATCAGCAATTAAATGCACCACATACTTAAAAACAAATGAAAGCATTAATTGATTAATAAAATGTGACATTAATTGATCTTTTTGTTTTAACTTGCTTCTGTATTTATTTACCTTTGTATTAATTCCCTTGTGTTCATTTTCCCCAATTTTAGTTTTTTTACATTTCTTCTGCAAATAAGTGCCTTTCTCCCACTCCGGTGGCCAGACTCACTACGGATATTATTACCTCCAGTCAGGAAATCACAAGAGAACTGAGGCCTTGAGCTAATCAAGCTGAAAGTAATAGTGTCAGTCAGGACTATTTATTTTTCTCTTGGACCCTCTGATTACAAACCAGACACTTTTGGTTTGTAATCAGCCGGTGTGGGGACAAGGCCGGTGCAATTTATTCACGCTGATGTGGATCGAGTAGTCGGCGAAAAGAGATGAAAATACCCTCATTTGCATAATGATGCCGAAAAGCAAAAACAAATGTAAAAAGAATAACAGATATTAAAGTTTGGGGAAATTAATGGTTTGGGGGTATGCAAAGGGAACAGGATACAGATATAAATACATAAATAAGCAAATTTAGAAATGAGTAAATGAATAACACAATTGAAAATTAAATGGGAAAGTAAATAAACAGGAAATAATTCAAAGCTAAATAAATATAAAAGCAAGTTAAAACTGAAATATCAATTCATGTCACATTTCATCGCTGTATAATGCTTAGTTTTGAATTGCTTCTTTTCAATTCTGGTGCATCTAATTGCATATTTATTTGTTAGGTCATTTATTTACAGTTTTTTCAGTCTTCCATACTAAATGAGCCTTTTGGATTAATTTAATAAAAATTAATGGTTTTGTTTTGCACACTGATATCTAAACTACCCACCTGAAGCAGCCAGTGTAATACAACTATGCTTTTCAACAAACAATATGAGATCTGTGGCTTGTGAAAACGGTGGAGAATTATGACAGTCGCATGAGGCGATGAGTAAAGAATTGCAGATGTGCTTAAGTTGAGGAGGAAGACTCGGGCAGGAGAGGAGAGCCCTTTGGTTCCACAGGGGGGGAATGGAGAGAAGAGACCAGAGGGAGGAGAGGACGAGACTTGAAGCTGCTGTTAACAAGTGAGAGAAGGAGGGAGGTGGGTCGCTATGTTTTCGTTAATGGCTTGGTTTGTTGCTCTTATACCTGCAAGCATTAGGTGAGGGATCCCGGTATTAGCTTCCATCTGCTGTAACATGCATGAAAGGTTCAGCTAGCTCAGGCTAAATCTTAGCAATGTGTTCATGACATTACTCTGGCTTTTTGCTCTGGTCTTCTACAAACAGGTAATTTCCCAGCTCATGGGGAGGAATATTTGTCAAGCCTGGAGTGGCCTGGCAGCATAATTGACAGCAAAAGTGTTATTAAGCTTGGCCCTTGTGAATTTCAAAGATTTGTTCAACCCAAAGGGTGCAGCCGTTTCCAGCCTCTCTAGTCAGAGCTCGGAGGCTGGAATAAAGCCATAGTCTGGATTTCCATTTAGGAGATTAAAGACATCACTCTTAGTCAAGTTTAATCACTCGTCTGTGCACATTTGAGTGCAAGTTCCCCACATTACACCGAGCTCAACTGCTGCTGTTTGGGCCATCCCAGTTAGAAGAAGCTTGGTCTCTATGGGGAGAATGTTTTTTACCTTTTTCCCTTTGATCGCTTCATAGCATATGATTAGGACTGACTTTGAATCAGGTTTTAGTTACCTATTAGTGAAGCATGCAAAAAAGAAGTTATTAAATTAGGTATATACTTCCCATTTGCATTTAAAGGACAGTATTTAGTGTAGGCAGACAGCCTTGGGAGGGCAGGATAGGTTGAGTAAATAAATAGTAGTTATTGGACGTAACTGCAGTTCTACGAGTATGTACGTCGTTTGTTTCTTTCAGGGCGGGAGGTCCCGTTGCCGGGGCGACCCGCTCTCCAAGGCAATGGTATGGGAAATACTGAGGGACCATCGTTACTGTCAGGATAACGTTATGTAGTTGTTTTGGTGACCTTGCTGTTATGAAGGCTAACGGGCTAAGACGCACCAGCGTCTCCCATACAATAATATAACAGGTTAAACATAACAATCATTTGAGCCAGATAAGTTAAACTATCATAGTTTATTTGTTTTCTAATCAACAGTGACTGCACCAGTTATTTTGCTGATACCGTACAGGAAAACATCTGCAGTCTCTTTTTTAATACAAGGAGTCATTCTGTAAACTCTGATAGATATGAAGGACAGTTTGAGTTGTTAATGTTACTGTCCACTTCACTGGGTTTTCTTTTTAACACTTAGGCCCAGCGGCCTGCTGTTTCACAACACCTAAGCCCAGGGAACCGAAAAAAAACAAACAACTATGCTGAATGCGTAGGTTTATGAGCGTGTGTGTGGCTGTGAGGCCGACGACTGGACACCCGAGCAGAGTACGCAGTTAGCAGTTCAGCTGTGTGAGCGTAGCAGTGCAGTGTGTGTACAGTTAACTACTACAAACCAAGTTCCCACGTCTTGCTTACCACCCGCTGAATAAAGAAAAGGGGGTTAGCCCAAAGTTAGCGACAGTGTATTAGCCTTACCTGACAAGGCTCACTTAAGGTGGACTCAGCTTCACGGAGGATTCTCATTGTAGGGCCGGCTCTATTCTTTTCTTGAATTTTATTTTTTTAAATCCTATGAAAAAAATGTTCAGTCATTAAAAAGTCCAATAATAGTATTTATAAAAAAATCAGACCTACAAAAGCAAAGATGTTTGATTCACATGCCCGTCCCTGCAGCTAGCTGCTAGATAAAACTGACAATTGAAGGTTTGAATCTACTCAGTTCAAGCTTTATTTTATTAATGTTTTGCGACTTTTGAATACATATCGTCAAGTCCAAAATTATGCAAACATGTTTAGTTTTTGGTCAAATAGCTGCTCACCACTGCTTACACAGCTCCTAAACCCTGCAGAAATCCTAAGAAAACCCAGCTTTAGTTTTTTGCTCTATTAAATATAGATTAAATCCTTTTTTTTTGTTGTTTTCCTTTGACCTCGCTGACCTCTCTGACCTCACTGACTTCACTTGGAGCCCCAGTGGAATATAACAAACGTTCTGCACATAAGAAAGAAACTAGTGGTGAGAGACATTTCAGGGGTGAAATGTTTGCTTGTTGCATTATCTTACCACATAAAAACAATACAATCGTGTTGTTAATGTTTTTGTGTTTCAGATGTTCATTGTTTCAAAAACAATTCATGGTTCTCGTATGCTTTTAACAAATTTGTGCACGTTTTCATTGCATATGTTCCACCACCTCCATTCCGCCACCCACATGCCGCCCCACCACCACCACATCTTCCCGCTCCAGCTTTACCCTAATGAATGATTAAATAGCTGCCATGTCAAGTTGAGCCAAGCAGTGAGTCATTGCGGGACTCTCCTGTATCCTGTTTGGGCCCCCGCACTGCAGCGTGCCCTGGGATGATGAAGGATGTGTCGGCATGAGGTCTCCATCCATCGGCAGACTCAAAGATCCACCAAATTAATAGACTCTGTTAACTAACACATTAATAACCCTGGTTAAAGTGAAGATGTGATCAGACACGATGCAGCAGAGATGGAGAGATAAATTCATTCAAGCTGTCAATTTCACTTCAGCCAAGTTTGATTTACTGGATTCATTAATACAGGAGTTCCTTTTTCACATTTTTATTGCAGTGTGTGCGGCGGAAACGTTTAATGTGGCCCGTGGCACGATGTTTTTTCAGTCAAGAAGAAATGCAGAGTTGTGTTTCACGCTCTTTGGAGAAGCAAAAAAACAAAAAAGAAAAGATGGCCACCGTGCTGTTTCATTTTCATGTCCTTGCTAAGCTTTCATGGTCCTACGCAGTGAAAGCTGTCATATTTGGCATGATCAGACGCCTCCTCTCTCATTCGTTCCCCTTCCCCTCGTGGCCTTTAGCTGAAGGAGAAAGAAGTTTGACAGTGACTTCCCCGGATCTGTTTGCTCTGCTCTCTTATTACCTGGAATGACAGGTCGTTGCAGAATTTTATATTTTAACCGAGTCGCCTGGATGACATGTTTTTCAATAGTTTCTCTACAGACTTAAAGGACAAATCTTCACGTTTCGTCATATTTTATTGAAGGCTTTGAGCCAAACTATGTTATACCTGTGCACAAAATAAATGAGGTTTTATGCACATTAGTGGTTGAAACTATGTGAATTTCTTCAATATGACCTGAAACTTTGTGCAGCAATAAATGCAACTAAACATCTCTCGTAACTGTTGATCCAATAATCTGTACCAAACGGCTTCAACTCCGGGATGTTTGTGGGTTTCCTCACATGGACTGCTCCCTCCAGGACCTTTCACAACATTTTTATTGGAATAACACCAGGACTTTGACTGTGTCATTCCAAAACATGAACTTTATTCTTCTTTAGCCATCATGTGGGAGAACAACTCATTTGCTTTGGTTGTTGTTTTGCTGCATTGACCCAGTTTCTCTCGAGATTCAGCTCAATGACAGATGTCACTGACATTTCCCTTTAGAATTGCCTGGTGTAATTCATTGTTGCATCAATGATGGCAAGATGTCCTGGTCCAGACCATGATACTACCACCATCATGTTACACAGACTAGATAAGGTTCTTATGCTGGAATCCAAATAAAAAAACGATTATTTTTTTTAAAGCAAAAAAGTGTGGATTTTCCTTAGTCTTCCGTAACTTGTATTTAATATCCACTGCTTGGTTCTTATGAAGTAGGAACACAAACAAAGATGCAGACGAACAGAAACAGCGTTTATAGTTCAGCTAACACAGAGTACAAAGTTCAAATTCATCATGAGAACAGAGTAGATCTTTTTTGAACCCTGTAACTCCCTCCTAGCCTGGTGTTACCTGGTGCAGGACCCGGTGTTACCTGGTACAGGACCCGGTGTTACCTAGTAAAGGACCCGGTGTTACCTGGTGCAGGACCCGGTGTTACCTTGTAAAGGACCCGGTGTTACCTGGTAAAGGACCCGGTGTTACCTAGTAAAGGACCCGGTGTTACCTGGTGCAGGACCCGGTGTTACCTTGTAAAGGACCCGGTGTTACCTGGTGCAGGACCCGGTGTTACCTTGTAAAGGACCCGGTGTTACCTGGTGCAGGACCCGGTGTTACCTTGTAAAGGACCCGGTGTTACCTGGTAAAGGACCCGGTGTTACCTGGTAAAGGACCCGGTGTTACCTTGTAAAGGACCCGGTGTTACCTGGTAAAGGACCCGGTGTTACCTTGTAAAGGACCCGGTGTTACCTGGTAAAGGACCCGGTGTTACCTGGTAAAGGACCCGGTGTTACCTTGTAAAGGACCCGGTGTTACCTGGTAAAGGACCCGGTGTTACCTTGTAAAGGACCCGGTGTTACCTGGTAAAGGACCCGGTGTTACCTGGTGCAGGACCCGGTGTTACCTTGTAAAGGACCCGGTGTTACCTGGTAAAGGACCCGGTGTTACCTGGTAAAGGACCTGGTGTTACCTGGTAAAGGACCCGGTGTTACCTGGTATTACCCTCTGGCTAACAGTCCAGGGTTGAAACTTGCAGGCAGCTAACCAACTGTAGCAGCAGCGACCTGTCACTCAAAGCAGCTCTGCCCTTAATTCACAACAAACCTTAACTCCAAGTCTTCTCAGAGTTAACATAATGAAGTTCTTTCAACAGAACCTCACAACATGATGCATAACTTTAAGCCTTAATACAGTTTACATGGGTGTGTTATAATATATGTAATTATAAGAGAGTACCTGTCGGTCAGGATAATCATCTTCAAGTTAATATGCAAGTTGACATAATCATAGTGTTTCTTCCAAAAAGATTGCACACAATCTGACCCTGCAGCTTTCTGAAAGAAGCGCGTGACTCCGACTCTACATTTATCAAAATATAGCCATGACCTCAGGAAGAGGCAGTTTTACAGCAGTGACAGGATCCAATTAAAATAACCACTCAGCTATGACAGGAAACTCTACAAAGAAGAGAAGGCAAGGCTCGACACAGACGGTGCGAGGGTGTTCGGCAGAAGGGCCCCAAAAAATTGTGGAATAACCTTCCACTGGGAATCAGACAGGCGACCTCAGTGTCTTCCTTCAAATCTCTTTTAAAAACTCATTTACAGTATATACCATTATAGTTTTTTTTCCGATTTGTTTTATTTTTTCACTCTTTTATTTATTATTAAGATTTGAATGTATTTTATGTATGATGTTATTTTCTAATTGCCTGATGCTTAATTTCTAATTATAAATTGTATTTTCAGATTTTATGTCTGAAGCACTTTTTCAAACTTGTCTTTAAAAATGATGAATTAAATACTTTATTTTTATTATTAAAGAGATGGTATGGGTGGTAGATATCAATAAAGAAGAAAAGGATGCAGACAGAATGGGAGGACACTTACAGTTTTTCTTTCAGAGAAATCTTATGATAGAAGACGCGAGAGTGAAGTGACTCTTCCGTCTGGCTGTGCGACTTCATGACAAAATCATTGATTTAAATCAAAACTTATTTTCCCGTACCGCTCTCACGCTTCATTGCACAACCTGTGTAATCCCTCGCTGCCCTATCCGTGTTCCCTGCAGGCGCTGTTAAATCAGGGTTGTTTTATAGCTGTGCTGCTCATCGGGTCTGTGCTCCTGAACCACAGTTGTAAATGGTGAACGAGTGAGGCTGACTGACAGACAGGGACTCAGATAGATGGATGAATAAAGCTGGCCGTCAGCTTTATGAGAGCCTCCCAGCCCTCATCATGTTCAATACAGCATCCCGTAACTGCATCCACCTCGCGACTAAAAGCCCGTCCTGCTTTTCTATATGCTGTCCTATTACGTGCTTTAAGACTAGTGAATATTTCAAGCTGCTCGAATATGTAGTTTCAATTTTTTGAAATAATATATCAGGGCTATTGTGTATTATTTAAAAAAGGTTTGCTCACTTATCTTTCTGTTATTGGTTTAAAATAGCTATTTCATATGATTATTTTTTTTGCAATAATACCGGGGGCAACATTTTTTACCAGTAGTATCATTTTATGCTGTGCTCATTTTTGCCCCACCATTTGCAAATGCATTTACCTGTAATACCTTAGAGCAAATGCAAAAAAACATACAACCAGAAGACAGATGATTAAAATAAAGGAAAACATTGAGGAGGGACAAAAAGGCCACAACAGTGGAGGAGAAGCTGTGGAGATGAGAAGCACTCTGCAGTCCTTGTTCAACACTCTCGACTTCACACATAGAGTCTGACGCAGGACACAGCTGCATGTGACACTTGTACATTATCACACATCCTGACTGTGGAAAACCATTTTAACTCAAGGTCACATCGAAGTGCTGCTGCAGTCATGTTGTGTTTTGCTTAAACCACAGTGACGGCCAGAAACAAAGTGTTAGTACACTCGCACAAGTGACTGATCCACTTTGAGGAGGGATTCAGACGTGTTACGACCAAGAGGCCAAAATCCAACCTGCTACTCTCAAACCAGATCCTGAGACGGGGCGGTGTGATATTCAGAGGAAGCACCAGATTTCCAGACTGAAACCCACCGTGCGCTACAACTGCATCTGAATGCAGCGCAGCACTGTGACGTGCATGGAGCAGGGGGAAGCGATAGCCTTTGTGAGCAAGTCCACAAGTTAAGTCGCTCGTTCTGAAGGAAAATGTTTGGTGCAAACGACCTAAACTGCGGCGTGATGGCGCTTTGGTTCTCCAACATGACAACACGCTCGCTCACAGCAGCTTGAAAACTCACGAATCGCTTACCCTCAGTCACCCAAGAATTGCTCCCCACCGCCCCTACTCAACCGAGCTGGCTCTCTTTTTGTTCTCCAACAATTTGACGCTCCAGTTTCAAGTCCATTGTGAAATCGACGATGTTTCCGGACCAGTAGCGTGAAACTCAGGTGTTGAGGTTGATCAAGTGACGTTACTTGGAATACTTGATAATCACAGAGGTTATTTCTTCCTCCTGGTGCGTGCTCTTCACGCTGCTGCGCTGGGTTTTCGCATAACAGGAGTAATATCAAAACGGTTTCATTGCCCTTTGTAAACATTATACAGTCAACTTTAGATAAGAAAATCATTGTGGGGGGAGCGACAGTGACTTGCTGATCCATATCCAGTTCTAATGGAAAGGCTTCCCAGCATCAGTAATATCCATAGAATGTATATAAAAGTGTTCGTAGCTTCTGGGTCTCACAAATGAGGCCGATGTGGAAGTGACTTAAGCTACAATACCACCGAGTGCCACTGCAGGTTGCCTCCAAAAGGCCTCTCCTCCATTGACTCCCATTCAACTTCTCTCATGAAATTTGACGTCAATAAAATTTCTCCACCAGTTATCTCTGTGTTGTTAGCAAAAGTCACTCCTTCGTATCAGCGGTCCATCTGAAAATAATCCGTCATTAATTCAAAAATAAGCCTCAGAAAGCTGTTTTTGGGGGCGTGTCTGAATGATTGACAGGCCTGTGGTGCAGTCAGGTCACGGCTATCGGTGGGCGGGACGTAGTATCGTCAGGTTTCCAATCAGATAGATTCGCCCAAATTTGGTCACTTCCAGGTCCAAACCGCTCCGAACGAGCAAGATGGCGACGCCAACATCCGAGCTCGAGGCTTCATCACGCCCTTTCACAAACCAACGGGTGACGTCACTGTTGGTTGGCGCTTGGTGATATCTGACAATATCTAACAGCTCTTTGTGTTAATGGTAAGATGCAGGGAGAAACTTTGAAAGAATTCAAAGTTAGATAAAGCCGTTAAACCGCTACGACCACCAGTTTTGAATCATGAACACGAGTGTCACGGCTGAACGTCGAAACGGGTTCTGAATGTTGTCTGTCAACATCTCCTCTTGACTGGACGTCACGGTCATCTCATCAGGGAACAGAATCGATCACTGCGTAAACTGCAATTATTTTTTTTCGATCCGAGGACACAGTCCACCGTGTCCCCCTCTGGAGTGCATGTGCTATAAACCGAGGTCAACCAGACTGCAGGTTAAGTCCTCGTTTCTTGTGTTTTCATTTCTAATGTGAACATTTCAGAGCAAGGTCTCATTATAATGTTCAAGCAGCTCTCATCATTTGAATGTAGTGGGCTGCAACGTGTTCCAGACGAGTAATCGTCCTCCATCACAGTCGCCCTGTCATCAAGGATGTTGTCAATCACAGAGAAATGTACGAGTTCAACATGAATTACTTTTTCTCTGTTGATTATTTCACTTGCAAAGTACTCCACTGGGATAAAGTCTGCTTTTAAATGTTCCTGCCTGATGCAGGATTTGTTTAGAAATACAAATTACCTTCGGAGTGGAGTTTCAAAGCCGCCACGGTCTCTGTCCTACTTTGCGTTTTCAGCTGCACGGTGATGGAGATCGTGCTACAGGTCGTGTGCATCAGCATTAAAGTCTTGCCAAAAAGCCATGTTGGCATGTGTTGTGATTTATACTATCTCCGGACTGAGCCAAAGTCAGACATTTATACACTCTGCTATGAAGTAGGAGGAGTATTTTGCTTTAGATGCTGCTGGAGGTTTTCGGTTACTTGAGTTATCTGCTTGGGTTTCTGAGTGAAAAGGCGATTCAGTCTGAGACGCTGAGCTGTTGTGAAATAAAAAGCTATAAAGGTGATATAAAGCAGAGATTACTGGTGGTTTGGCTTCTTCTTTTTTGTTTGCCTACTCTGCATGCTTTTTTTCATGTTGTTGAAAGGAACACTTTATCAAATGATATGACACAAATTAAATTAAAAGATGAAAGTGAATATTGCAAAACCCAACACAATGACAAATTAAGCATTTTGATTTTGAATTCCAATGTTTTTTCTTTGTTCTCCCAGAATGCCGAGGTGTCAGTGTTTGAGGTCAACATCCGCTTCATAGGAGGACTGTTGGCTGCCTACTACCTGTCTGGACAGGAAGTAAGTACATCACGTGTGTGTGTGTGTGTGTGTGTGTGTGTGTGTGTGTGTGTGTGTGTGTGTGTGTGTGTGTGTGTGTGTGTTTGTGAGATTACAAGTGAGAAGCATCTTTGCATTTGTCGGAAACTTGATGAACTCCGGTGTTTCGTGCTGAAGATCACAGAGATGGCAAAAATTAGAAATTGGTGAAGATTGTTGAGACGTTGGTTTGTGTTTTTATTACCTGTATTAAAGGGGTGAGATGAAAGAGTGATGAGAGGAGAAAGAGATTTAAAAGAATATTTCGTTCCATCTTCCATCCTCCCGTATTTTCTCCTCCTCTTCATACATTCATGCACATTTTTTTTTACGTCTCTTCCTCCTCTGCTCTGCTCCCGTTAAGGCCGGCAGGCAGATTTAGTTTCTTGTTTAAGAATCGGGTGAAACTTAAATCCAACCATCCATTTTCTGTCCTATTTCTCTCCTTTTCTTTCTCTCCAACGATCCCATCTATCCCAGCTTTCATGCCCAGCCAAGCGGTGTTCGCTCTATAACGGGAGCAAATACATCAAATATCTGCTCAGCACAACCTCCGCAACCATCTATCATCATTTTATTTTGGTCTCTGTCCCGGCCAAACTATTCTTTGAAGTCATACAGTTTACCTAAAATACCGCTCCAAAACACAATTACTTATTTTCAGTATGAGCTCTAACAAACATGATCCTTCGCTGTGTTTAATTATGGCCCTTTAGTGCACCATTAACACGAGAACCGCGAACATAAAAGCCCAGAGAACTGCAGACGGGGGTCATTTTTACCTCCTGTCGTAACAGCAGCTGCAACGCGAAGAGCTCGTTTCCTGAAGCAGTTAAGTTGTTCATTTCTATCTATTTTCCTCAAATGATAAACGATATTTGACAAAATAATTTTCAAGATTTATTAGTTTATAGGGTTTATTTACTTTAAAATTGCATCAGACTGTTTTATCCGGCTACAGATGAAATATCGTAAATACAGTTCAATGCATAAACAAACAACAACAAAATAATTAACACATTTAAATGATTCATTTTTCGCAAAAGAAAAATGTTTTTTGATAATAACGCAACATTTTAGGCCTGTAGTAAAAATGAAGAAGCGATCCCTCCTGACTCGAGGTGACGACCCCCCGGGTTCCAGGTCGTTGCCCGGTTCTCCGTGCATCCAGTCATCCTGCGCCGCTCTCGCAGTCTCAAGCAGCTGTTACTGATCTGGTTGAGCCGACACTAGAGAATAAATAGCAATATAGTTCATTTGTCACATGTAGGCTTTCAGGTACAATCCCAGTGAAATCTAGCTACTTCATTCATAAATATATATATATAGGCAACACAGCCTCCTACATTATCCTGTCGGCTATATTATAGCCTATGTAGGCTATATGCTAGGTAGCCTAAGAATTTATTGTTATTGTTTTTTTTAGCTGGCAAGAAACAGATTGCTCACCTATATGTGCTCCCACTTGGTCGGAGGGCTGCTGCTATATGGGCACAGTGGGGGGTCCCGGTCCTGTCACCAGAAGCGCGGGCCTTTTTCAGTTCGTCTCCTTGTCCACAGATGACTATTTTTCTTCCGGTAAAATTGAGGGGTCAATTATTTCTTCACCATCAGCATACTCTCCCTTCCTCATGTCCAGCACAAAAGTGCCCAAAATCCACAGCGACAGCCGATACTGATTGCACAGCGGGCGTCAGTGAGAGATACGACATTCTACCTCGGTTACAGTAACTTTTTGCAGGTGTACCACACCTTTAAATGTGTTTTGGTTTTATTCAAAAGTACATTTGCAAGTGAGGATTCTCTCTTTGGATATAAGATAACACGCATGACAACATGGCCTTGACACATGGCCTAAATATACTATTCGTAGCTTGCAATCTTACTAATGTTGCTAACTGGAGCCAATTCTTTGCATAATGTTACTCTTAAGCTGGCCTCCTACTGAGTCCAGCAGCACTTGGTTATACTATCTATCATCTCGTACTTTGGCTGTCTCAAATTGATACTATTAAGAGATACGTTTAATTAGGTCAGTACATGTATGGACATATCTATTAACATAAGGAGTTATTTGTTGCTATTAACTGAAAAAAGTGATGTTTCTGTCCGGCTCTGTTGCTGTTGAGGTTGAATAGCGCTGCTCTTAACAGATGAGTGTCAAATATTTCTCCAGGTTTTTTAGACATGAGCAGCCCTCACTCACTTCAGATCCTCCCATTCACATGAATTTGACACCACTGAAGCAGAATTGTGATGCATTTACTTTCCAGTTATGATTTGTCAAATAACAAAAAAAAAAATTATAAATTGCAGACTTGAACTGTGTTTCCTTAGAAACAAAAGTATTCTCACCAAGTGAAAACGTTTGAAATAATCAAGAGGGGTATAAATAATGACATAAAATGGGATTTTGATGAAGAAGTGAAGTGACATAAAGAACTAATTTATTCACGGTTTGACTTGGATTGAAATTAAACATTCTCAGAGAAGCTTCAGGAAATCAGCAGCAAAGATGAATAACTGCTCAGCAGATGACATGTTTTCCTAGAACCCATCAACAACTGTGACGTGCTCCCAGTAATAACACCCCAAACATTTAAAATATCCAACAAACTGTGCTCTGCCCCAGTGAGTGATGCACAGCGTGTGGGTTGGATGTTTGAAATTGATTAACTGAGATTTTTGCTGAATCACTTGGAATAACAACATAAGCTGAAGTGCCTCACAAGCAAAACTTAACGTCTCCTCCTCCACCCAAATCCAACTCAGCCACCCACTCAAGTGATAATAGAAGCAGTGGGTGGTGGGAGAGGAGGGCGATGGGGCATGGGAGGGCTCCGAGGAGAGACAGTGATGGAGGGAGCGGAGGAGAGGGTGGAGAAACCCTTGCGAGGATGAGCGGAGGGTGTTTGGAGGTGATTGTTGCCGATAAGGAGATGGGGAGTTGAGAATGAGGATGATGAATGGCCGAGGGGGGGAGAAAAGCAAGTGAGACTCATTCTTCACTCTCGCCGGACGTGTCCTTGAGCAAGGCACTTTACCCTCTCGACTGCTCCAGTCAACCGGCGGCAGAATAGATGGTTGTCACCGGGTTTCTCACGGAGGGGAAATTGTGTGCAACTGCATGAATATGAAGCAGTGCACACTCCCTGCAGAGAGGCAGCCTGTAAAAACAAAAACATAAAGTGAGGGATGGGCGGGCGGGGGGGAGGAAGGGGATAAAGGTTTGTCAGCATCTGTCTCAGTTAGATGTAAGCATGACAGTGGAGATGAACAGAGGTGGAAAGCAGCCGAGTACATTCATTCAAATCTGCTTTCCTCTTTCATTCGAGCACATTTCAGAGGGAAATATTCTACTTTCTACTCCACGACATTACCTGCAAGCTTTAGTTATTTTAACAGGTGAAGGTTTGACACAACGGATAATATGACAAGCTTTTAAAATACAACACATTATTACAGCTTTAACCTGTGGTTTCCAACCTGTTTGTCCTCTGATGTCTCCCATAGAGCGGTGTGCAGTCAGGTCATATTTTCAGATGTCTCAGTTGTTAACAGCTCCACCAAACAGTGATTTTTCCCTCTAAACTTCTAACGTGGTTTCATTTAAATAAATGTTCAAATGATCTAATATCTCAGCAAAAAAATCAAACATCAGAGAAAAAGTCCAGACACCGAAAACAGATTTGTGCATCAGAACTTTGTTTTTTCTTCTTTCCTCTCCCAGTAATCACCTGACAGCCCTTGAGCCTTGATTCTTGCTGTCCCATAAAAAGTAAAAAATAAAAAAAATGGGTATAAAGTGGTTGAAACTAGCTTCAACAGCAGCAGCTACTACAGTAACCTGCTGCTGCACACATCAAGTACTAACAATCTAATGATGTCATATAATGATGCATCTGTCAGGGAAAAAAAAACAGACTTGTAGTTTCATTCTTCAACTACATTTTGCTGCTGATACTTATGTACTTTTACTTAAGAAAGATTTTTCACACATGACTTTTGTAATGGAGAATTGTTACGTTGCTGAATTGGTACTTTTACTTTAGTAGGAGTTGAGTACTTGTGGATGGCTTGAAAGAACCAGAGAACCAAAATATGAGACAAACCAACGGCTGCAAAAACGAATGCAGACAATTTATAAATGTGTTACTTCTCGTACTAACCTGAGTCCAAACTGTTGGATGATTAAACATAACTGCAGCCACTGGAGAAATCCCAAGGTAACTTAGCACAGCTCGATGGCTCTTTAATGGCTCTGTAACTGTATTAAACTATATAACGACATTAAACTGCCCGCTTCTGTAAAAATATCTGCCCTGTTAGTACTCCCTTCTATTTTTTATATTCACTTTTAACTTCAGTGAGTACATAAACGTGCACGCTGGTACCTCAGCTATCAGTCTTATCCTGATGAGGGTGACATAGATCATAGCCTAACTTCCTAGTATGCATACTGCGCTTCAAATGAAACCCAGTTTCAGGTGAGTGTTTCACTTTGACTTTCATCCGCTCTCTCGTTCTGTGCAGTTCTCCTGAGTTTTACCATTTTGTCAGGCACCTGGATTCCCCTCATCAACAGTAATAGAAAACAAGTGAAAGGCTTGTACTCTGCAGTAAAGGTGTTGACTTTCATTTCTGCATGTGGATCATCTTATTTTACTTTTTGATGACTGTTCTATGACATGAGTTAAATGAAGCTAGCTAGAATATTCAGCTAATGTTGACATGAACAACCAGAAATCAGATGACGTAACATTAAGAGGGATTCTACTGTTCATGTCATCCAGTCTCAGATTGTTGGCTTTGAAAGTAAACTTGTTGTCCGGGTCTCATGTCCAAACGTTTTAGTCCACTGCAGCTTCAGGTCAAGTCTGACCGAGATGATTGAACTGAATAAGGGTTTGGTGTTGGAGAGGCTTCCTGTCACATAGAGCGTTATGAGGTTTCTACTCTTCCCTTCGTTACTCACCTTTGACTTCCCTACTCCTGATGACATGCGGCTACTCTTCAGCAAATGACTATCAAGGTTGTCAAATGATGTTTTTATAGGCTCTTGTTAGGTTGGAAGCACATTTTCAAACCTGCAAACAGCTGTTGTTGAAATCAAAAATAATATAAGTGATTAAAAATATTAGTTAAGAAGGTAACAATGTTTTTATAAGACCAACCAGTTTTAGGGCTGGGTACTGAGCTTCATTACTTCAATGTCACCGACTGAATTGTTGCGATGCTACCTGGTATCAAAAACATGCTTTTCATTCAGTACAAACTTTCAACACCAAGACCTAATCCACATTTTGAAATGCTTAAACTTTAGCTGTGTTTATGCTGAAGTAAATCTCATCACGTGTGTAAATTATAGCTACAGGAAGTGTCTCAGGTTACACTCTCCCCCTCTAAACGGCATGAAAACTTTATACCATTAGTATTAAAGAAAAAAGTATCGTTCAGGAACTGGTAGTCAAGGTATGAGCACTAGTACGGGTAAAATAGCCAGACCTAAACCGAAGAAAATGAAGCACAGACATAATTTACTTTTTAATGGAAGAAGGCCAAAGACAACCTCATCAGATTTATTTTTATTTGTGTAGTTATTTTCTGTGTCTGTCACAAAACGTAAAGACACAAACACACTGAACAGACAGGAAGAAAAAATAGAGATCAATGAGAGAACACTCACGCAGATTGAATAAAGGACAGAGAAAAAAAGAGAGTGATGGAAGAAAGAGATGGAGACAGAAAAACAGTCGCAGCAGGAGGAGGAAGAGAGAGCGATCTGAGATCAGCATTCAGGAGGAGGAGCTGTTGGCGTGGAAACAGAGCAACAGTGATGGATTGTGTTTACTCCTCTGTTTGTCCCCAGTTATTCTCTTCGACTCTCCTTCTGTTTCCACCTCTTCCTCTAATGTCCTCACCACCTTCTCCTCTCTGTTCACACTTTGTCTTCTGCTCTGCTCTCCTCACCACCTGTCTGAACTTATCTCATTGTCTTTTCTCTTCTCCCTCTCCTCGGTTTCTTCTTTTGTTTTTCACTTTCTCACTGTATGTTCCCCCTCTTTGATTTTGACCATCTTGTCCTCTCTTTCTTGTTTGTTGTTTCTCATTTGTGATTATCCTCTTGTGTTTTATTACTTTCCTCTCCCCATTTTCCCTTCACTCTTATTTTACTTTTTTTGTTGTTGTTGTTTTTAACCGCTTCATCTTTCTCCTCATCCATCGGTTTCTTTGTCTTCATTGAGCTTCCTTCTTTTTCTCCTTTCCATTGGCATCTGTCCATCATATTTAGTTTTCTTTTGTCCCGTTTGCTTCCCTACATTGCTCTCTTTTCATTAACTTTTTGGATGGTCATTTTTAGACAAATACGTCTGTCTGATGTCTATGTAGACAGTCGAACCAAATATTAATGGCTTGTAAAAGTGATTTTATCCAACGATCTTGGGAAGCTAAGGGACTCAGTCCGCTGTTATTATCTAAAGTACTATAAATGTAGGACTTGAAAGCCACCTTTTTATTTCTGCTGACCTTTCAAATGTTGCACACATTTTGAGTCTCTCTGGATAATACAAGTGTCATGAAACAGAAAACTGGTAATTTATGACATTTGTAGGGATTTTCCAGGATTATTCTGAAATGAATTGTTGATGTTTTTTTGTGTCTGTGATCACACCTTTACTTTTGAGGGATTTTTACCCCACAATTAACTTTGAACTCATCTGGAAGTAGAAAACAGCTTCAGGATACCTCATTCCTCGACTGTGAACAGCGACTGATGAATCTACAAAGTCACCTACTTTCACCGGCAGGTAGAGAAACCTGACAAACAAAAAACAACAAGCTCTTTGAATCAAACACAAAGTTTGGTCTGTATTGCTTTTTCCTCTTGAGCTATTTTGGTGTGTGAAGTTTTGTCAAGTTTGTTCTGCTAATACCGGCGCCTCATTAGCACACTGCTGTTTTAACCATCCTCGTTCCAGCAGCTGCAGTCTCAGTACTGACATTTGGTCGGTATCACACGTCATCCTGAAACTCTGTTCTGTAGATGTTTCTACAGATGTGTTGGTAAAACTTTGAAGACTGCAGGTTGCAGCAGTGTCCTTCCGGCAGGTCGCTCACAGCTTCAGTTTTCTTCTCTGTGAATAGCAGTCCGGGCACTCGGCTCGTATTAGTGTTGGTACATTCACGCTGAAGGGCGGACCAATCAGTGACCAGTGTCGGTGGTTAACTGCATTTGTCCCACCCCTCCTTCACTGTGATTGGACGGCTGGTGACAGTGACGAGTGCAGTGTTAAGATTTTTCAACTCTCGCAGACCGGACTTACTGACTTCCTTTCTATATTATTATAAACTATTAACTCTTTACAGGAGCACTCAGTATTTTGGGAAATTGACTTAATTGAGATGAAAAGATCAAGATCACTTCAGTATTATTCAGGAGTACAATGGGTTCTGAACCTGTTTGGCATTTTATTAATTTGCAGTTTATTCAAACAATAAGAAGCAGCTTACATTTAAAGTTTCTTACCGCCATCCCTACAGCCGGGAGCAGGGAGGACTCAGACTCAGTGTGACTGCTAGTAACAAGCCTCACAGTGCCCCAAATACTCACAGTAGCAATTATATGGAGCACATCCTCATGATCTACTGGTGAAGAAGTGGCATCGGCTAACCACCACTGAATGTGACACTCACTGTGACACTTCTAACATTATCAGTCTGACTGTAGCTGAAGAACACATACAGTGCATTGAGAAAGTATTCACAGCGCTTCACTTTTTACACATTTTGTTATGTTACAGTTTTATTCCAAAATGGATTAAATTCATTTTTTTCCTCAACATTCTACACACAATACCCCATAATGATAATGTGAAAAAAAGTTTGTTTCAAATGTTTGCAAATCTATTAAAAATAAAGAACGAAAACATAACATACATTAGTATTCACAGCCTTTGCTCAATACTTTGTTGAAGCACCTTTGGCAGAAATTACAGCCTCAAGTCTTTTTGAGTATGATGCTATAAGCTTGGCACACCTATTCTTGGGCAGTTTCTCCCGTTCTTCTTTGCAGGACCTCTCAAGCTCCATCAGGTTGGATGGGGAGCGTCGGTGCACAGCCATCTTCAGATCTCTCCAGAGATGCTCAATCGGGTTCAAGTCTTGGCTCTGGCTCGGACACTCAAGGACATTCACAGAGTTGTCCTGAAGCCATTCCTTTGTTATCTTGGCTGTGTGCTTTGGGTCGTTGTCCTGTTGGAAGATGAACCTTCGCCCCAGTCTGAGGTCCAGAGCGCTCTGGAGCAGGTTTTCATCAAGGATGTCTCTGTACATTGCTGCATTCATCTTTCCCTCCATCCCGACTAGTCTCCCAGTTCCTGCTGCTGAAAAACATCCCCACAGCATGATGCTGCTACCACTGCAATGCTGAAATTGCTGGAATGCACCTTTAAATCCAAAGGGTCCTTCTAGTTTATCTGCAGGTTGAAGCATCAATGCAACAGTGGTTCAGGACTTTTAGAGGACTGCATCTGTATGCCAAGTTCACAGCTGTTAGTCATCCCTTTAATACATACAAATACATTCTGCTTTGTTCTCCTCTGTCCCTCCTTTATTTTTTCCTTTCCCCCTTTTTTGTATTCATTTCTTTCGTGGCTCTTTTCCACTCACACTTGTACTTGTCTCTTTCCCTCTTTCTCATTATTTTCCATCCTTTTACAGCCAAATAGCAGCAGCACCAGTTTGATGAGCATTTGATGTAAAACTGTAAACAGCAGGCATCCTGACCACCTGGCATACTGAGGTTCATATAGTATGCATGTACTATTGACATTTATAAGGTCAGACTTCCCAGAATCCTTCAGCAGTTAATCTGTTGGAAGGACAGGTTGCAGCCATAGACTGTATATAAAAGTGGCTTCTGGGTCTGAAAAATGAGGCCGAGGCAGAAGTGCTTTAAGCTGCAATACCACCGAGTGCCACTAGAGGTTGACTCCCAATCAACTAGTCTCTTAAAATTTAAAGTCAGTATTTTCTTTCCACGAGTTATTTTGGTGTTGTTAGCGAAACTCGCTCCTTCTTATTAGTTTTCTGGCGGTCGATCTGTCAATAACCCAGTCATTATTTAGAAAATAAGCCTTAAAAGCACATGTTTTTTGGGGTGCGTCACTTTGATTGACAGGCCTGTGGTGCAGTCAGGTTACGGCTATCGGTGGGCAGGACGTAATATCGTCGGGTTTCCAATCAGATCGAGTCACATCCACCGCTAGCTGCCCCCCAAATTGCCCAAATATGTCACTTCTGGCTCCAAACCGCTCCAAAATTAGCAAGTTGGTGACGGCTGAAATCTGAACTGGAGGCATCATAACAACCGTTCAGAAACCGACCGGTGACGTCACTGTTGGTTGCCGCTTGGTAGCAGCAAACGGAAAGAGAAAAGTTGACTTTTTTCACAAATGTAAAAAGTTAAAATTCCAGCAGTCAGATTGTCCTGGATTTCTGTTCAGGAATAAGATGGAAAGAAGAGAAAGTGAACATTAGGGCGGATAGATGCAGTGATCAAGGAATAGATTGACAAAGAAGAGTGAGGAGGGAACAGTGGAGTACAACAAGGGAGGATTTGAGTGAGGAACACCAGATTGTACAGAGAAGGCAGGGAGGTCAGCGGAGCAGCTAAACCCTGTAATGTTGGATAATTAGATGAAAGCGTATAAAAGAAAAGCTGCAGACTGTGCAGGCAGAAACACCATAGCACAGCCACCCTGTGGAGGAAACAAACAGAGGGAGGGAGACGGAGAGAATGACTGCAATGGAACATAAAATGAAGCGGATGGTGCTGGAAAGACAGAGGAGCAGAGATAATGATGGCGAGGGCAGAAACACCGGAGAGGAAGAGAGGCAATTAGAGGAAAGGGAACAGAGGGAAGAACTTCAGGGGTCAACGAGGGAGAGGGTGGAGGGTTAGTTTGGGGTAAATGTAACACAAAGAGAAAAAGGAAGTGGAAGAGACAGCTGAGATGGAGATCACAGATGGAGAGGAAATATTTGGATGGAGGCAGAAACAAGATAGCAAGAAAAACACAGAGTAGAAGAATGAGACCGATAAAACAGGCAAGAAAACAAGAGATGGAAAGCTAAAGATGGACAGAAGACAAATCCGTTTCTCTGCCTTTTATTTAGTCTCTGCTACCAAGACGAGGCATCGTTTGAAATCTCTCCTCAGATCCCTGGCAGTGAGTCTCTCCTTCATCCTCTCAGCGCTCTCCTAAACCTTTACCTCCTCTCCCTCTGCGGCTGCCTGTGTTGTGATGCAGAGCTCGGTTGTCTTATCCAGGGACAGCGGGCTGCGCTACATCCACTGGCTCTCGGTTTGATCTCGATGGGGGAGTGTTTAACTTCTTCTGTTACTTTGTCAAAAGCTGACCGACTGCCACGACACCGCTGCCCAGCAGGACGGCAGTCAGATACATATACAGTATACAGTACAGATAAAAGGGGAAAGGGAGAGTGTTGTCACTGCGGTCACGATGAATGGGCAGGCTTAGTGTTTCTGAACGTCACTCTGCACTGAGAAGATTGGAGACGATGCAAACTTGCAATCAGGTGGACGCGTTGAGGTTTTGCCTGCAGAGAGCAAACCGAATCGTGGAGATGTAGAATAAATGTAAAACTCAAACCGTGTCCCGACAGCATCTGTACATCCAAACAGCAGCTGGAGGCTTCTTCACCACGAGTCTGGCAGGTTTGTGAGTGAAATCAAACCATGCGTCATGAAACGCACCCTCCTCATTCATTCATCTGAACCTGGAGGGATGGAGAAAGATTCATCTGATGGAGCGATAGGAAAGAAGGACATTTGCAGCGTTTTCAAACAGCTTGATTCCTTATAATGAGACCATTGTGGTTTAGTCATTAACTGGCCATACTTGCTGTTTAGAGGTAGTGTGAGGAATAGTTAAGGTTCCAGTAGTTCAGTCTAATCACAGGATCACATTCAGCTTTTGTTATGAAGTAATCAAACTGCACATTTACAAGTTCAATGCCTGGTTAAGTTGTTTCTACGGTTGTTTTAACTGCTGTTCCTACTGTGGCAAGTTCACATGCAGTAGTCCTTCATGTATATTTCCATCGCTTTAATTTGATAAAGTCACAATACACTGCTTTTTTTAAATGGATGATCTGAATTATTCATCTTGTTCATGGATATTTGACATCTTGAAATAAGAAAGGACTTTTCCCCAAACAGATGCCTCAAAGTTGGAAACACACTGTTGTCTAAAAATATGATTGTATTGTGTAGCATTAAGCTTTCATTGGTTGGAACAAAGCCTCAGACCAACAGTACATCTAATGATGTTTATTCCTGGGGTCATATAGCACATTCATAGTGTGTGTTGAACATACCCCATGCGTAAAAATCATATGCACGAGATAGGGCTGTGGAAAAAAAAAAAAGAGGCGCTCCGAGTAATACAGTTCATGCAGGCTTTGCAGATGAGACGCCATCGAATTAAGTTGCCAGACCTGAACGTTTTGACTCTCTTCCCAATAAGAGAGCAGCACATTTCAAGGCGACCCCACTTGTTTCTCGCAGCAGTTGTCGAGCTTCTCCTGGGAATCCGTTTCCCCCCGTCGCAGATATTGCTGTGATGACATGCTCAGTAACTGGCTGCTGCTGTGCCAGCAGGCACACACGCACACACACACACACACACACACACACACACACACACACACACACACACACACACACACACACACACACTCTCCAAGAGAACAAGGGAAAACCAAGATGGTGTAACGAACAGGAGAGAAATTTCCATTTCATCACATTCATGCATTCCAGAGATGTGTGGAAATGAACCGTGCAGTGAATACAGGAAAAGACAGCAGATAGAGGCCAAGAGAATTAAGTTAATGAGGAAAAGAAGACAATAATGAAGACAAGCAGGGGTACAATTCATATAAAAGTTCTACTTGTCAAGTGAAACGAATGACGAGTTCTGGGAGAATTCCACCAATAACACCATCAATCATAAACAACAGCAAATATTTTACGGTAGTTATTCTTCATTTCACCAGTCCCTCCAGGAAATTGCGATCTTGATGATAATAATTAACACAAATTTAAGCAATTTCTGCAATATTTGCGGGAGCTTGCGATTTTAAATACAGTTTCCACAATCTTTCCTATAAAAAAAGCCGTCAACAGAAGCAGTTATTACTTACGTAATTACTTTTTTCTTATCAGGTAGTGTTTTAAAAAAATAGTTTTGTTTTTTTTCTACACGCGCCATTTTTCCCCCCTAATTCCTGCAATTTTTGCACAAAAAAAACTCACAACGCCACAAAATGAATCAACATTTTTGAGAAAATCTGCCACAAAATCTTTGATCGCAGCAATCACCAGAATATAACTCGTGGAGGGTTTTACTGTCGTAGCTGTCCCACATTTTAAAATCAATCAGCTGTGTTCTGTTTTCAGCTGTCCCACACAAAGTGTGACGTCTGCAGCAGAACAACCAGCACAACAAGTCATCAGTCATACTTTCATTCTCAAGGCATTAGTGCAGCATCGCTGTTGATGTCACATTCGACAGCAGTCAGTTTGAAACAGCACGATGGTAACAAATGAAGTCATCGGCGAGGCTTTGATGCAGGGACACTGGATGCTAAACAAAAAAAGAGTAAACAGATGAGCTGATGGTGAAGAGGCATGTCAAAATATGGGCATGAAACACCGTACGCACACACACACACACACACACACACACACACACACACACACACACACACACACACACACACACACACACACACACACACACACACACACAGAGCGGGTGACTTAATCCTGTATCTCCTGCTGGCCCTCGGGGCCCCGTTTTACCAAGCAGGCGCATTCAGCACATTTCACAGTCTACCCCGTAATCCCTTTAGGAGGCTCCATTACTTGTCAACAGTGGCTCACTACCCCAGCGACTGTGAGTGGGCTTGTGTACAGTCAGTGTGATTCTGGATGCAGCGCTTTGTAGCTTTGAGCAGCTTCTTTATTGCAGTGTGAAAATGATGATCTTATTAAGTCATTTAGGCAAGTACTTAGTTCTTCTCACGCAGTGTGTTTGTTCTGGAGACTTCCTCGGTCAGGAGAAATTAAGTCTGTGTTTACAGTCATTAATATTACTGCTACAATTTAGTATTGTATTTTACTATATAACGGCCTACACTTATGTCGTGCTTTCTCACTGTGGTGGTCAAAATGCGCTTTATGATTTGCCTCTTATTCACACACAAATGGTGACAACTTGCCCAAGGACACTTTGGCATGTAGATAAGTGGATCCGGGGATTGAACCGCCAACCTTACAATTAGTGGACAACCCGTACTGCATTCTGAGCCACAGCCACCCTTTTTATTGGTATTACAAGAGACACGCAGTTTGTTTTTCAGGTTTATTTGATAATGAACTCTACAGATAGAGTTGTAGCACAAACAAACCTTTCCTGGCCGATAATCAATGTCTGGTCCTTTCTGGTTGCTGATTAGATTGGAAATATGCTCCTTTCGGCTGTGATGCGGCCGCCTCTCTGAATGATTACTGCTGGTAGTCTGGCTCCATGTCCTGCCTGCAGTATCATCGGATTGGTTATATTACACAATTAAATGGCCAATCACCACCAGTCTATGGGAAGCGATAGGAAAGAGGAGTGAATATCGAGATACATTGCTGTGCTTTTTTTTTTTTTTTATATAAAGGAATGCAGATGTAGCTGCATTTCAATCTCATGATTTATTTCAATGAAAGTTCAAATGGTTGAACTTGTAGCAATAAGAAGAGGCTAAAAGCAGCTAAATGATTTGGGATTTCTTTTCACTGTAGGTAAAAACAATGACTTCTAAATCACTTTTCTCTTCCTGCTAGCATCAGACACTCAGTTGCAGTAGAAGATGGCGAAAACTAACTTTTGTTATTTATACAATGAACTTGTTCAAAGTTGGTGCTAATGCACCGAGAGGTAGCTTTTTGGATTGACTAAATAAGCTAGCTAGCAAGCTAAATTGATAAATAAGACGTTGTCATAGACCAGCATACACAAAGCTGTGTGCTGGTCTATGACAACGTGAGACCGTTAACTAGATGTAGCTACATTTAGCAAATTGAGAAAACACCTCTGATTACACATGGATAATCATTTGCATCCCTTGCCCAAGGACATTTTTCAGGGCAGCATCTTCTTCCCCTCATTCAGGTTTGCATAGTGACAGAAACATTGATTACCAAATCACGGTACCCAAACATCCAAAAAGCAGGCAAAAATGAGAAAACTTCACACTTCAATACAAGCTTGGACAAAAGAGACAAGATTTCACTTTAATTGAAGTGTTTTTATACCTTTTTTTTTTTTTGAGTTTTACAAAGAATTTGAAAAGTGAACATCTGGTTAACCGTCCCACATCTGTACCAGCACAGACAGCTCGCTGAGCTTTTCTGTGTGAGTCCGATGCTTTGTCCCACACAGGGAACGAAACTCTGTAATCCAGGATCCAGTAGCAGAAATACTCTGCCAACAATGACATCCTTCTATTTTCCCTGTTATCACATGTTAATACTTAACATTCATGTCACTGAGACAAAAATGTTTATTACAAACGTTCATCAGCTGCGGATATTGTTTGGGAGTCTCCTTGGACGTCAGGCCTCCTCTTCAGATCGGCTAACGTCTTTGTTGCAGTGCGGTCGAATTGAGACGTCAGCACAGAGCTGACAGTAACAGCAGAATTAACAGAAGGACACTTAATGACTGGTTAAACGGTTCAGTTCAGGTTGTCTGCTCATGAACATGAAGTGAGCCTGTTGTAGAGAAGATGGACACGCTGGAGTTTAAAATAAGCTGCGTCACCGTTAGCTCCCTGCAGACTGTAGTCCTGCAGTCGGCAGCTTCACTTGACCCTGAATATATCATCAAATATAGTGTATATAATGCATAATGTTTCTGTTTTCATGTTTTGTGTGTGTGTGTTTGCGTTTTCTTTACGTAACTTGTACACGCTGAGTTGAGCGCCTGCTCTGCTGCTCAGTGATTTTAGTCTCTCCCAGCTGCTCACAGCTTACAAATTATATTCTCATGTGTAATAACTGGATCATTGGCAGAGTTTAGGACGTGTTTGAGTGGCGGATTAGAGCTCTCCCTGTCCCTGGGATGTAATAGCGATGCACCATTTGGCAGACGATTTCATTCAAAGCGCCTTACAGGACCATTGCACGTGTTGTTAGCCCAGCTGGTCCCAGCAAGAATCCAACATGTCACCCTGGCAGTGTTAAAGTCATTCTGCAACCACGAAGAAGAGCAGAACCAGCCCGCGTCCCCCCGTAACCTCCACCCTGCTCCGCCACTCTTAATCTGATTCCTGTGAGTTTGACCCATCGAAACAATCAAGACCGCAGCATCAGGCCACTGCTAATCCTGGAGGAGGGAGAGAGGGGAGACGAGAGGGAAGTAGGGGAGTGTTGGAAGTAGACACTAATGAGTGAACAAAGAAAAGAGAAGCAGGAAGTAGAGAAGAAGAAAAAGGACATCTTCTGTATGTGTCTGTCCAATAAATAACTAGTATGCTTCTATGGATCCTGGCTTTTTAGAAAATGTTACTTTCCATTTGAGCACAAACATGAAAACAATAGACGTGTTTATATGTTTTTTTTTTTATATAATGGATCCCACTGCTTTTCTAAGACGCGCCCTGCGTAGCATTCAAGCGCCAGGATTGGTCAGCGTCCATGAGCTTGTGAGCCAATAAAAGCGAGTTGACCTTGACAGCTCTGCCACAGCAGAATCACACACACCGCAGGTCCGCTACATGATGTAATCCCTTTCAATAATACCCGAAAAACTCATTTCCAATCCAAAGGTCACAGGAAATAATCTGCTCGTACCAAATCCAAACTTCCTGCAGTTTTTGTGTTCATTGTTTGTGTTCGAGGCTCAGTGTTTCGGATTTAGGTAGATCTATTGGCAGAAATGTTTGATGACCTGTTGTGTTTTCATTACTTTACAATCAGCGCTTCATATCTACATAAGGAGCAGGTCCTCTTCCATGGAGGCCCGCCATGTTGCTATGGTAGCCCAGCACAGACAAACCAAACACTGGCTCTGGAGAGGTCACTGTAACTCTTTTAATTATGCAGTTTATCACCTGTTATGTAATGTTATTGTTTTGCATTTAATATAATATCAAATATCCACAGAATATGTCACTTTGTCAGCGGACATCATCAGTTTACTCAGTGACAGAAGAGGGTCCCAAAGGAACATGGTTGGAAACACAATGATTTATTTACGATTCATCGTAACGTTTGCCCATTGCAAAGATTTGTAAAGGCAAACAGAAGATGGGAATTACATAACAGGTATATGATGTGACAGTTTCATCACCTTTACACAAAATATCAGATTCAAAGAAGATATAAATGCCTGGTGCTAACCAGAACATGTTATGAGGTGTGTTTCCAACGAACCCGAATGCAGACACAACAGCGGAATCTCAGGTGAACCAAGTCCTTTATTTCTCCAAGGTATGGGTAACCAACAGGAGGTACACAAACTGTCAAATGTGCGGGTCTGCGCTACGCCACTCCAAGAGGCAGCTGGCTCTTCCGCAAATGTGGCTGGCAGGCTGACGGACAGGCAGGCAGGCAGCACGCAGCGGGGGCGTGGGTTAGCTGAGGGAATCCCGAGGTCCTCCTCAGCACGTGACAGGCTGACGTAGCCGGGTGGCGGAGCTTCGCTGGGGAATCCCGAGTCTTCTCCACAGCGAGCGGCAGGCTGAAGTGGCTTGGTGGGAATCCCGTGGTTCTCCACCAGCGCAGCTGATTTGCCGGATCGACTGTGTGACGTCCGCGACTCTACACAGGATGGCCAAACCTTCGACAGCTGATCTCCGAGGAACGAACTGGAAGGTTTCCTCGTGCAGGTGATACCCGAGGCTCGACACTGGACGGAAAGGCAGGGTCGACTGTGTGACGCTCGAAGCTCGACACAGAATTGCCAAGATTGCAGCAGATGATCTCCGAGGAACGATCTGTGATCTTCTTTGTTCTGACGAACGGCAGGCGGGCAGGAAACAAAAACGGGAGTCAGAACCGGAAACTCTCAATGAAGAGACAGACAGACTTACGGGACGGGATGTCGGGTAGGAAAACGGACGGACTGACACTGGGCAGGCAGGAGACCGGGGTATTTGTATCAGCAGGAGGTGATCACAGGAATGCAGCACAGCTGTGCTGACGGAGAGAGGCGCGGCAGTGGGCGGAACTCGGAGGACGGTACTGCTGAGGAGAAACAAACAGACGGGGGAATGACAGGACACAGGAGGACAGGTGATCGGGGGTAAAACAGAGGAAAACACACTAGGATCAGACAGGAATCCTAACAGAACAATCAAAATGTTTTAGTGAATAGTGGAAGAAAAAAATTACAATTGGTGCCAAAACTAAGGACAGTAAAAGTTTGCGAACTAACGTCAAATCAAGCACACTGCTGAATAATAACTTTGGGTTTACAGCTGGCTTCATAGATGAAGACGTAGTGGAAACTGGTTTTATTTACTGTTATTTTACCGTTTTTCTTCTTCAGTGAAACACATATTGCTGATAAAGCTTCACTCGGCATCTGTCAAAATCAACGCCGTCTGGCCGGACATGGACACTGACCAATCCTAACGCTGGAATGTGTCTTAGCAAGAAACCCAATGGGATTCATAGAAATATGTCAGTCCTCTCTGAAGACAAATATCTAATGATGACACTGTCAGACTACCCTTCAACATATCTTTGACATTTTTGTACTACAGTGTGTTGTTACTTGTAACAGCTGGTGTTAGCACCGTTCCAGCTAGTCATCTATGTCCTGTTGGTATTTTTTTGCTCATTTTTGCTAGACAAAATGTATTGCTTAACTTTGTCTTGTTTCCTAGTTGTGTGTTTGGAATTTTTTCGTATGCATGTGTTTGTGTTGACGGAAAGAGACCTGTACATCCCTCAGTGATCGATTTTGAAGTGTGCTGTAGTGCATTTTAAAAGGCTGAACACTGAAGCTGTCAGCCCTGGAGGGAGAATGTGAGGAAACACGGGACAACCGAGAGTTGGGTCTCGTCCTCCTCGAGGATTTTTACCTCAAAGCTCTCAACATCCTAATCTTGTCTCCTCGCTACAGTAAATAAAAAATATGATGTCAACAGAACAGATGCACGGAGGCCTTGCAGTTCTTCGGCTGCGGTGATTTGGAGACGTGTCGAAGAGGAAAAGGACACGAACCTCATTTTGTTTCGTTGACAGTGTAGCACCGCTACATTTCACCATCCGGTAGATGTTGGTAGAATAAGACAGACTGTCAACGTTAAGGTTGAATAACTTTCCTTCAGTATGAAGAATGCAAAATAAGGACGTGCTCGAAAAACTGTCCGTGCCAGATCTCTCAACAGCCTCCCCAGTTTTTGTTTGTGTGAATTTGATTTGCTTTATAAAAGTACACAATTTTCTCACAACTAATATGTAGAGCAGGGTAATTATTATTTTTTCCTTAACATGGGTCAGTGCTGGCTGGTTGGGTTGTCCATCTGTCCCAGGGTTGTGAAAGTGATACCGTAGAAGCCCTCTAGAATTGCCGGCTGCTCACAGCATAGATACAAAAGTTGTGGTGAACGATGTGCTGACTATTTCAGGGAGTTTTCAGTTTTCCTGCCTAAAAGCATAAATGCTTTTAAATGAAATAAAATAGTCTGAACAAAATCAAAACAAAACCATACAAGAACTTTTCTGAAATAATATCTTCAAAAGTTGATGAACTTTTGATTAAAATCAGCTGAGACTGGTCTTTGTACATAATTAAAAGCAGACCGAGCACCAGTTGTCTTTAATGCAATAATTTTCCATATTCAAACATGATAAGAAAAAATGTAAAGGCAGTAATCAAGCAGAATCTCTGCGCCTATCTCAGATTGTCTCAGTAGGTTTGTTTTAAGGAACAACAGTACCACCTTGTTTCTGGCTGCTTGTCCCTGACAGCAGCCGTTTCTCTCGTCTCTGCCTGGAGATGAAAGCAGGGGAGGAAGATGATTATCATAAAGTATACAGTTTTATCAGTGAAGGCGACTGGCCGTCTCCTTTGATGGGTCGTTTGGAGCCCGTTCCTGCTTGATGGCATCAGCAGCCGGATTGCCAATAAAAGTTGGTTAAGAGCCTCCGTGAGGCCAGCAGACAGGCCACGGATAGATGGAGGGGTTTATGATGAGTGGGCAGACACTACATAACCCCTACACACACACACACACACACACACACACACACACACACACACACACACACACACACACACACACACACACACACACACACACATGCACGCACACACACACTCACACTTATACACACAGTCACTCACACACGCACACACTCACACACAGTCACTCACACACGCACGCACACACACACATACACACACTCACACACACACACGCACACAACCTGACACATGTTAACATGTCAGTCACATGCAGGTGGTGATAACAAATCTGAGGTTTCCCATTAAGCTGGTTTCACCGGACTGATGTCAACATCACGCCAACACTTCCTATTACCGTCATTGTTTTCTTCATTTTTCAGAAATACGCAGGAACACAACATTTTATTTGGAAGGTTTTTTTGTTTTGTTTTTTTTTGCTCTCCAGAGCTATCTACTCCACCATGGTTTGCTTTTCCAACAATATACACAGTAGTTGACGTGCTGAAACTCAGCTCGTTAATAGATGCTGAGTCATAAACTCTTCGGCAGAATATTTCAACATGGGAAATTTGCTCCTTCAAAATTACGCTGAATGTGTTTTTCCATTTTGAATTGAGGCAGGTGGAGGAAGGAGCTTGTAAGAGCCCAAGGTAACTCTTCCACAGTTTCCACACCTTCACACGTTCTGCCTTTTCAAAGTTATTTCAACCATTCAACTTTTTTCGGTTTACCGTACAAGAAGGAGTTAAAACATTCTTGGGATTCAAATGACGTAAACCGTCTCCAGGTACAATCCTCACAGCAGGAACCATTAACACCTGTCAGACGACTGGCAAACAAACAAGCAATTATGATGCTCACCTATAAAGCCTCATAGTTCAACATCAATCAATAGAAATCCATTAAAAATGGTCTGGTTAAGTTGGCAAAGGTCCAGTGGATTCAATCTAGTAAAAATAAACACAGACCGCTGTGAACATTTCAAATTTCCCAACAGACGTGCAAAATGTTCCACATACTCGTAATCATAACTTGAGTCTGACTGTGAAAATTCGCAATATACTGATATCAACATGGTATGTTCACTTTGCCCTTTTGATCGCCACCTTACTTGAGTCAATAGTAGCTTCAGTAGAAGCCTTCAGTAGCCGACCAAGAGTCTGTGTTTGAACGGAGGTGGAGATCCACTTCTGTTGTTTAAAGATCCAGTCAGTTGCAACCGACATTGCTGATAACTGATGTTTTGTATTGCAAATGAACGCCGGTATGCTGGTTCAGTGAGACGCTTTGAAGAGGAAACAAAGAACATCACGTATAATGAGAGTCAACTACAAGCTAGGGACTCGTTCATCTGAAATCAGAACATCCATTCAAATATGAAATTGTGCAAAGAAGAGGAACGTTTGATTTGTGTCTATCCTACTGTTTGACCAGCATCTGTCCTCAGGTGTAATATGGGATAGATATTTACTTATTTTCCCTCCTCTGGCTTCTTTTTATCAGTTTCCGTGCCTCTTTGATCCCCTCTCAGGCTTCCGAGTATTTTTTCTTCCATTCATTCAATTCATATCCTGCTCATATGCAGCCCTATCTTTGCATCTTTTTGACAGCACCCTTCCCTCTCTCTCTGTTTCCCTCCCCTCGTCTATATTTGTTTCATGTTTAACTCCACAGTTTGACCTCCAAGTCGTCAGGACAAAGTCCCACTGGCTGCTTAAGTATTCTGCAAACAGCAGCATGTGCTATTGCTCCCATTTACTTTGTGAGACAGAAGGAATTTTCCATAGATCTGGTGTCTCTATGAAGCTGCTCAGCCCTGACAGATTGTGTAGATGAATCAGCCTCCGTCTGTCCTGTGCTGAGGTGCTTTTTTCTGTATGCCAGTTATATAACGCCCCTTTTTGTGCTTTTGTCCCACGACTGTCCTCCATGAGCCATGATCACAAATTTGGAAATTTAACATTTTAAATAGAAGGAAAGAAGCTGTCTCTGACTGATCTTTCTCTGGACTTGTCTGACCAACAGGTTTATACGCCCGTCTAGCTCCTATTCAGCTGTCACAATTCATTTTCATCAATCTTACAGTACATTTTCTAAAAAGAGATTTCACCCTTTCTCACATCAAATTGTCCAGGTTATATTTAGATTTAAAATCTACTTGGCCTTGTTTTTATTATAAATGGATCATCTAAATGGACGACCAAAAGTCCCCACTGTGGGATTAATAAAGTCTAAATCTAATATAATTTTAGAGTTTTCACAGGCAGATCATTTGACTTACTTCTCATAAATTCCCTGATAAGCATCTTTGTCTTTATTTTAAGTTACTTTTAACTAGATACAATAAACATGTCTGTAAAACATTCATTTCAAGGCTGTTGAAGCTTTATTCTGAACAGTATGTGTTGAATGTAGAATTACAAGAACGCTAAAGACTTCCTGACTAGCAGGAACTGTAACATCAGCTGTTTGAGTCACGGTTTATTTCGTCCACGTCTTCAACACTGAACCTCACCAATATTCAGTAATTTCCTCTTAAATTAGTGATTTATTCTCTTGTTTCTTGGCCTCCATTTTTTCAGTTGGCTAAAACTAAGAATTCAGAGAAATGAAATTGAGAATTATTTACGAATATTCAGTGTGTTTCACTCATTACTGTGCTGTAGTCTGATCTCAAGTCATTTCATCTAGAAAAAAAAAAAACAGCATCTCGTACTTCAAACCATTCAAAACTCATCACAGTTCAATTATTTCTACACTGGAACCAACTTATTTTAAGATTCATGTATGTCATGTAAAATGAACGAGCTGTTTTTTGTGTGGTCGTCTGCAGTGTGCTACAACTGCAACAGGACAAATGGTCAAATGTATGGCCAACCATGTTAATAAAAAGCTGCTATGCTACTGTTTCAATATGAAGAAGCATTTAGTGGTATTTCAACATTAAAAGTTTGAAAACCCGGCGACAAATTGGAATATTCTGTGTCGGTTTAGTGTTTCAGTAAAATGTTTCTCATCATTTGTTTTAGTTGGAGACATTTTCTGCATCACGTTGTTTATGAATGCTGTATTTTCATCTATTTATTGCAGCTGTGTGTTTGCTAGCTTTCATAATCCTGAATGCAGCTCTTCACGCTCGTCGTCCTGCTGCGTTGGTCGAGTTTGTGTTCATTAATTTGCAGTTCATGCTGTGAACAATTCATATTTTTGTATGTTTCGCTAGAAATGCATTTTGGAACAACTTTTCGAGCGGAAACTTTCTTTTCGTGAAATGATGTGAACTTATAAATGTAGTATTCATACACAAGTTTCAGATGTTTTCAAATAATATGTTTTCATGCAGAGAAACTCTAAGATGGAAAGAAAAACTACATGTTGGCTCTCCGTGGATCAAAGTAATGAAATAGTGGGAACTTCTATCAGGTGTTTCTGTCATGAGAAATTAAATTGACCATAAATGAAAGTAAAAGTTTGTCTGCCGTTATAAAAGGATCCGATGAAGACTCGTCATGAAGAGTGACTTCCTGTCTCGTCATAAGGCAGCTTGACTTTTATGAAGCTTGATAAAAACCCAATTTCCTCTGTTTGCCGCTGAGCAGATTCACACCATCCGCAGCTCCATGTTCAGCCTTCAGCATTTGCTTGTATCCACTTTAATCAGCAGCCGAAGAACCTTCCTCTCCTTTTATCTCCTTGATTGGCGTGCTGAGAAAAGAACAAGGGCTGCAGTGGAATTTTCAGAGCCGTCATCTGTCAGACGAGTGCAGGAACTTGTGTAATCTCAAAAGGAACACATGTCCGTTCGTCTGCATCAGTCTGTATGAATTAGACGCCGGTCCCGATAATAGAAATCCAGCTCTGGCGGTGTGCTTTGGTCTCTCGCTCCTCTCAGCCGATGCGGTTTGACCTCCGAGCTTTTCAGTGCAACATTTTGCACGACTGCAGCACAGTTTGAAGGGGAGGTTTTGCATAAATTAGGGTGCCAGTCTCCTCCGTAAATCTGCTCGGCTCCGACACTTTGTGGCCGTCATTTAGCGATCGTCTGTCTCCTGCCGTCTCTCGGTTCCGCTTGCCTTCATCTTGCATTTGTTTTGGTCGTTGGCAGTTGTTTTATGTTTGTACCTGTCAGGTTTTAGAGGAGAATATTAAGCAGAGAAATTGATGGACTGTCACGTGTGAATATGATGAAAGAGAGTTGTAAAGTTAACCCTCTCGTCTCTCTCTGTGCAGATGTTCAAACTGAAGGCGGTCCAGCTAGCGGAGAAGCTGCTCCCTGCCTTCAACACGCCCACCGGGATCCCCTGGGCCATGGTCAACCTCAAGAGGTGAGTGACACGGCCACTGAAAACCAGCCTGTCATCTGTTAGCTCCACGCTTCGTCACGCATGACAGCTGACTGACCGATCCAGAGAGTTACTCAGGTTCATCTGATGCCCCAGTGGGATGTTTCAGTTTTTAGGAGAGGAGTTAAACCTGTATATTTTTTACTGGACTGCCTGCTTACACGTCAATTTCTTCAATACTTTTCACAAGGTGTTTCTGTTTTTGTTTTAAAGACGGTTGATTTTGACCAGATTATTAAAGAACGTGCCTTCCTACTACTCACTGTAAACTTCTTATCAATTACCAAAGAATAATTGTTTGTGCAAGAGACTGGTGCATCGGAGAGGACCGCTTCAGGCTCCGCAGAAGTCTGTGTTCAGGAAGCAGGACAAAGTTAACCCACATCTCTGTATTCAACCTCTGGTAAACAAAGCTGAACTCCTGTAGCTGTTCCTTAGACCAGACATACATGGTTAACGACATCACTTCAAACTGACAGGTGGCTCCGTTGTGTCTATGAGTTCATGTATCACACCAGTGGGACAAGAATCAGGTTGATTAGAAAGTCCTGATGGGAGCTTTCCAATTAATTGCAGCACTACAATGCAAACATGTAGTATAATGTAGTATAATGTAGTATAATGTTAATCCTCATCTGGTTAAATGGCTTATTAGTGCACATTCACACCAAATGTTTGTCTTGTCATGTCTCCACAGATCCCTCATTAACTCAGAAGGTCTGCGTCCTTATTCACAGATTCATAAGACTAAAAGTTCCTCCTAGTGGTGAAAATTCTCGTTTTCTAAGAATTTGCCCTTAAAGTTGAGAGTAGATCCTTGTAAAGATAAGAGCTATTCACAAAGCATCGTAGCGCTGAAGAGAGCTCCTGAAGTGAAAAACTGTTCGGAGCAGAGAGGAGGACTTTTAAGAGGCTGAAGAATTTCTTAATCAGTGAAACAAAATGCAAGAAGTACAGCGAGGTTGAGAGAAATATTCTTCTAACGCTGAATGACGACACGTTAATGAAACGCTAGAAATTATATTGTGCAGAGATGATGTTTGTGGTCGACCTCATCTGAGGCGCTCGCTTCGCCCACTCAACACAATCACACAGAAATTAAAGTGATCGCAGCGCCAAGATATTTGATGACTGGAAAAATGACTCGAGTCTGTCGCGACCTTCATCAGCAACGATCGCACACAAATAACCAGCGGTTTCACAGCCTCGTATTCATTTTATTTCCACTAAATGTCACTGACCGTTCTGTGCCCCTTTATCACCATGAGTACATTTTTTTTTAATCAGCCGATCACATCCTTCAAAAACACGTGTCATCCCCTAGCAACAGGGTCGACCACACCTCCTCACTGAGATCAGGGTTTCTGTTCTTTACCTGCTCAGTTGCTCTTGAGAAGTTTCTTAAATCACTCCTAAGAAAAGACTCCTTGCTAAAGTTTTTTAAGCCAGGTTAAGATCTCTTAGAGGATTCGAAGAACGTTTGTGAATACGGCCCCTGAAATGGCAATCTAGCAAAAGTACAAGAGCACACCGCAAGAATACACAGACACACACACACTTGCTTATCAACTGTAATTAAGGCCCCTCTGATACACACACAGTCGCATCACACATCCACAATCTTTCTTAAATTCATTAATTAAATCAAAGCTTGTAAATGTTGTTAAATGTTACGTTCGAGTCCTGAATTCTTCTTTGAGGTCGTCAATCTGCAATAATCATACAAACCTGGGAGTTATTTTTTTTTTTAAAGCTCCCACACACCTCGTCCACTTTCTGAGGTCTCTCTACTTCTGCCTGATTAGGCCTCTTCACCGGGATGAGTGGGTGTACAAACTGTGCTGCGGGGGCAGGACAGCGTACACCCACATCACTCATCACATGATTCGGTCACCTCACGGTGTAGCTCAGGTCAAAGTGAGACAGTTCTGAGTAACTGATAGCAGCTGTGTGTGTGTGTGTGTGTGTGTGTGTGTGTGTGTGTGTGTGTGTGTGTGTGTGTGTGTGTGTGTGTGTGTGTGTGTGTGTGAGAGAAGGGCTTTTATTCAGCTGGGACACTGTTTTGGAGCCTGTGTGACTTTGTGTTTTTTGAACAGCCTCTAAGTGTTCAATTCAAACCTGTAGTGGGTAACCTGTGTTACTGTAACAGCTTTCCTGTTTTAGTCTGTCGGGTCACATCACCATCACAGCTCCAGTGCTTTCTCCTCCTCTCATCAGTTTGTGCTTTCTCTTTAATTTTTTGTCTTTCTTTACACCTGTGAAGACAGTGGGAAACTGTGTGTGTGTGTGTGTGTGTGTGTGTGCGTGTGTGTGTGTGTGTGTGTGTGTGTGTGTGTGTGTGTCTGAGATCAGATTGTTGACGATATATGCAGCACAGGAGAGGGTCTCTTCTCCAGGTAATTCTTAATTTGTCAGAGGCGACGCTTTGTTGTTTGTATTAAACTCCCACCAGACAAACACACACCAGAAAAAAAACAAAGCCACACACACACACACACACACACGCACACATCTGCACACATCTGCACATAAATGCCCTCTCGAGCAATTATCCACACAGGAATTCAAACTAAACAGAGACGCACACACGAGTGACACGCCTCTCTGATTTCCATATGATTGGAGAGACGAGGCGCTCCATGCTCTCATGTAAAATTGAAGCAGCTCCAGATGCCTCCTGTGTCACATATGGTCATGAATAAATGGTGTTTTACCTGCTGAGACTGCTACCAACTCTGGAGCAGGTAGTGAACTTGTTGCACAGATGACTCGTCTCTGCCAGGTTTCACTGGAGGGGAAACATATTAAATTGATCATATTGAGGTTGATAGTTCCTGGTTTGATGTTATTCTGAAGCTGCAGGAGGCAAACTTAAACAACTATCGCCTTTGAAGACGTGCTGTATTTAAGCCTGAATCTAACTGACATGTCAATTCTTACTCAAACTTTATTATTTACAGAAGATAGTTTAAATCAAGTATCAAGATTTAATCATTAAAACTGCTTTTCATTGTTGTTTATTTTCTTAATTAGATTTAGTTGTTATTATTTTCTTGGGTTTTTTGCTTTTCCTTAGATCGTTATGATCCATTCACTCATTAGTTAGACTTATTTTTCAATTGTAAACACTTTTTTTGGGCTGTTCCTGTTAAAGAAGTGTTTTTTTTTTTGTTGTTTTTTTTTTTTTAAATGAAGCCTCAAATCAGCCCCAAATCTCCGAACCTGTTAACTACATGTTGGTCTTAACCCTGTCGACTCAGGCAGATACATGATGGTCCATTTTAAATGAGTCAGTAAAAATCTTTATTACTCCTTTAACTTGAGTGTACAAGATTTAACTTTTTGTTTCTTTGTTCAACCCTCCTTCTCCCCTCCTGTCTTCTCTCTGTGTCTTCATCACCTCTTCCCCTCTCCTCACCCCTCCCTCCTTCATCCCTCCTCCTCCTCCTCTCCAGTGGTGTTGGCCGTAACTGGGGTTGGGCGTCGGCGGGCAGCAGCATCCTGGCTGAGTTTGGGACTCTCCACATGGAGTTTGTTCACCTCACGTACCTGACAGGAAACCCTGCCTACTACCAGAAGGTAACACTGTGAAGCCACTATGTGCGTGTGTGTGTGTGTGTGTGTGTGTGTTGTGGTGTGTTGTGTTGTGGTGTGGTGTGGTATGTTGTGGTGTGGTGTGGTGTGCTGTGCTGTGCTGTGCTGTGCTGTGCTGTGCTGTGCTGTGCTGTGCTGTGCATGTGTGTTGTGTCTGCCTACGTGCACGTCTGCTGCTCAGTTTATGCTACTGTGAAAAAGGTTGATGTAATTCAGTCAAACATGGAACACAAAACGTACTGAGAGCTTCAGTTTTTCTACCAGAACATTATTTGTGACTTCCTGTGCACCTCAAACACGAAATGGAAAATTACAACATGGACTTGTCTGTGATTGAAAGATAATGGTTGTAAGGTGACTAAATAAACTCCTCTTACTGGTGTTCATCTCAGGTGATGCACATCCGGAAGCTGCTCGCCAAAATGGACCGACCCAATGGGCTCTACCCAAACTACCTGAACCCGCGTACGGGCCGCTGGGGCCAACGTGAGTACACCTTCTGGATTCATTTCACACAGTTATCAAGTGGTTGTAGTCAGCAGGCTGCTTTACCAGGTACATACATGTTTTCCTTCTACATTATCTGCTCTGTTGAGGTTATGGGCGCAGATGTAGTGCTGCCGGATCAACGCTGCAACTTTTTACTTTGGACATTTCTTCTACACATTATTAAGAGCTTAAGAAGAATCATCTCTAAAAGCGTTTGTCATGAGAGAGACGATAAAAACAACTGGAATGGTCAAAGTTACCATTTTGACATTTAACATGTATCAACTGATTCACAACATCAAGTTGAAGCCTTGTTACCACGTTATTACAAACTAAACAGGTCCTGCATGATGTCAACTTAAAAGCTCTCTGGTGTTTCATTTGTTGAAAAGTTTTATTTTTTTATGAAACATTTGCAGGAACTTGTGGCTGAAATCTGACAGTCACACTTTAGATGAGTAGTTCCAAACATCTGCTGAAAATACCAGAATTCTCCTGCTGACTTTATTAAATGAAAGCAAAGGAAATATGTGACTATTGAATGTAAACTCGTCGGCGTAGAAACAGTAGCTAGAACATAGAAATGAGCCATGTGCGCACGTGACAGGTGTAGTCCAGTACTTGAACATGAACCACTACACCCTTGATAGCAGTAAATGAAAATAAAGCTTAAAAGGCTCTTTGGCTGAGCATATCTTGAATGTTATTTTTTAACTGAGTTATTTCAAGTTGCAGCGGAACAAAGATTTTGCTTGAATTCCTGCATGTCTGATGTACAACCATCCGTTTGGAAAAAGTGTGGAGATGCTGTCGAGAGCTTCAGATGATCACGTGGTCAGAAGTGCTGTGAAGAGAGAGAGGAGAGATTAACACTAAGCGAGGGAAAGACGAGGAGCACAATGGATCTTCTTTAATGAGAACAAATTGAATCGAGTAGAAGAAGACGGAAGTCGGGGAACACAGTATTCCCGCTATATTGATTACATTTGGCGGGCTGCCCGGGGAAATTAACAGCTCTCTGACTGAAGTTAGACATGCGGTGACTCGGTATTCTTCCGCTGAAAGCTGTCATTTCTGGTCAGAGTCATTTTCAACAAGTTTATAATTAAACTGGAGAGACACCAAATACATTTGTTAGTTACACCTAAAGTAATGGAGCATTTAGCCCGACGCGGGGTGAAGGACGAGCGAGCAGTGTAATTATGCTCACACTGAGGAAACAATAACTGAGAAAGAGATGCAGAAGAAGCAGCACAACATATACAAACACCCGAAGACCAGTGTTGTTACTTTCTTAGTAAAACGATATGTTCTGCACTATAGTTACACACTGATATGGTGCCTTTCAACAGGTTTTAGAAGCTGTAATTATGTTTCCTGTTCCTTAAGTCTGTGAAAAGATCATCTAACATGTACTGAATAAAATTGTTTTAATATTGAGTATAACTGTGATAACCTTCCAACGTTTGTACTGCGGTTACTTGGGTAACGTCATTACGTCAACAGGTCGGATTATTGACATTATCCCATTTCGTGTTATTTTCGTATAATTGTACCTATATTATCGTGAAACACAGAACACAGAGTCCTGAAGGAACTTTTAGTTCCTTGGAAGGTTCTTGGACATCAGTCTCGGCTAATATGTGGCAGGCGAGCAGTAACTTCCATGGCTGATAGTGATGTCCCTGAATGTCTCATCTGGTAGTCAGTCTGTTAGATCATCGCGGGATGTTTGCATATTTCTCCCGAATATTACTTGAGGGTATTTAAGTTATAATCTATAATATGTTTATGTTTGTTTAGTTTTTGGCGTTTCAGTGGAGAGTTTTGAACTTTAGGTGCTGAATGACAGATTTATAGACGGTCGCGGTTTGTTATCTTAAGATTCCAACAGAATATTACAACACTGTAGTTATTATAATATTCCTCTTTGTGTGCACGCTTGCCTCAGAAGTGTGTTTTTAATAGAGCGCCGTAGTTTTCGCCCGTCGATCAGATCTGCTCGGGGTTTGCTCTTCAGTTCAGCGAGAGGAAATGAAAAGATGAAATCTGTTTAAAATTGAATATATTGTGTGGAGTTTGTTTTGTCCAGGGGCGTGAGAGATTGACATATTATTTCTATTCTGTTTCACAACACTTCCAAATAAATGGGAAATAGGAAAATTCACATACATATTCACTGAAAACAAAACAAGCGATGGTTTCGTTTCGAGGAACGTGCAGATCTTTCTTTGACTGCTGTGGTGCAGTCTGATGATTTTATTTGTTTTACTTGTCAAGGGAAAAAAAAGGAGAGCACTCTTGGACAGATAGATAAATGGAGGGGCTCATTAATGGATGGATAGGTGACTTGGCAGCCAGACTGATGTACTTCTATGTGAACAGACTTTGGGCCAAAGGCAGGGAAAAATAAATGGGCAGAAAATGGAGGGAGGACCGATTGATTGATGGATAAACGAGGGCTTTAACAGATGGATAGTTAGCTTGCAAGCTGCATGACTAGGCAGGCGATGATGGATGTTTTATGTTTGTTTGTGTGTTTGCGTGAATCAGGAAGTGAGAGTCTCTTTGAGTTTGATAAAAATATATATATATATACTGTGAACATGCACATGTATGTTTTCTGTGTATTATTGTGTGTATGTGTCTGTGTAAAGCACATAAAAAGTGTTTCTATGGACATGCACTTTCATATCTATGGGCCTACTTGCATATATGTATGTGCATTGTGGTCTTTTGACCCGGACACATTAATTAGCTCCCCCCCTTGTTGCCTTAACCAGCTTTATTGATTAGGAGGTGAGTGCAGTGTAATTAATGTGAAGCTCGAAGGGCAAAAGTGACCTTGAATGTTGTTGCAAAATTACAAATGATGAGGCAAAGGAGCCCCCAGTGATTTCAGTAAGCCATGAAGTAATCATTTCCAATCATGCAACAACTGCACCCTCGTCCACAGTGGATTGTTTGAGGCTGCCCGCAGCCGGACCACTCTTTGCAATGCTTTCTGGGAAAGAAGAATTGAGCTGTTTTTTGATGAAAGCAGCCTAAAGCATGGGAAGAAAATGTTGACACTACACAAGCAGCAGAAGAAAATGCAGAGGCCTCAGTGCTCACTCCATCCACCCAAAAGCAACCAAAAGAAATATGTCATAAAAATAAACACCAGTGAGGCAGTTTAAAATGTGCTGGTCAGTTTCTCTGACGCAGCTCTCAGACTGCTCCAATATAACTAGATAGTTTTTTACACAATTTAGTCTTTTCAGAGCATTTTCCAGTGTCTGGCCTGAACGTCAAACGGGCCTTGTAGTGTGACCTAATTTAAGAACAGTGATGCGTGTAGCCCGGGGGTCTCCAACCTTTTTTCCTCTGAGAGCTACTTGGACAAAATGAAAGTCTCCAAAAGCTTCTGATGATATTTACATAGCTGAGCTCCACCCAAACCAGCTGAATAAGCTTCCTTAATGGTGACAGTAGCAAACTGATTGTCTGTTGTGATACATTTTGTATCACAACAACTTAAGTTTATCATCATTTGCAGGGGAGGGGGGGGGGGGGGGGGGGCACATGTCTATGTCAAAACCTAGAGTGTGCCTGGGCCCTGTGTGAGTCACGGCATTGAGCTTACCTGCGGTGTAACTTTGATCTCTCACTCACGCTGTGACAGAAACTCTTTATAGCTCCGCCCCCACTATTGCAGTTCTGCCAAAATATTGCATTTATGTTATTTACCTAATTTATGAGCAACCGTTTGTTTCCAGCTCAGTGTGACAGTCTCTGCTGCATTTCTGTCCTCTGATCTCTGTGTGTCACTCCTCAGCCTCGGCTGCACTGACGCGGTGCGGAGCAGACTCAGGTGAAGGGAGCGAGGGGAGATTGTCCACCCGTTAATCGATCGCGTTGATGGCATCGTTCTCTCAGACAGGTTAAAAAATAGAGAAATAAAAAATGCTGAAATCAATCACTATATGCTACAATTTGCTACATCGTAGCTACAATTTATGTTTGAACCTTTCATAATCTACTGAACACCGTGTCGCGGGCTACTGGGCGTTTGCCATCTTCGGGTTGGAGACCTCTGGTCCATCACGTCAGAATCTTTGGTTTTTACTTGCCTAGTTTGACATATTCAACAACATGTGCCTTGACGTCGACCAATAGGATGACAGAGTGCTCTCTGGTCCGGGTCGAACTTGAAGTGTTGCCAGTCTCCCAACACACATGAAAAGAATTGATTGCACTTGAACTGACTAATCTGACAGTTACCATAGTGAAGGACAAATATACGGTGCAGTCTGATTGGACCAAAAACAGAAGCATCCTCTTATGAAATGGACTTGTCTCAGTTGTTGTGATGCCGAGACGACACTAGTGGGCAAAGAACTACCATTTGAACTGTGTTTTACTTGGGACACAACAAAGCAGTTACCTTGTTTGCTAAGGATTATCTTAAGGCATTTAAAGAGACATCTTTAATCAACATCTTGTCTGTATCTTGTTTATGTAGACACACATTTGAATTGTCTTATAAAGCATTAACTTCTGTGGTGTCCGTCTGTGCTGGAGCAGGTTATTGCCCTGTAAACCCAATTATTGTCGATAAAAGGCCTTTTGTTCTCCCTTTTAACACCCCAGTATAGCGCTGACTAAATACCTTCAGTGGCATCTGTCTTTAAAACAGTATATTTGTCAGGACTCAGTGTTGTTCAGCTTATCTTCAGTAATCAGCTCGTCACAGATTTTTAATAAAAGTCTGGACCCCAAACACCGACATTATATCACTTATCTTGTTAAACACATTTTAAATCAATAATACCAACACCAATAAAGCAGAAACAAAGAACTTTAATGCTCACTGCGTTGCCATGACACCATGATTATCATTCCCACTCTCAGGAAGGCAGACAATTACGGTACATGCAAAGTGTCTTTTCAGATAAATACTCGGTGTGTAAAACATGTTGTTCTGGGAATATGATTGCTATTTGCATATATTTGAACACCTGTAACTGAGACGGAGGCAAACAGGGACATGACACCTCCATTTAAACTCACTGCAGGACCATTTAATCAGAGCTTTTTTAGACTGGGGGCATTGAGGCTCTTTCATGTTAGATACACCACATCAGGGAGGGAAATTAGCGGCAGTCAAATGCAGCTAGAATATGAAAGTGGCAGATTTCAGACATAAAATAATAATTCACTAGCGAGTGGCTGGTGAATTTGAAAATGTGTTGTCAGTGGATTGGTAATTGTTCACATTTAAAAAAATAAAATGTGCCAGCCAGAACTACTACACACAATACACACATTCAAGACACTGTTGATAACACAAAGTGAACACAGAGGAGCAGCTACAATCTGTCTGTAGCTCAAGGTTTTTTTTTTGTTACAGCTTCTGTAACAAGTAAACAACCATCATGTGGACATCTGTCTTCTTCTCAATAAGTCTAATTGATCTGTAAAATGTTGAGTGTTAAATTCACTGTGTTTTTATTATGAATCTTTGAATTGTTCATATTGAATAAGAGGGAGGGTTGCAGCGATATACCGGTATTACGATATACAATGATATTAAAATTGGTGGTTATCATACCGTGCACAAGTGCTTATTACTCGTATTACTTGTTGAAAAACAAAAAAATGCACAGAACAGAGATGCTCTCCTGCGCATTGACTGCCTGTCAGACTCGGCAAAGGGTGGCACACACAAATGCCACAGAGAAAACCAAAGTAATAAAATTCCCATCTTTACCCTCGACAAAGTGATTAAAAACAATCTGGGATGATTTTCAACAAATATTGAAAATGAACACGACTTTGTCCTCAAGGACGGATATCAAATTAGCAAAAAATATGGACACAGAGTCTCCAAAGGAGGAAACATATCAAACATCTTCAAGAATCCCTCCACACAGAACAAAGTATGTCCTGTTTGCAACTTTAACGCATAATAAAAACACACCACTTCCAGTCATACCGTCATATTTTCTGAGACGGTTATCATACCGTGAAAAACTCCCACCATCACAACCCTGATGAGAGCAGTGGTCTGATGTAACTAAGTACGGTTACTGAAGTATTATAGTTGAGGAGGACTTTGATGGATTTAAGTATTTCCTTGTTATGCTACTTTTAACTTCTACTCCACTACATTTTGAAGGCAAATAGTGTACATGTATTTTAAAGCTGTAGTTACGTATTATTTTGCAGATTCAGATTAATATTAAATATTAATCAAGTACTACATTATTCTGCATTATTATAGATTAAGCTACTCAGCAGTGCATAAAATAATTGAAATTCTCCATCTTAAATTAATTAAAATTAAAGTGATGCACACATTCATGAATCAATAATTATAATAGAATGATTATAATCTATGTGATTCAGAAATGGGCGTTTCTGCAGTGATTACTTTTACTTCAACTACTTTAGGTACATTTTTGATGCTGATACTTATGTACAGTATTTTGGAACTGTCGTATTACTTCAGTAAAGGATCTAAATGCTTCTTCCACCACTGGATGAGATACTTTGAGGGTGGATGTACGTCTGTGTTTGAGACCGAGTGAGGTGTTAGAAAGGTGGAGTCGTGTGTCGAGAGTGTGCAGCAGAGAGTGAATTGAAGCTCGTGTGTCCCTTGTTGCAGAGTGTAGGTGTGTAGATGGTAGTTAAACCCCATTAATGAGCAATGAGTCTGAGCTCCTCTGTTTTAATTAGATCCTACAGTGACAGACAGCCTTATTATCACACAGTCCTCTGCCGTACTATAACACACACACACACACACACACACACACACACACACACACACACACACACACACACACACGCACACACACACACACACACACACGCACACACACACACACACACCACCCACTCCCTCTTTCAAACCTATTCACAGACACTCTTCTTTGCTCACATACTGTACACCCGATCTGTCAAACAGTCCTTCATATCTAGATTTTCATATAGCAAATTAATTATCACTAAAACAGAATCTGAATTGCATTCAGCTCCTCTAATGTTCAGTTCGATGAAGTTAAAGTTGGTACGATTGAATATTCTGTCCTCACTTCTGTCTCTCAGCAGCAGGAATTTAGGAGCAAGCAAACTAAAGAGTGAAACACATTTTTTTTTTGGCCTATTTTATATTTTGTTCCACTTCATTATTTAGCCTGGCATTGTGTCGGGGTCTGTTCTTTTGTCATTGTTTAAAGTTTATTTTATTCTTTTAGTCCGTCGACTTGCAGTACTGTTCCCTGGTGGTACTCCAGAGCCTTGCTCAAAGGCTAGAGAGTATGTGTGTGTGTGTGTGTGTGTGTGTGTGTGTGTGTGTGTGTGTGTGTGTGTGTGTGTGTGTGTGTGTGTGTGTGTGTGTGTGTGTGTGTGTGTGTGTGTGTGTGTTCTCCCTGCAGGTCCTGCCACTGAATCATTGACTCTCTGTTATAATGGTCGTCGGTAATCAAATGTTTGAGCTCCTACAAGGTATACGTTGTAACCCAGAAGCAGCCGTGTGATTTTTGTCTACTCGTTCAGAGTGAGATGCAGAGAGACAGAGACAGAGGAGAGGTAGAGCGGGACAGAGCAGCGGGAACACGCCGCCCTTCACCTGTTAACTCATCACCATGACATCATTTGAACCCCCACTGGGTTTCTGCCATGACTACATGGTGCCTGTGATCGCAGATCGTTTTCCAGTGTGTTTTGTTGTGAGAACAGTAACAGGCGTTGAGTCTGTGATGAGGCACCGCACACGTGAAGCATGACTGTCGCATGTCTCACACAGGCCGTGTGAACATCGAGACGATTCAGAGTCCTAAGTAGTCGATTTTAGTGGCTACAAGCCACATCAGCTGTTTCTACCAACCTCCTCCTCCTCATTTAGATTTTTGTGAGTGCTCTGATTCATATTTATACTCGTTGATATTAAACAGCAGCCTTATGATGTTGTCATTTAGCCTTTCTAAGTACTGAATGGGTAAATCAGAGAATTTTATTTAATGAAAAAAAGTGTTGGCCCTGGTTTCCGAACTAGAAATAATTGTTGAGCTTATCTACACAGTTTTTTTTTTTGTTTTTGTTTTTTTTAAGGAAACAGACAATGACAAAGAAACCTGCCTTTCTTTTTTTTTTTTTTTTTTTGCATTTTACTGTTTTGTTTTTCTTGGTGATGCATTTTCCAGATGGCATACACACATTTTTGGATATATTAACGATCTGTGAGAAAACACTTTGGACTCACTGGCATTTAAATAAACTTCATCTGCCTTAAAAATGAGCGCTACACAACTAGCTAGTGTGGTGCATGAACTGAACTAAACCATGATCTCTGCTGAGCTTCACACTGCATTGCGACACTTGACAACATACAAAGATGTTATTAGTATTACACCAGCAGCCTGTGACCTTGACCCCGGCACAACGTGTTTGAAGCTTTGTGAAGTCGTCTGTCTGCGTCTGAAGTTTAATGTCCATTTGATGCCACCTCCTCGGAAAATCCTGCCTTTGATTGACAGGCGCTCCCTGCGTGACCCACATCCTTTGATTGGCAGAGAGATGATGGAGAGGAGCAGAGTTGGGGGAGTGTGCGTGGGTGGATGCCAAGTTGAAAGAGCGTGGGAGGCGATTGTGAAACAGAGGGTTAGGTAAAAAGAGATGAGGGAAAGCTACAAAAAGATCACACAGATCTTGAATGAGCTCTTCTTGTTCCAATTTGTATTTTAATCTGCGCTGCCTTGTTATTTTCCTCTTCGCATTCAAAAAGTGCCACCTGTGAACAAGCAGTCACAGCTATGGCTGGTGTAATATCCATCTCTTCATCTGATGCTGTGTCTTCCAATTTTGGAGACTTCGTGTTTATTTATTTGTGTTTTGCACCCTGTGATGTTGCAGAGTTCGTATTCGAAACAAGCGCTTTTGCTTTCATGTACAATTGTCTCTGAGTTTTCTTTCCCATATTTTGGTGTAAAAATCAAACAAAACACTCAGGAAAACAACAAAAGAGGAAAACTGAATTCACAGCCTCTAAACTAGACGCGTCTCTGGGTAGACTCTGGTTAGAAGAAATACTTTAGAGAAAAGATGGTTGACAGTGTGACAGTGAGTGGAACATTTTGAGGGAAATGTCACATCTGTCAACTGACAATCCTTTTGTGCTAAAACCCTGAATCAGCACAATATGTGTGATGGAATATAGATGGCACACTGCATGAAGACAGGACTCGTAGAGGGATGTCTGGAACAATATAGCTAATTATAAAATAGTATAATAGTAATAGAGTGTAACGTTAAAATTTGTTGTGATGTTTAGCAACACTGTCAAACCGGTAAAAAAAAAAGACACAAATTCACCTTTTACGTCGAGCCTTGGAAAAGAACATATTGGCCATTTGTGAATAACTTTCCACAAAGTTATGTTTCTACTTGACCCCAGCTTTTTGTTTTGAACTTGACCTCATGCCTGCCCTGTTAGGTTGTTTTTATGTTTCACATTTAAAGTTGATGTGCTACTGTAATGGTGACTCACCGTCGCTTTGTTTCTACGGACTATTGTGTGCTTGAACTTGCAAATCCACAAAAAGAGGATCTGTGTCCACTCTAAAACTCTCTCTTCTAGTGAAAGCTTCACAACTTTTAAACTTGTCTACGTCTTGTGCCTACAGTATTGATAATCCCCCAATTTTTTCGAACCAATTGATCACGTTATCGGGCAATAAAAACATTTCGACACGTTATCTCGGCGTTGTAAGTTAAAGTCACTCGTTCTTATCCATTTTCTTAGAAAATAATCCTCATAAACCGTGTTTTTCGAGATGTCTGTGTGTTTTGCTGTTATTGACAGTCACGCTGGTCTATCTCCTTTGTGCGTCACATGAAGGATGGGGAGCAGAGGAGAGACAGGTGAAGTGGCAATAACATTACTCAACAACTACACCGATTACACTACTGGAAGAGCTACGAATGCCAACATGATTAATTTGTTAATGGACAGACGTCGACCCCAAATAATTTGGCATGGAAGGAGCCACCAGAAGAGGGCTGGTGACCTGCCAAACAGACAGAGCCAGAGATAATTACAAATTATACCAGCATTCATCCAGCTGTCTGGGTGGAACATTTGGAGGAGAATTATTGAAATAATATTCTTCCTGCTACATTCAAGAAAGCATTTCATTTCACACGCATCATTAACTGCCAAATAAAAGCAGAAAATGTCACTCTGACTGCTTTAGTGCTGCTGATGCTGCAAAAACACCTGCTTATTTTGTCCTGGGTGTCATAAAACATGTGTTAAGTACAATATCTATTGCAACAAAATGCCAGCACTGTCCTAAAGTAGTCCTAAACATATGAAATGGCAGACACACAGACTTGCTATTGCCATCTTAATAATTGTATTAGGGCCTCCATAGTTGACTCACCAACAGCAAATGATTTGACATGATTACATCACAATAACAGTTTCAAAAGTCGACGTGTTTATTTCTTATTTCCAAATGTGATTAAATCTGTATTAGTCAGTGACAAGACCTGTCAGTGTGCTTATTTTAAAGTGGCTCCACACACACTGGTGCTCAGACGCTAGCTGTCGTTTTCTTTGTAAATATACAAACTGGAGCACCCACATGTAAATTCCAGACATGAACACACACCAAAACACACACACACACACACACACACACACACACACACACACACACACACACACACACACACACACACACACACACACGAAAACACCCCCCCCCCACAAACACACACACACACACACACACACACACACACACACACACCAAAACACCCCCCCCCCACAAACACACACACACACACACACACACACACCAAAACACCCCCCCCCCCCCCACAAACACACACACACACACACACACACACACCAGAACCCAGAGCCTTCAGTGACGTCTCCAAGGTTGATTGTGAGGTTTGCGTGCGCTCCGTGACTAAAGCTGAATAATTCATGGATTCGATTGGTTTTTCATCTTTTTTCACTCTCCGTCTCTGCGTCATTTTCCTTCTGGCATGTTAATCACATACAGAAAAGAATCTGCTTGATGATGAGACACAAAGAATCTGCTTAGATATCAAATATGATTACATCTGGCTGAAGAGACACAGAGAGGATGAAGGATGAGGAATGCTCTAGTTTCACCCAGTGACGTCGGATTTAAATAAAACCTTTCATCCAGGCAACTGACATCATGATGAAGAGGTGGGATGGAAATTTGGGGAATTTTACCTCCCAATTTCTCATTTTGTTTAGTTCAAAGTGACTCTGCACACTGCTACTTATGATCCCTTTGTCTTAATGTATGTGGTTGTCTTCAATTTGAACACAATGTCATCATTTGTCGCCACAATGAAGAAACCATTTAAAATGTTGCAGGTTTGCGGAAAAAAAAAATCCACTGAAAAAAAGAAGGAACAAAGGTTTACAAAGCCAAATCAAGAGAAGATTAGTTTATATAATATTTTGGCTATTTTAATGATTTTTCCAAAGTTAAAAAGCTGCATAAATCTCTCTTCTTTTGATAAGTAAATACTTGTTATAGGTCAGTGATATTGCCCCGTTAACGGACCAAAGTGCCGTTCAAATGGGCTGAAAACGCCCCCAGGAGGACCAAAGTTATTTCTTCGTGCGATCCGACGCATCCTCACCGTGGAGTCTTGCAAATTAGGACAGCCATGAAAGCTGTGTAAACTTTGACGAGGACGATCGGGGACACTGAAATGTGAGCACATCAGGGAGCGGGTAAACAAAACGGGAAAAGAGAGAAGAAACACGCTGCCAATATATTGTGCATGTAGGGAAGAAAAAGCACCGGGGGCTTCGGTAGATGCTTTTGATGCCATATGTTGCGCTCCACCAAGGACTTTCAGGCAAAGTCGTAAAAATGAATAATTCACGAAGGCTTTCTCATTTGTCCGTCCCTCCCTCCAACCCGCTTCGTTAACTCCTGTCCTCCCGTCTCTCCCTGCAGATCACACCTCTGTTGGAGGACTCGGGGACAGCTTCTACGAGTACCTGCTGAAGGCGTGGCTCATGTCCGACAAGACCGACACGGAAGCTCGCAAGACCTACGATGACGCCATCGAGGTACGGTGTTGTGCAGCTCCTCCTGAGCCATCTGCAGGTCCAGTTCAACCTTCGCAACCAACTGTAGGAAAATAAACAGAACTGCATTTAACCCGATGAGCGCTCAAATTCACTCCTCTTCTTCTTGGTTGAATAGCTCACAAACGACAAAGCGTTTTCCTCTCGTCCATATTTGAAATCACAGCTGACCTCTGCGCTGTCTCCAACGTAAGGCTGACATTACATCCCACTTTGTATGAAAAAAAAACATATAACAATGTATTTGTTGGCCTACGCTACAGCTGAGTTATTAGCGGACATCACGGGGGCGTATGCCCTGAGAGGGAGTCCCTGTTTGGGCCTCTCGACACCCAGAGTCCGTCATTACTTTTATTTTCCATCAGGCACTAAGCACATGTTCCTTCAAATTGCTGAGTCATACAGTGTCCCATAAACCTGGTTCACATGTTGTCAGATTGTAGACAAGCTCCTCTACACAACTATAAAAATATATCTCTACTGACAATATTTTATGGTGAGAGACATGTAAAAAAAAAACAATGAAATTGTTTTATTTTTCCTTGGTATAAAGGTTAATATAAAAAAAAAAATCTGTAAGTATTATTAAATCAAATGATGAAAGATCTGGACAGCCTAGACTGTCCTGAAAAAAAACAAGAATACAGCATGAATGGGTAAAAGTGAATGGAGTGAAATTACCCTGAAAATATCCTCGTGTTCATAGGGTTGAATCTGCAGTTTTTTCAATACAAAACATAATTTAGTCACAAATTACAGCTGTAAATGTCACTCATTTTTCTCCTTTAATAAGCACTGTTGTGCACCCGCTTTAAGAGTTCAGAGGGAGCTGTTGCTTTTTCTTTTTAAATAAATGAAGAGCTGATTTAGCAGAAAGCAGATGTTAGCGGTCTGTAGTTGATGAAGATGTCTGTCAATCATTGGGAGTGTCAGATATTGAGCAGAACAGATGGTCCAGAGCGAAGGCGGAGGGATGTGTGTTTGTTTTGTTTCACTCTGTGACCCTCCCCACCTTCATGTGCCAGTGATCCATTCGCACAACCTCACCCTGCTCTACCCACAAAAACAGCCTTTCCCTGTTTTCTGCCTCTTCAGATATCCACATTCTCACAAATTTCACACATCTTCATTTACTACTTTACTCTCCGCATACATAACTCATATAAACACTTAATATTCTGTTGTGTTCACAATCTGACTGAAATCATACTGCCTCATTCACATTTTTTTTAGATCTTCTCTTTACCAATTTCCTCCATAAATACAGAAACAGTGTAACATCCTGCACAGTTCCTCACTCTCTCTCTCTCTCTCTCTTTCTCTCTCTCGCTCGCTCCAGGCCATCGAGCGCCACCTGATACGCAAATCCAACGGCGGTCTGACATTCATAGGCGAGTGGAAGAACGGCCACCTGGAGAGGAAGATGGGCCACCTGGCCTGCTTCGCCGGTGGCATGTTTGCGTTGGGTGCTGACGGCTCGCCCGACGACAAGGCCGGACACTATCTGCAGCTCGGAGCTGAGATCGCACACACCTGCCACGAGTCCTACGACAGGACAGGTGAGGCTGGTGGGGGAGGAGGGGAAGGGGGGGGGGGTGTACACAAATGCTAAGAGGCAGGATGTGGATTCACAAATGCTGATAACTCTACTGGGTATGATGCTGAGCTCACGTGGTTGTGGCAACTTTACAATAACCACATGTTGAATGAGCCGGTAGGCCGAGGAGGAGACACGAGGTACTTTAAGATGAGTCACAGCGACAGAAGCAAAATAAAAAGGTTGCAATGTGTGCTCTGTTAAATTATTACAAAAAGCGAAAACAGCTGCAGAAGCAATTTGATAAATTATTTAAAGACTCGATCTTAAGACTATCTTGGAGATGGTAATACCAGCAAATAATGTTCAGAGACAGCCTGTAAAACAACAGAAGCTGAACTCCACGTCGTTGGTTCAATAACCAGCCATGTTGGTAGGTTTACTGAAGTTGCATGACTTTGAGTAAAAACACATTACAGCCCGTTCCAGGACGTTTCAGTCTTCAGCATTCAACCAGCAGCGTCAGCTCAATGTCTCTGCAGCTCAATTGCTGATGTCACTTTTGATACACAGTGAGTTGTACATGAAGAAATAGTACATTATGTCTCAGCTCTGTATCAGCATGTATCCAAATCAACCTGCAAGGTTTGTATTTCTACATGATTTCTATTGTGCTCATGAATTGCATTTTTTTTTACATCAAAATCAAACCTCCAAAATACATTATAATTTTTATTTGATTTACTTTGTTCAAAAAGTCCCCCTGGATGTTTTTTAGGGTCACAAGCAATGAAGTCCTCTCACCTAAACAACCAACAATAAATTCACTGTGATAAATAGTTGTTTGTTTTAGTTGCTGTTACATTTTACATTGTAGATACACTGATTAGCCATAACGTTAAAACCACTGACTACTGAAGTAAATAACACTAATTATATCTTTACAATAGCACCTGTCAAGTGGCGGGATGTGTTTGTCAGCAAGTGAACAGTCAGGTCTTGGTGGAAGTTAATGTGTTGGAAGCAGGAAAAAACATAAAGATCTGAGTGACTTTGACAAATAGTGGTGGTTCGTCAGAGCACCTCCAGGGCAGGAGGTCTGTGGGGTGTTACCGGTCAGCAGCGGTTGGTTACTTCCCAAAAGTGGCCTGAGGAAGCACAAGCTGCAGACTGGTCAGTGTCCATGCTGACTCCTGTCCACCACCAACATCACCTACAATGGAGCTGTGAGACTCAGAACTGGACCATAAATCAGTGTGTAATTTGTTTGTAAATACTTAGTTTAAGCCGTGGCACTGTAACCCAGTTTTATGCTGTATTTGAACGTCTCTCGCTGAGATAAGGCTGTTTTTGAAACATTGTGTTTCCTGTGAAATTGGCCAAACAAAGTGACTTGAAACCACTTGTGCCATGTAGTGTATCCCATTTTGCCATAGTACTGATGAAGAAAACTTGTTTGTAAACACTTAGTTTAAGCCGTGGCGCTTTGATGCATTTTAACATTAGGCTGAGAAAGTGAGATCTGAAATAGTGTTTCCTGTGAAATTGTGTACACAAAGGCACTTGAAAACTCGTTTGCCATGTAGTTGATCCCATTTGCCATAGTTCTGACGAAGAAACTTGTTTGTAGACACTTAGTTGAAGCCGTGGCGCTGTAATGCAGTTTTATGATGTATTTGAGCTTCTCTCGCTGAGATAAGGCTGTTTTTGAAACAGTGTGTTTCCTGTGAAATTGTCCACACAAAGTGACTTGAAACTTAACACTCAGTTAACAACACACGTGTGTGTGTGTTGTTAACTGAGTGAAGAGATGGCAGCAGGATGCACTGTTGGAAGAAGGCGAGCCGGTGGAGGCACAGCGATAATGTGGAGGGAAACTTTGTGTCCTGGCATTAATGTGGATGTTACTTTTTGATACTCACCTCCGACCTAAACATGGTGGCCGACCGTTGCTGTGTTCCAGATGACGTACTTCCCTTTGTGCACTAACAAATAGGGCTCTTACATGTTTGGACTCGGACTCGTGTTGTGCAGGAATTTTTACAATTTGACCTCAATGACCTCATCATGTGAACACATCACCCGCCAAAATATCTGCAGCTTCATTTTTTATTACCCAGATATTAACATGCTTTCGTGCCTAGACGCCCTAATGTGGATGGAAGGACGTCCCTTCCTCTACGGAGCCAAGATGGCGACCGTTTCGAGCGCATCGTCCTGGTACTTGCAGCGTACTCCATGTTTTCTGTAATTTACAGTGTGAATGCACTCACGCACTCAAAATAGGAAGTGTTAGTACGTAAGTACACAGCACATCCACACGAGGTGTCGTGGAGTCGGTGCCTCCGCAGGTCGGAGCTGTTTTGGTGGCAGAAGGAGGGACGTGCACAACGTTAGCTGGCGGCCGACCGTCGTGTATCATCCACCGGGAGACAGACGGGGATCGATAGCGCAGGAACACCAGTGAGAGATCTTGCAGCATATTTCTATGTATAAATGTGTGTTTTTGTGTCTTTGTGTGTGGTCGAGTCGTGAGGTCGCTCTGAGAATGAGGAGACGTTGCCGTGGCAACAAATGAAGATGGAGAAAGAGGGCGAGAAAGAAAGGAAGGACGGTCGGGAGACAGAGAGAGAGAGAAGATAGCAGCGGTCAGCCCGTCTAAAGTTGTCCTGTTCGTTAATGAGCCGTCAGTCACGGCAGATGAACGTGTGTGTCGACGGACTCGACACGCTTGTGTGTAAAGTGTGTTTGAATCCTTTGAGAGTCGGCCGTGTCGCTGCTTGGTCAGCGTCTCAGTCATTTTCCACTCTTTGACTCTTAAAGCCGATCACACGTAATTGGCAGAAAAACGCTGGTTGTAAAAAGATGAAAAGGCGGTAAAATCAATATTTTTTATTGTCACACAGACATTAATTCATATCCACCGTGACCGGTAATCACCAGGAACTGAACCATTAACACAAACACGAAGCAAAATGTTTATCTTTCTCTCCTTAATCATTGTTTACCTGTTTACCTTCTTTGTTTTCTTCCTCCTCTCTCCTCCTATCCATCTCCCTTTTCTTTACCTCTTTCTTTCTTTCTATTTCCTCGTCTGCCCCTCTTGATTTCTCTTTTACTCTCTCTTGTGTCCTTCTTTGTGCCGCCCTCCTCTGTCCTCTTGTTTTCTTGTTGCTGCTGCTTCCTCCCTCCTCCTCATTATTTCTGTCTTTCTCCTTCATCTCGTTTCCCCTTCATCCCCCTCGTCTTTCCTTCATTCCTCTCTCCGTCACCTCTCTCCCTCCACCTTTCTCTTCTTCCTCTCTCCAGTGCTGAAGCTCGGCCCCGAGGCCTTCAAGTTCGACAGCGGCCTGGAGGCGGTGGCGGTCCGGCAGAATGAGAAGTATTACATCCTGCGGCCGGAGGTCATCGAGACCTACTGGTACATGTGGCGGTTCACCCACGATCCCAAATACCGGCAGTGGGGCTGGGAGGCAGCACAGGTAAGGAAGTGGAGGATGCTTTTATTTGGCTCAACACACGAGGAGTTTTTATGGCTTCCAGCTTATGTTTGTGTACATCCTAAAACTTCTAAGTCATGATAACCATCAGTAATTATATCCCATGTTCATTTTGAGTTTAATTGCTTCAGGCGTTTTGTTTTTTTGTTGTCCTATCTGACAGGATTTTGTAAAACCTCTCTGTCGGCATTATTACATGTAGGACAGCCGTGAAACAGGGAGGAGAGCGATGGAAAAGTTCCCTCCAAGAATCCTCTGTTCAGGAAAACAAACACACAAACTTTCATCACATTTTATAAAAAATGTAAAGTCAAATAATGTATTTTTTTTTAATCAACCTAAAACTTATAAAATAACTTTATTTCTGCGTCATGTCAAACATTTGACCAACTCCACACGGCATCACAAGACTGCAGATTCCAATATCACATGTACAAAAATCTACAAAAAGAGCAAACATTTCACAACATTAGAGGCATTTCTGCATTCTTTCAAATAACTTCTTTTATTTATGAATGAACAATTCTAAATAAACCTTTGACTCTTGCACAGTGACACAGTTGACTTCCAACAGGAAGTGAATGTGGACACCAGATCTCAGCTGGGCACACAAAGATAAACACACTACTTTTTAGACAAATACTACACAGCATGATTGTTATCATCTAAAATGATGCGGCGAAGTTTGCTTTAGTCTGCATACAGTATCATCATCCCGCTGCTCTTTGCTCTGAGCAAACACAGACTCACTGAACAAACAGATGTTGTGCTTTCATTATATAAAAAAAAAGCCTCATTAAACAACACACACACATCTCTTGACCAAATGCCAACATGTTGTTCCTCAGATAAAAACTGTAAAGTTCTTCTCAGCCTGTTTTATTCTATATTAATTAATGTGTTATTATGACAGTGACGTCATAACTGAGTCATACACACAGTATCATCAAACTCAGGAGATAGTGTGTTAAATTATTTCTTCATCTTATGAAAGTTAAACAAAGAAGTAAGTTTACACATACAAATGTTTAATCTTAATTTATTTTTACATCTTAGCTTTGTTGTTAAAGGAAATGTGTCCCGTCTTCGGGGTGTTAGTGTAATGTTTATTCAAAACTATAATGTTTTGTAAAGTAATGAAAATAATTATTGGAATTATGAATTATAAAAATACATGATTGTAGATTAAATGCCATGATATTATACAAGTGCAGAGTTTAAGAAAACGTGCTAACACCAATAATTTAGCACAAGCATGTCAGCACTTAAATGTGCGTAAGTGGGCTCTTGAGTGTGTGTAGATGTTGTTCTTAACGAAAGAAAAAAATCCCAAATAAAAAAAAACTTTGGTGAATCTTTGTAAGAAATGCATAAGTGGGTTTCAAGAAGAAATTTCTTCTTAAGTACAGTTGGTGAATGAGGCCCATTTAAATCCAGACTTCTTCACCTCCCTTCTTTTCTAAAATGACACGTACGGATCTGAAATCTGTGTCCTGAAGTGGAAGATACAGACGTAGTTATTTAAGGATCCAAAGCAAAGAGCACATCTGTGTTAATTTTCCTGGACAGATGCGGTGGGATCCTGCAGGCAAGCAAAGTGCAGCTTTTTGTGAATTTAGCTACAATCTCGGAGGCACTTAGAAATATGAGAACACTCGGTATGCTTTGTGCCATGAGCTGATACATTAAAAATACAGTCATATTATCATCGATGAAATAAAGAGCTGCACCAAACGCAGGTTCATGCCCGACAAACCTTGCCTTTGGCAATTCCAGCTGCAGATCAAGATTAAAAAGCAGATCCGTGTTTTAATCCAGATATTACATTTGCTTCATTTGATTTAGCTCCTCAATGTTTTCTCTTTTCCGTCTCTTCTCTTCTTTTATATTTTCTGCGTTGTGTCCACTGAAAGGTGAAAGTATTTGCACAGTTAAAGCACATCTTGTTTTCTCCTCCGGCTGTGAAACTGTGTTTAATTTCAACCTTTGAGTCAGAATGTCAGACCGCGCTTTAGAAGTGTTCATTTGTCTCTTTGCTAAAAGCATGTCACCAGCAAAATAAAGAGGTGTTTTGCAAGCTATTTTCCCCGTGCCGGCGCTTTTAAGTGAACATCATTGACAACCTGCGGCGGGATGTTGTTTTAAGCTTCATTTGAGCTCCTGAAAGCAGAGGAGCGCATGTCTCACGCAGTAAAAATGAAGGGACTAAAAAAGGCAGCTCACAGTTTCAGTTCATTTATGAATCATGTAGAGAATGTGTTTTTTTCTGGGGACCCACTTTTTGAAAATGACAAACCATCGCGACCCACTTCACAGTAGGTCTTACCTATAAATCCTCAGAAGAGAGAATAAATGAACCATCTCGGGACCTTACATCATCTTAGATGGAAAAAAAAAATAAACCCTTTTGAATAGAAATATGCGATAAAATCCAAACTTTTTTTTTTTTTGCAGGAAAATATAAACATGCTAGATATTAAAAAAAAAGTGACTAAATAAACAAATCTAGGCAGAGTTAACATGCTATCTTTTTGGTTTTATTTCCTCTTATCGGTAACAATATATACAATTAAAATGCTAAATAACTAAAGCTAAATAAGTGTAGTTAACATTCCTCACAAACAAACAAAATACACTGGCCGTTCATGTTAGATTAAAACCAGCCATTAATCATATTTCAAATAATCGTCTTTTGAATAGCTTTTCTCTTCTCGTAGGAGGCTCTCCACCTGATCTCTCAACTCTTCCATCCGTGCTGTCATCAGCAGATTAAATGCGATCGGTAGCAGAGACAGCATTGACCGTTGTTTGGTTAAACTTAGCTGTATTCTGGTCTTTAGCAGCTTATCCAACCACCAAAATTTGTCTTTTTCAATGCAGAATCTGGTGCAATTATGTCAGAAATCGCGAGTGAAGCAGCTCCCTCTTGTGGCGCAAAGGGATACTGCAGATAGAGTTTTTTTTTATTTTAGTGACCCAAATAGGGTTGCAAACCCTCTGTAGTTTGTGACTATAGACTGGATATAAAAGTGAACGTAGCTTCTGGGGCTGAAATATGAGGCCGATGCAGATGCGATTTAAGCTGCAATACCGCTGAGTGCCACTAGAGGTTGGCTCCAAAAAGCCTCCCATTCAACTAGTCCCAAAATATTTCTCTACAAGTTATTTCAGTGTTGTTCGCTAAAGTCGCTCCTTATTAGTTTTTTGGCCGTCCATCTGAAAATATTCCCGTCATTTCCCGTCAGAAAATAATCCTCAAAAAGTCATGTTTTTGGGAGCATGTCTGTTTGATTGACAGGCCTGTGTTGAAGCCAGGTTACGGCTATCGGTGGGCGGGACGTAGTATTGCCGGGTTTCCAATCAGATTAAGTCAGATCGACCGATGGCTCCCCCCAGCTCGTCCAAATATGGTCACTTCCGGCTCCAAACCGGTCGAGACTTACAAGATGGCGCCGGTCAAGTTCTGAACTGGAGGCGTCATAACGGCCGTTCACAAACCAACGGGTGACGTCACTGCTGGTTGCCGCTTGGTTGTGACTCAGTCTTTGGGAAAGTGATGTAGACTTTGTAATTGGTGCAAGTAAGGAGTGGATGGCTGGTTTTGGCCTCACAGTAAACCACATGCAGATATCTCCCCGTAATAATCACTCTTTTCTGTTTGTGTAACTGATCAGAAATGTAAAGAACCGCCTGTGTGATTCCATGTGTGAGAATAATGTACTCGTGGGTGGCTGTGAGATGTTTTCAGGTGTTATGAATCTCTTCCTCCTCCTTTTGTGTTTTAATATGAAAAGCTTTATGGAAATAGAACAGAAATGAAAGCCCTCTCAATCCCTTTCACTCCCCTACGCCACATCTTCTGACAGAGGATTAAAGAGTTCGTCTTCTATACGGGACTCGATGAGTCGTCTTCTCTTTATGAATCTCAACCGGCCTGCTTGTCACTTTCATCTTCTTCTTTTTTTTTTTCCCTCTCTTTAGCTTCTGTTTCTCTTTTTTTCCTGCCAATCTTCTTGTCACCTTTTCTCCTCCATTTTTAGCGGTGGATGTACTTCTCTTTGTTTGTCTGAGTGGGAGTAAGTGCATATGAGCTTGTGTGTCACGCAAATATATTGGCAGGTGTGTTTATGAAGTCTGAGTGTACTGACACTGAGTGACACTAAAGAGAGTTGCTGCTGAAAGCCATTTCGTTTCCTCACTTACATTATTTATTATTGCATATACACACAAGCACTAATAAATATGACAGATCGTACTCTTGGTATTTCCGGTTAGCGTCTTGTTTCAGAGGTCATAAAGTCTCAGTAAAGTTTTGAGGTAACATTTCATTATTTAATTTGGTTGTTCAGATTTGATCTTGTGTCTTTGTTATTTGGGTGATAAATTAACTAAACATGCAGTATATGGAATGCATCAAAATATATTTTCTTTCAGCATTGTTATGCTGCCACAAACATAAATTATTCATACAGAGGTATTTTCTAGAAGGTATTTTTAACATTGTTTTGTCAGGAGGTAAAATACAGACAAGTTACTGCCTTGCTTTAATAACAAATTATTGCCTCATCGTTGTTCTGGGTATTCTTGTCTTTTGTATGTTATAAAGTGTCTCCAGCCAAACATATTGTGAACACTATATATAAGCTATGACGTGTGGGTTGACAGTGAATGTAGTTACAAGTGCAGCAGGTTGCATCTCTGCTGTTCAGGAATTTAAACTCCAGAAACTAAAATGTCCTGTCTTGAAAGTCTTTCCAGTTCAGGACCAGACTAGTTCCAGATCTTCTGACGTCCTGTCCGACATCACACATGATGTATAAAGTACAGTATGTTCGACCTATGTTACTTTTTTAACATATGATCAACAATACTTCCTGGTAGAAAATATTCTACTAAACGTGCTGTACTGTGTTGCCACCAAAAATAATGTTCCTGATATTTTTCTCGCTGTGAGGAGGTCTCCATGTGCACTTCACCTGTATTGTAGAAGAATATTTTTTATCTGCCATATTCAACTCTTTAGATTTGTTCTGCAGCGCACAGGAGGCTGAACCATAGAAATATCAGCGTCTTCAGTCATAGACTATCTATGAGGGTAACCTTGGCAACAGAATAACTCAAAAATGAGAATACATACTGACTTTGAGTATATTTTTTTGTTGTCACTTCCCATGTGTGAACACAGCAGGCTTTAAACCTGTCTGGAGTTCACAGGTAGTTTTGATTACAGCCATGTTAGATTCTTCATTTACACTTCCTGTTTTGTCTTCTCTCTCTCGTTTGCATTTTTCCACTTTTCCTTTGTGTTCTCACCTTTTTCTTTCACTCACATATTTACGCGACGTTTCTCTCCTGAAGCTCCACAAAGATCAACATCCTGCTCTCCTCCTGTGTTGGTCTCTTTACATCACCCAACACACACTTCACCTGCGGTCTTCTCTGTATGTTGCCTCAAAGCTCAGCTCCTCTCTCGCTCTCTCTGTCACACACACACACACACACACACACACACACACACACACACACACACACACACACACACACACACACACACACACACACACACACACACACACACACACACACCCCAGCTGCATCCATCTGGTCCACCAAACCTGCCTCGGTTTGTCATGCTTCCTCTATTCACAGCAGCCATTACCAATGGCTGGCTTTTACCTCTGTGTGTGTGTGTGTGTGTGTGTGTGTGTGTGTGTGTGTGTGTGTGTGTGTGTGTGTGTGTGTGTGTGAAGGTGAAGCCCAGCTGCTGTAATGTGAAATGTGTCCTCAGTTGGCTGCAGCCTTACTGCTCCTCCTCCTCCTCCTCTTCTTCTTCCTCCTCCTCCTCTTACAGGTAGACTTTGTGACATCATTTATTTAGCACAGATGGTCATGAGACGTGTGTGTGTGTGTGTGTGTGTGTGTGTGTGTGTGTGTGTGTGTGTGTGTGTGTGTGTGTGTGTGTGTGTGTGTTGTAAAGGTACATTTACACCTTACTGGCTTCTACATTTTAAACTTAACAGGCTGTTGAGCGTTGTCATGTTGATGTAACTCATGTTCAGATGCGTCTCTTATATGTCCAGACATAATCAAGGATACACTGAACTTGATGTTAGTGTGTGTGTGTGTGTGTGTGTGTGTGTGTGTGTGTGTGTGTGTGTGTGTGTGTGTGTGTGTGTGTGTGTGTGTGTGTGAGAGAGAGCACTGCTACGGCTGCAGTGTGGATGGAGAAGGGCAAACACACATCGGGTGCAGCAGCCCATGAATAACAGATCCAAACTTCTTGCGACGGAAATCTGCTGACATCAAAATGGTCACTCGAGGACAGAAGACATGTGTGTGTTTTATTTTAGGGGTGTGTGTGTGTGTGTGTGTGTGTGTGTGTGTGTGTGTGTGTGTGTGTGTGTGTGTGTGTGGTTTTTTTAGGTGTGTGTGTGCGTGTGTAAGACAAGGACGGAGATAATGCTTTCAATTACATGCGTTAACAGTGAAAGTCGATAAGGAATAAGCAGGAGATGTAATGCAGCCAGAATTTTTATGGAGGCACCAATTTCTCTGTAACAAGTCCTCATTGCCGATCAATAGAACACCGTGGTAACCGTGGACTCTGTATCACCAGCTGGACGGTGGCTGCATCTTTAATGAGGTTTTGTCAGTGTGCGCGCGCGTGTGTGTGTGTGTGTGTGTGTGTGTGTGTGTGTGTGTGTGTGTGTGTGTGTGTGTGTGTGTGTGTGTGTGTGTGTGTGTGTGTGTGTGTGTACGCAGACATGGAAAACACCTGCTCACAAATGAGTGAAAACAGCAGCCAGTGTTTGCAGTCGTCTCCTCAGGTTGTGCTGTGTGGGGAAAAGTGACGTCAGAGACGTGTGGAATATGTATTAGTTGCAGCTGTTTTGGAGAAATGAAAATCAATATAGAGGAGCATGGTTACAATAGTGGGCCTTGTTTTGTGATCTGGATCTCTTAGTTGTGATAAAAGCAATAATGAAGAATCAACACGCTCAGCTTGCTCATTTAATCCACAAAAAACAAGATTCATTAGCATAACTGTGTCCAGTGATGTGATTTATAAATTAATAAAATATATAAGTTGACTGTGAATCTATTAATAAGTGAGGAACTTAGATGTTTTATTTAAGCTTATTCTGAATGTGTACAAAGTGCAGCCATCAGACCATTTAATACCCGAGAGGCCTCGACCAGGAGCTAACGTCAGGTTCACCATGCTGCAGACTCCGCCCCTTTTATGCAAACACACTTGCAGCCAGTTTGGAAAACCCGGAGCTCATGAGCAGTGTGACTACGTTCATGGGCCAGGAGTATTATGGCGAAGCGTGTAATACACACGCCCATCCTGTAAAGGGAGGCGTGTTTTTAGCTCCGTGTTGGAAGTCGCAGACTTTTACGGCGGTGGACGAAGTGTTTTTTTATTTTTAAATTTCCAACCGAGGTTTGTTTTCCCTAAAAATAATAGGTGGGTTTCCACATGGTTTTGTTTTGTAAAGCACGTGACACTGATACTACTCAGGAGGCAGACACCAATACTCTCCATCCTGGTGGATGGGCGTGAATATTACACGCGTTGCTGTGGTGCCTGATAACAGGAAGATATCCTGAGTACGTTAAACCTGTTTTGTCTACAGACCTCAGCTCTGTTCTCATCTGACTGGCTGCCCTCCACGTTTGTCCTCTTCTTCTTACTGTTACACTGACATCGCATCTTTTGTGGTTGCAGAATAAACCCTCGAAAGCCAAAGTAAATACACAGATGGGATTTAAATCACAATTCAAACCACCTACGAACGTGTTGTGATTTTGCCCTGAAAAGCCCGAAAAATGAGAGCAGAGAACAAAAGACACGTTTAGACAGAAAAGTCTCACGCAGCCGATCGTCTTCCCGTGGACGGACGTGAAAAGACAACACGACTGTGAACTTTCACTTTGCTCCCTCGGCTGAAACAAACGATCCTCATTAAGAAGCTGCTTTTGTGTCGAGATCGGACAAAGCAATTATTTAAAGAATCAAATGGAAACACGGGGAGGCGGTGCGTTGGCAGTAATCTTCTTCTTTTTCCATCATATTTTGTGCAGCTGCTCCTTCCTGTACGGCTCCCCAGGACTCACTCTAATCTGTCACAAGCAAAGAAATTAATTATAGCATGCTTTTATAAGCTTATTAAAATTGTGCCCCTCCACCCCCTTTTCTCTGCTTTTTTCCTTTTGCTCTTCCTCCATTTGATCCTTATTTCTTCCTCTTCCTCTTCATCGGTTTACTGTCCTCTTAATCCCCAAACTTCCCTGTTCTTCCTCCTTCCCCTTTTCTCCCTCTTTCTCCTCTTCCTCTCTCCCCCTCTTCCTCTTCCTCTTCCTCCCCTCCTCCAGGCCATCGATAAGTACTGCCGGGTGAGCGGCGGCTTCTCCGGGGTGAAGGACGTCTACTCGTCCAACCCGACCTACGACGACGTGCAGCAGAGCTTCTTCCTGGCCGAGACGCTGAAGTAAGCCTCCGGACCGGATTAGTTTGATGAATTTGGCTCGATCTGGGAATCATCGGTACACTTGTTGATTAATTAGTGGCTCTTGTGATTAATGTAGTGATATGGTGCAGGGGGGGCGGCGGGCCTGTTGATTGGAAGGGCTTGTCAGCAAAAAGTGATTGCAACAATTAGGTGTTCATATTTTACATCTTATCACTGAAAACCGAGTCCTGTACGGACACGAAGGCGTCGGCATGTCGGTCAGCAGACGAGAGCTCGGTGTCGTCGAGCAGAGCTCTCACGGACGACGTCGACGTTAACGTGTACGTGATGACGCACAAAATCTAAAGTTCTTCAGCAGTTGGGAAACCTTCCAAGTTAAATCTGTTCCTGTAAAATGTGCTGTTTGTTTCCTCGCTCAGGTGCAGTGAAGACACAGAATTTCATTCGATGACCTCTTGATGTTTTTTTTTAGTTTGTTTCATTTTACTTTGAGCCGAAATTTCACTTTGCACAGAGCAGCTGTGGATGTTGTCCTCATTAGCATCAGGAATAGATGTGAGCAGGGTCAGTACGGGCGAGAGGGACGATAGCGGCGACTAAAAGAACTTTTTCATTTACTGACTGAAAAAAACACGAAAATCAAATTTATTTTTGGCTCAATTGGCTAACAAATTACACAAATTACACAAATTACACAAAGTATTCAGGTTGACATACAAAACTAAGTTAGTTGATGGGATTTATTTAAAGTTACCATGTTTCAGCTACATAAAATAAACGTATTGAGTAGATTACTTGCACACGAGTTTGTTTACATCCAGTATTGTACGTTTACCGTACAGTATATAGTGAACTTTTATTGTGCTCAAACACGGCCTCCATCGTCCTGTGAAACCTTTTAATTTATTTACATATAAATGCTCCAAATTGTCGGCATTAAATCTAACTTCCAGAATAAAGCTACATTATTTATTATAGCCTGTTTATCTCTTTGTCCAGGTTTAGTATTTTTTTTGTTTTCATTTATGTTTTTTGTTGCTGTTACAAGGTTTTCTTCAGGTTTCTGGAGGGCTTTAGGTCTTGTGGTAGCAACGGAAGCTGATGGACAGTTATTTGACTAAAAAACTCTAAAATAATGGACTATTATTATTAAAATAATTATTTGAAAATGCGCTGTCTACCGTAAGAATAATAATTACCAAACACTGGTAAAACCAAAGCTCATAGTGACGTTATAGTTACATGATAATGCAGTGACTTCACTGTACTTCTACTCTGCTTGTTTCCCTGCAATCTTCTTGGAAGGCAAATAACAAGTTCAACAAGCTGCCATCTATCTTCCCGTTGGAGCCCCAACCTTCATTTGCGGCCACACTATTTTAAAGTCAGCTCTTATGTCTATGTGGTACATCATCATCATCATCATCATCACCACTGATGGATGAAGGGCAGAGAGGCTGTGACCCAGAAGGAACACTGAGTACTTGTGTGGCTCTCTGAGTCCCTCTGCTGGCAGCTCTGTGAAGGTTTCCTCCCCCGGCCGTTCACCGTGTCTCCAACCTGAGGAAGTTTAGTTGTTGATGTCAATCAAACAGTCTGACAGCTCCGAGATAATCATAAAACTCACACTCTCACTTTTACTGGCTGCCCCCCGTATTAGCATGAATCTACTTATCTGCCCTCCATTTTAACTTTAATGGCCCTGAAATTAACATCCACCCGGCATCACATGCCAGTAAAATCTGCCTTTGGTGAGCAAGTCGTGAAAGGTCACCCGCCACACAGGCCGCTCGCTCTCCGAGACGATGACATTTGAACGCCTCAGTGTTATGCAGCCTTTGGTGTCTGTCTGTCCTCGAGTCTTTGTCCCTGCTGGCTGCAAGCCAATCGCATCAAAGCAAGACAGCGCCTCTGTGTCAACCCGGCTTCTGATTGGCTGCCACTCACACTGATCTGCACAAACATGCAGCATCTTACGAAAACGTTTACAACCTCTGAGTCTTAACTTTACTGGATGTTTAGTGTTGCTGTACACAAAAACCGCTGACTGTCATTTTTTTTTACGCAGAATATATTCGCAGTTAAAAATGAAAGATACCAAACCTCGGTTCAATATTCAACTTTTTCCATATGTATACATGAACATGCTCTCCAATATGCATATGAAGTTAGAGATTCAGTTACTCAAAAATACACACCAGAGTGCAGTCATCAATCACAAAGCCACCAGGGCCAGGTTGCTATGGCAACACACCAACACGGCACACAGCGAGAAGGTAACCGAACATTTCCTATAAACGACACGTGTTTGACCGACGCTCGTTTCGTGGGGCTCAGTCGCCATGGCAACGTTTGCGGTGAAAGGCAGCGATTGGCTCAGCGCCAAAATAAGTGGCTTTATGATGAATGTATGCGTCACCAGTTTGAGCAGGGCGCTAAACGGTGACACCGATGAACGTGGTGACAGACAACAGTCCTCCCACACGGCCGTTTGCTTTGCTGCCTGTTTTAAACGTCACCGGCTAGAACCAAACACAACCGGGTTTAAAACCCTCCATCTGAACCGGGAAGTGAACATGTTGGAGGGATGAAACTAACGCAGCCAGGAAACCTCCAGAGACTGAATCAGAGATAAACTCAGGATTTGGTTTTCAAATATTTGCAGTTTTGCGCGACAGTTCAGCAGTGTTCCCACGGGTCAGGAGAGATCAGGGAAGGTCCAGGAACCTGATCTTTATTTGGGCCAAATCCTGGAATATCTGGGAATTTTGTGTTTAGATTTGACCTGCCATTAATCAAAATGTAATAATGTCCCCGTTTGTAGCTCCAACGTCAGCTCGTTGTTGTGAACGTGTGTTTAGTAACATTAGTGGTCACTGACAGAAATGGAAAATGCAGCTTATTAGGTTGTGAGCTAATTACTGTTATTGTTAGGTAAATGCTTTGCCTCTGTATTGAGACATGTATTTAATTTATTTTAATGTCGGCACTAAAGGAGGGACATGTGGCACCCCTCCACCCCCCCCCACCCCCCCACCCCCCCGGCCCCTTTAACATAAATGTCACCGTTTCTTGTCGACTCAGCACAACGGCAGCCTGTTTTTCTGTTCATGGCAGGTTGTGGAGTTTCAGCTTTTTAGCCAGTGAAAGTCAAGGAATTTGACATTTTGGGAAATCTGAGTTCAGTCATTCACTTCTCTCCCTCCTCCTCCCCTCCTCCCCCCCCCACCCCCCCACCCCACCCCCAGGTATCTGTACCTGCTGTTCTCCAGCGACGACCTGATGCCGCTGGAGAGCTGGGTCTTCAACACGGAGGCTCACCCGCTCCCCGTCCTCCACCTGGGCAACATCACCCTGCCCGGCAGCGAGCCCGCCCACCGGTAGACGGACCCGGGCCCCGTTCCTCAATCACGGCACCAGGGGGCGCCATCCGTCTGCCCACCTGCCCACCAACACTGGACAAACTTACATTCAGACTCTCCACTGCTTTTCGGACCGCGGGCGTGAAGCGGCAGAGCGGAGAAGACTCCGGCTCTCCTGCTCTTCTTCTATGTTTCACTCTTTGACTCTCTCTGTCCATCTGTGTCTTCTCTGCTTCAACCAGAAGGACGGTGGGTGAGCTGCTCCGCCTCACGTGTCCTCTGAAGGACAGAGCTCCGAACCAGAGGCTCCATTTAGTTTATTTTTTGTTGTTGTTTTTTTTTTTAGCCTTTATTTGACCAAACTTTCCTCCCAGACAGACTCGAGCTGCGGCGCTGAGATGGGACGTAGTGAAGGATTACCCGTCACAGTTTGACACTGTGCTGATGGAAGTGATTTTCTTTTTTCCTGGCAGACAGACTTTACAGGGTTTGTTGATGAGATGTGTTGTTTTTGTTTGGGACAAATTATGAAAGGGGACACAGGGTTTGAATCAAAGCCCTCTGCTTTCTCCCCTGACCCGAGCCTCACCCCGTCCACTTCCTGTTTAACCTTCATCAGATGAACTTTGCCCTGGAACCTCCTCCTTTAGTCCTCAGTTTCCTGAAAAATGGACCACGGAGAGTGGAACAGTGATTTCACGGGGACCGCGGCGCTCCACCTGTCTCCACCTCGATACCTTTCTCCTCCAGTTAGAGACGAGCCACAGCTTTCCCCTCACCAACCGTTCTGCTGCTACTTGATTGGATGCTGCTTTTTGTTAGTTTCTCACTTCTTCTCTCACACTTCCTCTCCCTTTGATTTCCCACCTTCTTAAAGGTCCCGTTGCTTTCAGGTCATGCGTCGTGAGATGAGGCTTCGCCACGCTTCTGTACAAGTACGTGTTTGTGTGGTGGTTTAAAAAAACAATTACCCCTGCTGTAAATTATTTGTTTGTGCACTTTGGAAGACGATGAAGAAGAGGACGGTAGAGGTGTAGCGCTGAAAGAGCTGAATGAATGACAACCTCCCTGCTGAGCCACGTTTCCTGTGTGCATCACATCACGAGAGGGACTCATCAGTTGCCCCCCCCCCTCCCCCTCCCCTCCCCCACCCCAACTGTAAATTGCATGAACTCATCGTAGTCTTCATCATCTCGCTCTACCTTTAGTTTTTCTCCTCTTTCCTGCATTCGAACCTCTTCGTCTCATCACCATATAAACCTGAAGACCTTCGGTCTCCTGGTTCCTACGAGGCTCTGAAAGGTCTGGCAAAGTTTAATCTCCCAAAAGTCTCCCTCATCTGGGAATCTGCTTTCTACTCAGTTTAAAATGCTCCTTAAAGCTTCAGATCTACAGTTTCCTACATGTAGCTGTAAACTCACCTTTCTCGTGTCACTAGTTTGGTGCACAATCGTGACCTGCTGCTGTCCACCGATCTGATCCCGCTCATCTAAATACTGACCTCAAATATCAAACTGAGAGAAGTCAGAAAATCCAGAAACAGAGCAAATAAAGGAATTTTCTTTTCCTGTTTTTTCACATTGTCAAATCCACATCCTTCATCACTCCTCCTCTCCGTAAGGCCGGAGATGTACTCGCTTTAAACTACGTGTTCACGTGCGCGTGATCCGTTTGGAGCGTTGGTAAGTACATGTCCGGCCTAAAGAGTTGAACATCCGAATGCTGAACTCCCTCCGTATCGTGACTTCGACCTCGCTGAGAGAAGCGGTGACCCTCCTGACTCCTCCCTGCTAGGCCTGAAGCAGCCGGAGGGTTTTCCTGCTCCGGTTGATACGACGTGCAAACAGTCCTCTGTTGGCAAACAAGCAAAACAAACTGAAACAGCTCTCCGCGGTGGATTTGGCTAAAGGGTTTAAACATTAGATTTGACCTACTGCTTCAGCCTGCGATTCAACAACACATTAAAAAGTCCCAAAATCAAACCAGTGAGAAGAAAAAAGCAAACAAAAGTACACGTGGGAATATCCTGCAAAAGATTTGACAGCACAGAAGCTTCAGTTTCTGGTTCTCTTCATCGGTCACAAACGTGAATCTGAAAGATGGCAGCAGCATTATGAGCAGTGATCTCAGTCGTCCAGCATCAACTGGGACCAAATCTGCCAGCTGTGAAAAAGAAAACATATCAGAGGCAACATGAGCGCAGAGGAGACGACGTGATGTTGAGTGAAGGCCAATAACATTGAAACCAAACCAACCAGAAACAGGTTTCCAAGTTTCCTGTTGAGATGTTTGAACTTCTGTCAGTTAAATTATCCTCTTTAAGAAAACAACAGAAAACTGTCCTTTGTTACCAACGGTGTCCATTATTGCTTTGATTTTCTATTTTTTTTTTGGGACATCTGGCCGGTCTAATCCACCGTCAGTGTAAAGGGGGATTCAAACACCTTTTTTTTAAAAAAAAAAAACATTTATGAAGAGAAGTTTTCTTCTAAAGATTCAGACAACGGACGGGATCAGTAAACAAGTTCACTGAGAGGCGTTCAACACGATTCTCTCCGAGGTTTATTAAAAAGCTTCTTGACGAGCAGTTTGCGTGAAATAAACCTCAGATGTGTCCTAACCTGCGTGTGATCTGATTGGTTTAGATAAAGACAGGAAACACGGCAGAGTTTGAGGACTAAAATTGAATAGAAGCAGTTAAAACCAACTTTTTTTTTCCTGTGCAGCCGTTTGTCTCTTTTTTGTCTTCTTTTCCAGCCTTATTGTCACACGTGATGCCTCGGCTAATGCCGTGCTGTTTTTGCTTTGTCTCTTATAGTACAACATTGTGGTATGAACTCCTTATAATTGTCTTTGCAGAAACTGTGTTTGTCCTCTTGACTGTCAAATAGATGCAAAAAAAAAAAAAACCTGCTCGGAGCATCAAAACGACAGAAAACGGCCTCATGAATCTGTTTCAAAGTTTGTTATAACATGTGGTAGCAGCTTCATCTGGTCCCTCCCGCCCTCGTCTCACATCCATGAATCAGAAGCAAAGATATCAGCTTTTTTTTGTTTTATCAGAGCTAAATTCCTCGACACGTCGTCTCATCAGGCAGGAAGTCTGCAGCTCGTCTGTCGTTAAGACCGCAGACTGACAGTCCTGCTGCTCCCACAGCACACAGCTGAAGGAGATCAGCGTCACGGACCACGCTTGCTTTGACAGACGACGGCCTCAAGATGCGGTTTATGTTTAGTCAGGTCTGAACAGCGAAACACAAAATGTCCCCGGTCACATGCGGCTGTGTTAAAGGGGAATATTTGAACTTTGGAAACGTTATTCTGCTCGTGTTGACGCAGATTTTCAGCATCCTCGCAGATCGTTTGACGGCACAATAACATGAGGCTCGGTGACTTTTGTTAAATACCTGCTGCCTAAACTCCTCTTCTCATGTATCTGTTTGTGTTCTTGTGCTTTTTTACTTGTATACTTCGGTGGTGTAGAACGTGCTCATTTCCATACAGAGCGGGGACGTGAGATCAGTTTACAAACGGTCCCTGGAGACGCATGAACTGCCCGGTGGGAACAGACGGCTTAAAGCTGGATCTCAGCAGGATGTTTGTTGATTCGAGGTGGAAACGGCCTCTAAGAGTCGGGTCGAGTTCACCTTCGTGCTCGTGACCTCAGACACGAAGCGGTCCCGCTCGGATTTTCCTTTAAAGTTGGGAGAGAGGAACCTCTGACAACAAACCTCTGGAGTGGTCGATCGTTCGGGACCTTTTTCTGGGAGCTCATGTTTTATTTCCTCCACGGTTCTCTCCTCCATCCATCATCGCTTTCTTCTGAGCTCTGGTGAGTCATTATTAACAGTCCGTTGATGCAGTACCCGCAGCCTCCCTCCCCCCGACTCGCTGACATCACGCTGACATCACGCTGACATCACGCTGACATAATCACCACCTATATCTGATAAGGAGGAAGCCCGAGATGAAACCCGGGCGTCCCTCCAAGTCGCTGGGAGCGACGTTGATTTTGAAAACTGAGTGTTCTGTATTTGTATTTTTACTGAAGTAAAAAAAAAAAAATTGAAAATGAAAATATCTGTAAATATGTTTAAAACTGAGACACAAATTCAATAAAGATGTTATGAAAAGTGAATCAGAAACCATCTTTGTTTGAACTTGGTCATGTGACCGGTGTCTGACAGCAGATTTTGTCAGACAGTTGTTTTTATTTCCTAAAAACGTTGTATGTATTTAGTTTCTGTAGTTTAAAGTTCTCTTGGTTTTTATCTTTTCACGCTGCTCAAAATGTGTTTTGCGTCCCGACAGCATGACTCTGCCACTTCGGTCCAGTCTGATGTCTCTGAACAGCAGCTGGATGGATCACGTCCCTCTCAGGAGGATCACCTCCATGATCTCCTGACTGCAGTAAATACCTGCAAAGCTGATGACGTTTGTTTACTTCGCGTCCGATGCAGAGATGATGAACTTGTTTGGTATCAGTTTGTTAGAGTTGTCGTTGTTGGCGTGTTTGAATGTAAACATTCGCACGGATCTGAAAACACGGCTGCAAAGTTTCAGAAAGTATCACATCGATTGAGCGACCGGTCGTCAGCAGAATCTTATTCTAGTCTAACGAGGACAATTTGCTGAGTCGAGTCTTCTCGGCTAACGAGCAAAATGCACCTGATTGGATGGATTTCAGTAACTTCTTGTAGGCTGTAGCCAATCAGAAGGAGAGTCCTGTCCTCTGAGGCTGATCTGTGTATGAAGAACAGCTGCAGATGAGTTCAGACTGGAGAGTCAGCTGTTCACAGGTGTTTCAAAGAACTCCGACGCTGGCTGAGAGCTGCAGACCAATTATACAAAAACACAGCAAGCTGGCAGCTCAAACTAACAGGCATCTTCCTTTGTGGCAGCTTTTGGTTATTTACAGATGGTTTTTTTTGTTTTTTTTTATGCTGACGCTGCATCTGTTCATGGTCAGCACAGTTCTTTGGACTTTCATCAAAGTACAACACAAAAGTTGTCATTTACTTTTGTTCAGCCTGATGTGTTGGTTTAAATGTGATTGAGTTTACAGTCATTTTCAACATCTGATATGTTGAAAATTCAACAAAATAGGTTCAGATCTTCACAATGAAGTGTTGCATTGCTCCTTCCTCTTAGATAACAAAGATGGTCAAAGAGTTTACATCATCGTCAGTGGTTTGAAAAGAAGAAACAGCAAGAGGACGAGGTCCAAACGTGAAGTGTTTCTGTAACTCATTGAGGTTATGTGGCAAATATGAGCTTGAAAATATAATAAAATGCTGCCTTAAAAAGTAGAAAATAGTAAAAAAAAAAAATATAAGATTAATAACTGGAAGACAGTTATGGAAGATAATTTTACCCACAAGAATAAAGAGAAATGTGTGATTTCAGCCAGATACAAGGTGGAAATGGGGTAGAAGTATGTAGATACACACCACAAATGAATCCATGCTGTATCTTCATCACGTATTAATACACAGAGAGGCTTCTCCTGAATGTGCAGCAATCATCAGCTTCATGTTTTGTGTGAAAATCTCAACAACTGATGGTTATAAAATGTGCTGCAGGCGTTCCTGTCCCCTCGGGGTCACTGGTTCTCACAACTTTTCATCTGGAACCATCATCAGGTTCAATACCTTCATTTATGAACCTGCAGAACCGATGATCAGCTTTAACTGGACTTGAAGTTCAGTGCTGGCTGGTAGTTATCAGGATAACGTGCTGCCTTAAGATGGTGACGTGTGAAAACATGACCGGTGTACTATCAGCTTCAGCTTTTAGCTCAAACTAAATCCAGTCTCAGAGCAGCTGCAGGTCGGACTTCGAAACGTTTCTCTCCCGCGTGCTTTAAAGAGCTCCTAATTATTCATGTTTAAAAAGTGAAAACTGATTATGAAATGAGAAAATGGCCTGCTATGAATGAAAAGACAGATTGTGAAGCTTCAAGAGGAAAAGCACAAACTGAAAGGTTAAATTGGAAATGGAAAGTGACAAGGCAATGTTTAAACATGCTCGTAGTGTGTGTGTGTCATTTTATTTCATATTCACGGAAAACATGGATCGGAGGTTTCTGTGGGTATTTTTTTACCACCAAAAAAAACCCAAAGTGACGTCGGATTGCTCTTCTTTCCAGGAAACCACAAACACCTGACATCAGACATCATCTCTCCACCTCCATGTCGAGGCTCGGCGCCTCGTTCTTTTTCTAGCAGC